>NW_015635523.1:1610668-1624596 GCF_001515625.1 Sinocyclocheilus rhinocerous
GTTTATGTATATATATTCCGTTTGTGTATATACTGTATTCTATATACAGTACCAGTCAAAAGTTTGGACACAAGAATGGGAAGTGTGTCCAAACTTTTGACTATACTGTACTGTTATATAGCCTCACAAAGAATATCGGCCGATATATCGATATCGGTCTTTTCTTACTCCCTAATATCGGTATCGGCCCCAAAAAAACCATATTCCTTTGTGCATCACTGCCAGCTTGCTATAAATAAAGCAAGAGCATGGATGCACATGAATTAATAGAGATCTACTTGCTCAAAATTTGGATTTCCTTATAGTAGTACCTCTAATATCAAGGCCTAATGTCCAATTTAGCCTCTGCGGTGGCGGAAAAACCATGACACGAAATGGGCTGATGGCATAATATAGCTGTGTGCATTGTCCTATTTGACAAGTTCACGGGTCTATAAAAAAGACTGGCATTGTAAAAAAAAAAAAAAAAGTGTACCTCTAATAGGCCTAATGTCCAATTTAGCCTCTGCGGTGGCGGAAAAACCATGACACGAAATGGGCTGATGGCATAATATAGCTGTGTGCATTGTCTTATTTATCAAGTTCAAGGGTCCATAAAAAAAGGGTCCATTTTTTTTTTGTAAAAAAGTGTTCAAAATGTGGCTTAGGGCAGTATGTCATATTCCAAGGCCTTAGGTCTCTTTAACGCATATTCTGTGGCAGCCAAAAAAACACCGCGAAATGGGCTGATGGCACAATAGGTGGCTCAGTATGCCTTGTCCTATATGCTAAGTGTAATGGTTTCTCGTGCGCACATAAAAGTCTGTATATTTTTTTATTTTTGCAAAGGTCCTTGAGGCTATGTAATATGGTGCTAAGAATATCGTGAGAAGAAACCCAAAATGCAAAATGAAAAAGTGCACCTTGCACCAAGTGCACCAGTCGTGTTTGACAATCATTAACAGCTACCACTTCTTGTATGATAAACTTATTTTCATTAAATTCTTAAATTTCTATTATAAAAAAAACTAGATAGGGGCAAAAGTCTGGAAATGCAAATATTTTTTCCATACTCTGCTTTCTTTTTTCCATACTTTTCCAGACCTGGATATTACTTAAATCAAATTCCATACTATTCCAAACCCCGTAGAAACCCTGAGTTAACATTTATCATTTTGATAAATGATAAATGTTAACTGCAGAAAATACAAAATACAAAAAAGCAAATTAAAGTTTCTGTAACTGTAACAAGTTCATGCATATTTAATGAGGCAAGCATTGATTAGTTTATGATGATTGACTATTGCTGTTGCAGTTTTTTAACACTGCATGGTTTGACACTGTTTACCTTAGCACATCATGTAAAAGTTGTCAAATAAAACAAATCAAGTGTCAAATATAATACTACAACACCTGATATATCACAATATATCACTTTTAATCGGACATATGCAGCATGATAATGTGATAAACAGCTGCTAGCGAGGTCTACAGCACATGAGCTTGGAAATTTTCAAAATGTGCTAATATATTTGTATGAGGACAGATGTGTTTGTGTAAGGAGGTGCATTAATGCATTTGTGAACAGGCTGTGGGTTTTTCCAACACACTATGTGGATCTAGCTTGTTCACGTGCCCCTGTGCTGAAGGCTCCTTCCTCACTTCCCTCTCTCTCGTCTCTTTGAGATGAGAGAAGATGGGAATATGAGGTGGCATGGCTGAAGGCTCTGTGCTGGATTGTGTGGAATCTCCTCGCGATTGTGTGCACTGACCCCTTTTCTGCGGCCTAATAAACCCAGAGCTCGTCATTGTCAGCTCACGGGGTTCATTCAGCCTGCAGAATGAGGAAGGGTTAACAACAGCTGGCAAGATCCTCCCACTTCTACCTCCTCAGCTACTGAGAAAATGCAAAACTAGATTTCAAGCCAAAGTAAAATACTGTGTTTTAACTGACACATATTAATCACTTTATAAAACTAAAATAAATAAATACATACATAAATAAAACTCTGCTATAAAAATGTTTATAGCAGTGTCTGAGCTGCTCTCTTCCATAAGATGAAAATGACTGTTTACCATAGAAAGTGAATGGTAGAACTAGTCAAGCAGGATTTTTAAAGCAAGATTTGCTGTGAATATCAACTCATTTTAGTCTGTTCCTCAGAAAAAAAAATATGTGGTACATCTTCAGAAGACTTGGGTATTACTTTTATGGAGTTTTGCAACCTCTGGTCCCCAATCAGTTTCACTGTATAGAAGCGAACAGTGTGATCCTTCTTTATAATTGCAGAATTACACTGTGTTCCAAAGAAGCAAAAAGTCAGGTTTGAAACACCATGATGAGTTACTGCACACACATATCTGTAATCAACAAACATTACTTAACATTTCAAATCACTCAGTGGAAGTCTGAATATCAGAATCATAAACAACCATATGACACAAACTATGACACTGCTCCTTTGAATCATATTTGGGGGATTTGGTTGTGAGCCAATCCAAATGTGTCCAGAAATGGGAACAGCTAGTTGATTGTGGGAAATAAGTATGTCATAAGGAGACAACAGAAATGTACATTTCATGACAGTATCTGCAGAACTCAAGAATGACTCAGAAAGCTGAGGGGGACCTCATATTTCAGCTGAACCCTTACACTAACACCTCTGGTCAAATATTAAATAATAATGCTCTTACATTTCCTGTAAAGATTTAAACAGCATAAATCTGGGTTAAAGCAGCAAAGACATGCCACAGCTTACACTGCAAAAACTAATCCCTACCCTCCCCCCTTTCCATTTCTCTCTTTCCTTCTTACTCTGTCATTCAGGCAGAACGTAGATCAGGGGATTTAAAACTTACTGTACATTCTGATTTATGTATCCACTGTGCTACAAGGACAAAATCAAATCAAATCAAATCATAAAACTGTCGAAACCCTTTTTACATCTTTTACATAAAAAAATAAAAAAATAAATAATACAGCCAATATTATTGCTGAAATAATGAATATTACAGTATGTAGATAAAATTTGTGGCATCATGAATAACAATAAACAAATCAATAACAACAACAACAACAACTATAATAATATCAAATAGTATTATATATAGACTTAATGGCTATATAACTGTAATAATAATAATAATAATAATAATTAAATTAAATTAAATAAAAATATTATTATTATTATTATAAATACTTACATATTATAATAGTTAAAGACTGTAAATCGTGAAAAGTTTTGGAAGGGGCGGTGCATTTGAACTTCTCACAGCTATAAAGTTTATCATCTAAGCTGTTTATTTGAGCAGTTTTTAACTATTAAGTATTTTTTCGACTATGATTTGAGTTATAATCAGGGCTTGAAAACGAAAAAAAAAAAATTTCCATCGGTTCACTCCGAGCATAATCGATATTTTAACGTTTCTGTTCCTGCGTTCCTCTTTATTATTATCGTTCCGAAACCGGTTTGAGTAGAAGAAATACAGGTTAATATTGTTATTTTAAAAAATATAATTATTTGCCTATAATAATAATAATAATAATAATGATGATAATAATAATAAAGTACAGCGTTTTCTTTACTCAAAAAGAAAGAAAAAAAAAACTGTAGGAGATCTGGTATCTTAACTTGCTGTGCTTTGTCACTCACAGCCAATACAGCATCATCTTTTCTAGATTTTGGCCAAATGTAGGCTACTAAACAAAAGAAAAAATCTATTAACACTTTAAAGACATTAAAGAATTTTTAAAGATATTTAAAAATGCGTATAGGCTCACGTCGCATTTTATTGTTACATTCAGAAATAATGTAGGCTAAAATGCAAAATGTTTACAAACATTATAAACAGTTATTAGTTTCTCCCCAAAACAAATCCTAAGGCTTGCGTTTAGGCTATAAAAACGTCAACCCAAAAACAAATTAATGAAACTGATGCCTACCTCTCTCATTCGGCACGAATCTAAATGTTTACATATCTGCGATCTGGATGTTAAAATATTATTTATTATAGGCTAGTTTTTGTACTTTCATCAACGTAAAGCATCATCCTTCACATCGGCTATAGCAGCACAGTGAGGCGGTGCTCGCTGAACAACGGAGACAGTGTAACTTTTTAATTGTTTTTTTTAGCTGTATTTTATTCTGATAATGAACAGGCTGCAATTTCGCATACATATGTTGTGTCTGTGTGCGCGTGAGGAGCCGACGCGATGGTCAGACTCATACCAACGCTGGTGGTTAAACAGATAGAATCACGACATCATTCAAAACTGTCAAGCTTTTGCAAAATAAAGAAAACTACTTTCTGCCGTCTCGTTTTCCTTTCCGGAAACGCGTCACAATGAATCATAACTCACACATTTTTTTCTTTCATTTTGTTAATCTGTCAATGATTTAAGTGAAATATATTTAGTGTATATGCCTATATATTCCTTTTTATGTAAGCCTATAGTTTTATTCTGTTTTCTCCGTTCACAGAAGTGCTGCAGGTTATGGAAGCATATAGGTAGCAAAATTCAAATGCAATATGCAAAATTGCAACGCAATATTCAAAATGACAACACAATATTCAAAATGGCAATGTATTTCTATATTTAAATTGACATTTTCCATTACCCACACGTGCATTTAATTAAAATTAAATTATATAATTTACATTTGCCATTTCCAACAGTAGTCTTAATATGTAAACTGAATACAAATTTTAACGCTTTATAAGTTGCAAAATTAAAATGAAAATATATAACACAAATTGATTTGATATGTATAACATGTCCAAGCAGAAATGGTAGCAAAATGATCATTTAAATGATATTTGTCCTAAATGCATTTAAACTAACAGCTAGAACACTTAGGATTGCATTTTCATCATGACGCCGTGGGATATTTTTTAGCAAAATTCAGCGCGGCTTTGAAAATGCATTCCGAGCTGACCACGCCCACACTCCGTCAATCATTGCTTCAAGGCGGGGATTGGCGGAAACGTGTTACGTTTGGATCGTTCGAAACATGGAGGCTCGAGATCTGATAAGATCGTTGAATTCACTGGCAGATGAAGTATCCAGGAACATGTTGAAGAGATGAATTGTAATGCTTGTAATGTCCATTTATAGTCCTTACACAGCAGCTTGGCTCCTTAAATGTTTAAAAACCAGCTAATTTCAAGACGCTGACGTCACGTGGGTCACCCGCAGTGTAAGACGCTCAAAGCTCAAGACGGTCGGTCGGTCGAACGTTTGATTTCAGCATGGAGTACGCTCACAGTACGCTTCATATATTTCTCTTTTCAGGCTCCACTTCATCTGCCAATGAATTCGACGATCTTATCAGATCTCGAGCCGCCATGTTTCGAACGATCCAAACGTAACACGCTTCCGCCAATCCCTGCCTTGAAGCATATACAGGTGGGAGCTTTTTCAATTTATTACTCAGAACGACTTATTAGCCTACAACACCTTTAAAGACTTATTCAGGGAAGTACAGCAGGATGCAGGAAATGGTTGAGTATTATTTTAGGTATAAAATATCATTATTGTAATGCTTGTAATGTCCATTTATAGTCCTTACACAGCAGCTTGGCTCCTTAAATGTTTAAAAACCAGCTAATTTCAAGACGCTGACGTCACGTGGGTCACCCGCAGTGCAAGACGCTCAAAGCTCAAGACGTTCGGTTTGACATTCGATCGGTCGGTGGGTCGTTCGAATGTTTGAGTTTAGCATGGAGTACCGCTTCATATATTTCTCTGTTCACGCTCCACTTCATCTGCCAGTGAATTCTTATCAGATCTCGAGCCGCCATGTTTCAAACGATCCAAACGTAACACGCTTCCGCCAATCCCTGCCTTGAAGCAATGATTGACGGAGGGTGGGCGTGGCCAGCTCGGAATGCATTTTCAAAGCCGCACTGAATTTTGCTACAAATATCCCACGGCGTCATGATGAAAATGCAATCCGAAGTGTTCTAACTGTTAGTTTAAATGCATTTAGGACAAATAGAATTTAAATATAATTTTTCTACTATTTCTGCTTGAACATGTTATACATATCAAATCAATTTGTGTTATATATTTTCATTTTAATTTTGCAACTTATAAAGCGTTAAAATTTGTATGCAATTTACATATTAAGACTACTGTTGGAAATGGCAAATGTAAATTATATAATTTAATTTTCATTTTCTTTTTTGCAACAAACTTTGCACGTATGGGTAATGGAAAATGTAAATTTAAATACAGAAATACATTGCCATTTTGAATATTGTGTTGTCATTTTGAATATTGCGTTGCAATTTTGCATATTGCATTTGAATTTTGCTACCTATATGCTTCCATAGAATGTATGTTATTCTGAACTAAATATGAATCTTGAAAATAGCAGAATAGAGAATGCAAAGCCGTCCATATGTAAACAATAATGATATATATTTATGCGTATGTGTGTGTGTGTGTGTGTGAGAGTGTGTGTGTGTGTGTTATATATTTTCATTTTAATTTTGCAACTTATAAAGCGTTAAAATTTGTATGCAATTTACATATTAAGACTACTGTTGGAAATGGCAAATGTAAATTATATCATTTAATTTTCATTTTCTTTTTTGCAACAAACTTTGCACGTATGGGTAATGGAAAATGTAAATTTAAATACAGAAATACAATGCCATTTTGAATATTGCGTTGCCATTTTGAATATTGCATTGCCACTTTGCATATTGCATTTTAAATTGAATTTCGCTACCTATATGCTTCCATAGCAGGTGCGTGTGAGCTGTTGAATCCATCTTACACTATCCTCAGATAAACTCTAATGCATTGCCATTGCGACTTACCTATGATGAGTTAACAGCTGAGTGCAGGCGGGCATTTCACTCGCTCGATGCGTCAGCGTCACATTTGCAGGCCGTACTACTTGAATTCATGATTGGTTGACAGCAAATTTCAAATATTAAATGGAATGATAAAATAACGTTATTAACCGGTTAATGGCTATTTAAAATTTTCGATTCTGTTCGGTACTATAAAATGTTATTTTGTTTCTGTTTCTCTTACTGTTAAAATTTTGTTCGTTTCCAGTTTTCGTTTTCGTTCCTTGAACCGGTTCAGAGCCCTGGTTATAATATAGATTTGCATTTATATGCAGTGTATACACATCCAAAATTAAGCTACTCGGTCCATTCTAAGTGATTTACTACTTTAAAACACTTCACATCAAATTAAATACACTAATCTGTATGTTTCCATGAGTTATAAATAAACCCAACTGAGTAGGGTTGCACGATAAATCGAAATGGAATCGAGATCGCGATTCGACAGAAGCTGTGATTGTCATGCGTATCTTTCAGTGAAGCACGGTTCTGTGATCAGCAGTAAATCTCCATCCAAAGGCCAGAGGGCGCTCTCGCGCTGAAACTCCAAATACGCCTCGGAGAAGTGACTAAGAACGTGACTAATAAACACACGACTATGACAATATATGGTTTATCTGAGTTCTTATTATTATCATTTTCATTAAAATAAAGTATATTTATAATGCAATGCCTTTATCACTGCTTAAATACTATGAAATATGTTGCGTGCCTTATTCTGTGTAAGAAGCCACATCATCTCACAGAAGGATTTATTTCAAACACTCGACTGACATTATGAAGTGAGTTTGGAGTAAAAATATGTTATTAAATGTGGTATTTTCACATGCTTTCAGATGGAGCAGCATTTACTTCACAGCCGTAGTGCACTGAGAAGCTATGCAAACAGCTGTCATTATCGCGAACGATTTCTTCGATTTCATAATCGCGCAATAAAATCGTCTGCGATTTTTTTGCGTAACTTGTCAGTGAACTACGGCTATGTGTAGTAAATTCTGCTCCATCTGAAAGCACGTGATGATGATTTCCTGCTGATTACAGAACTGGCTTTACTAACAAAATGCGCATGACAATCGCATTCGATTAATCGTGCAGCCCTACAACTGAGTGACATCATATAGCCAAGCACAAGTGCCAGAATTCCCTCTGCAGCTGCAATTCATTTTACTTACATAGCTGAATCATCTTATTAGCATGCTGTGCTGCAGACTGCCTCTGCCGTCTGGACTAATTGGTTCTGAATAAAGAACCGTACATGATAGCAAACAAACAAACAAGTGCAGCACGTCAGCTGAATACAACATTAGCCATGGGATTAGCATCTTGATCCAAGTGACCTTACAGATGTTTGAAAATGTTTTACTGTAAAAAAAAAAAAAAAAACCCCAAAAAAACCTAAACTTAAGTTGTTTTCAAAGTGAGGGTTGTAAATGCCATAAATGACTTAAAACTCATTAAATCACTTAAAACAAATCCTCCATGCAGTGCAAAACATTTCAATAGATCATAGATGAACTGCAGCCCAATAATCCACATAAGTAGTAAATGTTGAGTGTCACACCACTGACATACTTCCTGACCCGGGAAAAAACAACAGCATTCCTACAGCTTGCAAAAGTGTAAATGCATAATCTTAAAAACTCAAACGGCTTCTTTCCTGTAAAACAGCACTGATGATGAATGCCTACCTTACATCTGAACATCAGCGACAAGGTGTTGTCATGGCACGCAACCTTACAGTGGCAGAGCATTGGATTAAAACAGTCAGGGTTCCTCACTATAGGAGACATTCCTCTCACAGCAGGAGTGCTGCACTCGTGCTACAAGCACTGACGTAGACAGAGAGAAAGCACAAGACTCTTCACTCCTGGATAAGCAAGAGTCCGCCTAATGCATGAACACACACGCACACACGTTCTCCCTAAACACACACACACACAACTGGGATGCAGCCACCGTTTAGATCTCAATTCTCTTTTTCCCTTGCTCCCTTTCTCTACTCTGGTCTGAGTCACACACTATTTCACAACCTTGTCTGCCTGAAGCTTTAAGTCCTATGCTTCATTTTCTGTACACAAAACTTCTTTTTATTTTCTTTTGATTTTACAGTGAAATACGACCCTGACTTTTTCGTGTTTCTGTGAGATTAACTAATGACAATGTCATGGTAAATTAACTACATGGCATAATAGGTGCCACTTGAATTTATTAGGAAGGCCAAGTGTGATTTGTTAGACTTTTTTAAATTTAGCGAGAAGCATGAAAGCAGTGTCACTGGCTTTGCTTTCTTTGAAAACCAGAGAGCTGTAATTAGCGACATTGTAATGTGTATACGAAAAGCTTCCTTAGTTTACATAAATATCAGCAGAATTGTGATGAAAGCGATGCATGCATTTTCACACCTCCCTAGCAAAAACAAATCAAGAAAAGCAAGTCTATCTGTTGACTTCATATACTGTAGCAAAAGTTCAGGTTGAACATACACTACTGTTTAAAAGTTTGGGTCAGTGAAAGAAATGAATACTTTTATTTAGCAAGTATGTATAAAATTGATCAAAAGTGACAGTGAAGACATTTATAATATTACAAAAGGTTTCCATTTTTAATAAATGCTGATATTTGAACTCTTTTCATCAAAGGATCCTGAAAAATGTTATCAGTTTCCACACAAATATTAAGCAGCACAATTACTGATAATAAAAAACATTTCTTGAGCACCAAATTAACATATTGGAGAAAGACTAGGTGATCTGCAAATGTTTCTAATGGCTGTATCTTTAGCGAGATTTTTTGCGTAGTATTTTATTGTTTATTGTATGTTACTGTTTGTTATATGTATTTGTAAATTTGGGCCGTCTATCTTGGCCAGGACACTCCTGCAAAAGATATTTTAATCTCAGTGAGTTTTCTTTCCTGGTTAAATAAAGGTTAAATAAAATATAAAAATGATTTCTAAAGGATCATGTAACACTGAAGACTGGAGTAATGGCTGCTGAAAATTCAACTTTTCTATCACAGGAATAACACACAGTCAAAAACACAACATATGCAATACTCTTCTTGTCAACCGGCATCTACAGTATGCCAAGTCGAGAGTGTATATTAAGATCAACTCGTATCACAACAGCAGATGTGCTAGCCGACAAATTACCACAACTCTAAGAGATGAGAGAGAGATGTTTACAAGCCCACACAGCAAACTGCCAAACCCAGACAGAGTGCAGGATGGCATTATGCCTGTCTGTGTGTCTCTGTGTCTGTCTGTCTGTCTGTCTGTCTGTGTGTGTGTGTGTGTGTGTGTGTGTGTGTGTATACGTGTATGTGTGTGTGTATACGTGTATGTGTGTGTGTGTACGTGTACGTGTTTGTGTGTGTGTTCTGCAGAAGGAAAGCAGAGGTGTTCTGGGCTGGTAGAAATCACACTGCAGGTGAAGAATTATAAGTTAGACTCTCAGTGGGTGAACATATGCAGTAAACATTGATCCACAACAATGATCAGTGTGTGGCAGGGGCGTGTATGAGGAGGCAAGGGAAGCAGTGCCACCCAAAAAAAAAAATTAGAATGAGAATATATTGTATGCAAGTAACATGAAATATGAGATGTAAACCACTCATTTTTCTAAAGTAACACTGTCCAAGTGGCACAACAGCTGCATATACAGTTTCAGAAAACCCAGCATCTCTTTTAATGTCCTAAAATGTGGCGTGAATGTAAAAACGCAATTCTTAGATACAGGTTACATGAGACTGACTGTGAATGGCTGATTACCAGTATGATCAGTATGATATATCATGTTCACAACCATTTGGCAAATCAACCTAAATGAGTAAAACTGGTAAAATTGGCTAAATTGGCTAGAAAGAAAGAAAGAAAGAAAGGTCTATTAAAAACAATTAAACTAACAAAATATATAAATACGCATCATGCCATTTTGCTTCATTAAAAATATTCACTTTGCAAAGTTTAAAACCCTACAAGATTTCAGTTTATAAACATACAAAAATATTACTGTATTGGTTGTAAACTGTGCAAGCATTAAATGGAATGTTGAATTTGTGGTGATGAGTGCATGTTTGTGAGCTAATGTGTTATAAGCAACAGAAGGGGGTCTGGCCATCCCTATAGATGTGGAAAGCTGCAGGAAGCTATTATGAGATCTTAGCGTTTGTTTTTGTGCCAGTTCACCTGTGTGCCAAACCAACCTGAAGAAACACTACTAAAAATACCAGCGCGTAAAACCCACCTCAGATGTGTGATCACAGCTAAGAGGGATGCGGCTCTGTGTTTTATTCTGTTCAAACAGACAGTGAATCTAATTAACATGAATTCATAGTCAAACACACATAAGGTACACAGTGAGTGGATCTGCACTAAAGCCCTGGGCCTTTGGGAGGTACAGAGTACACACTAGCCTGTGTGTGTACATGTGCAGTGTGTGTTGTGTGGTCATGCGTGAACTGCTTTATGTGATGGGTAATGATGCCTTAGGAAGGATTCCTGAACATGCGCGCGTGCACCCACACCCACACACAGTTTCCAATGCATCACAGGTTTTTTTTTCTTTTGTTAAATTTATACTAAATGCTACACATCAGGCTCCAAAAAATAAAAAATAATAAAAAATCCACATTAAAGTAATCTACTTTGATGTAGTCCATATGACCAAATAACAGTATACATGTTTGAAATTAAAGGGGTCATATGATGTTGCTAAAAAGAACATTATTTTGTGTATTTGGTGTAATGAAATGTGTTTATGCAGTTTAAAGTTAAAAAACACTCTATTTTCCACATACTGTACATTATTGTTTCTCCTCTATGCCACCGCCTTTCTGAAACGAGTCGATTTTTACAAAGCTCATCGTTCTAAAAAAGCGAGGTGTGCTGTGATTGGCCAGCTATCCAGTGCGTTGTGATTGGCCGAATACCTCAAGCGTGTATGTGTGTGTGTGTACGTGTACGTGTTTGTGTGTGTGTTCTGCAGAAGGAAAGCAGAGGTGTTCTGGGCTGGTAGAAATCACACTGCAGGTGAAGAATTATAAGTTAGACTCTCAGTGGGTGAACATATGCAGTAAACATTGATCCACAACAATGATCAGTGTGTGGCAGGGGCGTGTATGAGGAGGCAAGGGAAGCAATGCCACCCAAAAAAAAAAATTAGAATGAGAATATATTGTATGCAAGTAACATGAAATATGAGATGTAAACCACTCATTTTTCTAAAGTAACACTGTCCAAGTGGCACAACAGCTGCATATACAGTTTCAGAAAACCCAGCATCTCTTTTAATGTCCTAAAATGTGGCGTGAATGTAAAAACGCAATTCTTAGATACAGGTTACATGAGACTGACTGTGAATGGCTGATTACCAGTATGATAATGTTCTCCTATCATGTTCACAACCATTTGGCAAATCAACCTAAATGAGTAAAACTGGTAAAATTGGCTAAAGACTAATGAAAGAAAGAAAGAAAGAAAGGTCTATTAAAAACAATTAAACTAACAAAATATATAAATACGCATCATGCCATTTTGCTTCATTAAAAATATTCACTTTGCAAAGTTTAAAACCCTACAAGATTTCAGTTTATAAACATACAAAAATATTACTGTATTGGTTGTAAACTGTGCAAGCATTAAATGGAATGTTGAATTTGTGGTGATGAGTGCATGTTTGTGAGCTAATGTGTTATAAGCAACAGAAGGGGGTCTGGCCATCCCTATAGATGTGGAAAGCTGCAGGAAGCTATTATGAGATCTTAGCGTTTGTTTTTGTGCCAGTTCACCTGTGTGCCAAACCAACCTGAAGAAACACTACTAAAAATACCAGCGCGTAAAACCCACCTCAGATGTGTGATCACAGCTAAGAGGGATGCGGCTCTGTGTTTTATTCTGTTCAAACAGACAGTGAATCTAATTAACATGAATTCATAGTCAAACACACATAAGGTACACAGTGAGTGGATCTGCACTAAAGCCCTGGGCCTTTGGGAGGTACAGAGTACACACTAGCCTGTGTGTGTACATGTGCAGTGTGTGTTGTGTGGTCATGCGTGAACTGCTTTATGTGATGGGTAATGATGCCTTAGGAAGGATTCCTGAACATGCGCGCGTGCACCCACACCCACACACAGTTTCCAATGCATCACAGGTTTTTTTTTCTTTTGTTAAATTTATACTAAATGCTACACATCAGGCTCCAAAAAATAAAAAATAATAAAAAATCCACATTAAAGTAATCTACTTTGATGTAGTCCATATGACCAAATAACAGTATACATGTTTGAAATTAAAGGGGTCATATGATGTTGCTAAAAAGAACATTATTTTGTGTATTTGGTGTAATGAAATGTGTTTATGCAGTTTAAAGTTAAAAAACACTCTATTTTCCACATACTGTACATTATTGTTTCTCCTCTATGCCACCGCCTTTCTGAAACGAGTCGATTTTTACAAAGCTCATCGTTCTGAAAAGCGAGGTGTGCTGTGATTGGCCAGCTATCCAGTGCGTTGTGATTGGCCGAATACCTCAAGCGTGTGACGGAAATGTTACACCCCTTACCATACTGTAATGACGTCTCCCGGCCGGAACGACGATTCAAAAACATTAAAACCCATTAAAAACGAGGCATTTGTTGCATCCAGTGGGGACATAATTACAGATTATAATGACTTATACTGTCATTTTACGCGTTGCGTTGCATCGCGCCGCGTAAACATAAAACCATGTCTGCATTTGGGTTGAACTGTTCTGGAACAGTGTTGTAAATATAACGTAACCACTGCTTTCTAGTCGTGTCCTCTTTTGGAATGCCAAACAAAGTAGTTTCGCTTTCACAACGAAACACACGGCGGGCTAGAGTGAGCGGCGGCCGGAGGGCTAGAGTGAGCGGAGGCCGGCGGCTTGAGAGAGGGCTTGCGGCAACCACATGTGACGACCCCGGGCTGGACTCCACTTCGTCCACGATGAAAGCCGATCCGGCGATCCAGCGACCAGCACGGATCAGCTCCAGGCATGACAAAGCGGATATCGTCCTCGTTTGGAAGGCCAAACAAAGTAGTTTCACTTTCACAACGAAACACA
>NW_015635523.1:1624957-1639524 GCF_001515625.1 Sinocyclocheilus rhinocerous
GAGTATGGGTCACCATACTTGGCCACATGTCACGTCACTTTTCACTTTTTCACTTTTCACTTTTCAATATTACAGCGAGAATAAAAGTTACGTCTTCTTTCTTTGCGTGAACATTTGGGCGGTGTTATGCAAATCTTCCCACATCGTGACGTAGACATGTGGGGGCGTGTTAGAACGAGCTGTTTTAGGTAGGCGTGGTTGACTCAACTTTTATAAAGAATATCTCTTTGGATTTGAGACTTTAGTCTTTGCAACTTTACAGATCTTCTTTATGCACCAAGAGCTTGTAACACTTCAAAGAGAATGGAAAAATTGAAATCCCATCATATGACCCCTTTAAGTGGGTAAATAATAACAAAATTCTCATTTGCGTGTGAATTATCCCTTTAAATCACAGTATTAAAAATGACAGAGCTGTCACTGCACAGAGCCCATGTAAAATGTAATATAAGGTCATTCTATTTTAGGAATCTACTCAACTGTGCATGACATTCCGAGACCAAATCAGCCGTGATGTGAACTGACGGCACGGTAAATGGTCAGAAAGTGAATCGTCGTTCGCATGGTTGGCACGAGGAGGAAAAATCTGGCTTTGGTCAACAAAATATTACTCACAGTTTAAAACCAATCCATCCGTGTGCTGATCTTTTATATGTTCTCCAATAATAAGCTCCTGATTCAGCTCAACACACAGCACAGTATGGATCACAAGCACAAATCAGCTCAGGAAGTGAGGTCTACTTTAACTGTAATTACAAATATCGGGTACTTATGCAGAGTCAAGTGATGTACTGCATGCTAATTTCAGTATCGACGCTGTCAGGATAAAATATGGCACAACACTTAATTAACAATAAACACAGTTATATTACCCAGAAAGAGAGTTTGATAGTCTCATTAACACAAAGCTGCCAGTGCAAGTTGTATTACTGAACTATAAATACATGAACACATGGGGAAGAGAGGGGAATGTGGGTAGGGTAAGCGCTCATGTTGTCCAGCAGAGGGAGCATTCACACAGAGCTTCACTCAGGTGAAGAGACTGCGGGATTGCGGCTAATCAGATCCTGATACATTAGCAGAACCACACATTAAATTCATGCTGAATCAACTGATCATGTCTGCTGTCTACTAAAGGTGCTTGGGGATGGGGATGAAGCGTCACAAGGATGTACACTACTGTTCAAAAGTTTAGAGTTAGTAAGATGTTTTAATGTTTTTTAAATTAGTCTCTTTATACTCACAAAGGCTGTATTTATTTGATTAAAAATATAGTAAAACAGTATAATGAAATATTATTGCAATTTAAAATTATTGTTTTCTATTTTAATATATTTTTTTAAATTATTTATTCTTAAGATGGCAAAGCTGAATTTTCAGCATCATTATACAAGTCTTCAGTGCCACATGATCCTTCAGAAATCATTCAAATATGCTCAAGAAACGTTTTTTTTTCTTTCTTGAAAACGGTTGTGCCGCTTAATAATTTTGTGGAAACCCTGAAACATCTTTTCAGGATCCTTTAATGATTTGAATCAGCATTGAATTAAAAACTGAAATCTTTTGTAACATTACCAATATCTTTACTGTTACTTTTGATCAATCCTGGCTAAATAAATCTATTAATTTCTTACAAAACTTTCTCCAGTCAACAAGACTCTGCTTTGAGAATAATCATTTGTGTTTAATTAAATCATTAACAAATTAATAAATAGATTTATTCAAATAAAAAAGGAAATTAGAGAAAGTTTCCATCTGCTCATCAACACACATGATACGATCCCAGAAAAGTTAATCAAGTGTCTGTTTTCGAAGCCTCCTAATTTAGCATCTCATGCCTGTAGCACAGTAATATGTCTAGCAGGTCTGTTTTCACTTCTGCGTTAGCATCATACCTGCAGCTAAACCCCCTCCAGCTGACATTAATATTTCAGCATGCCTTCAGCACGAGAAGATCCAGTCTGGCCTCAGACTGTGCTACATTACGGTTTTACAGTAAAGCATCAGCACTCTGTGGTGGAGGCTGGGATGGATACACCTCTCCCTCTATGTGTCATTTGCTCTGGCCTGCAGCAAAACACAGGAAGAATGCATCAAACCTGCCAGTAACATTAAGGGCTAGGAGCTAAAGGTCTGTCATTGTAAATCTGTCATGAGCCACTTATAATTGACTTTATGGGTTTGCAAATCAATACTACGGTTTATGGAGAACCTTTGAGATTGTAACGCACAGTCAGTAATAAAATCTCATTTTCTCAAGGTATCTTTACACAGCCAAGTTCTTTGTCTGCTCCAATTTTGCTTCAAGATGCAACACCACATAAAAGCTGTGCTAAAATATGCCAGTTGTGACCCACCTCAGGCCCTTGTTTTGGAGATGATTCTGATGCTGAATTGATTCTCCATAAGTAAAATGCAGCTTCACAGCACCCAAACACACATACATCAACATTCTATATGATATAGAAATGAAGCTTTTATAGAAACAATACAAAGATTGCTGCAGTGACTTTCCTGCATAGTTCAGACCATCCTGACAGTCAAATTCCAGCTGTAAGGTCTGAATGATGGGTAGCATTTTGACTTTAATGTTGTGGAGAGGCGTTCCTGGGGCTCTTTGTGGACAGCATGCCTATGCTGCAGTTGACTGTGGAGACAGTCGAGTTTGAGGCTGAGCAGACAGTGGACTCAGGATCCGGAGCAGACTTGAAATTAATTAGAAGTTTGATAGCTGTTTACAGAGTGTTTAATTACAGTGGTAAAGGACAACTAGATTTGAGCTCTGAGACACCTCTTGGGAACTACATAAAAGAAAGAGCAAGAAGACTTCAAGTGGCTCGATAGAAATGACTCCCCGACTACACTACAATGTCCTAAGTTTGACTTTAATTGAATTTTCATCTGTGATATTATTCCAGGTAAGAAAACGAAGTCATTATTTGACTCTAAAGAGCCTTTGCTTCAAATAAATCAGACATTGCACCAAAAACCTGAATAAACCTAATCCTGGGCTACTCAGGGTTAAAAGTGGCCTTAATTCTGGCTTTAAAAAGACAATTGGGTTTAGTTCAGTATAAAAAGCCCCTGAGAGTGATAGCTTCAAAGAAATGTCCATTATACTGTATATACAGTATATCCAGTATCCAGTTTTATCACAATGTGTATAGTGCCTCTCAAGATAACAACCTCATTAAATGCATATTTGTTGTACAAATATAACAAATTGTGGATAAATTAACTAATCCCTTTGTGCTGACACTTTTGGACAGCTGTACCAAGGGAATGAACAATAAGCTGGAAAATGGAGCAAACAGATTTTACACAGAACGGATTAGAGTCCAGATATGGATCTTGCTTTTAAAAATAATGCTAAAAATACCCTGGTTTACAAATCGCAAATGTGGCTTTGGGCTATATAAGCCTGCAGCGTGGGTTTACTCACACAACATGGAAAACCTAATTAAGATTCCCATGCTGCATCTCCCCTTCTCCAAAAAACAGCCTGTAGCACTTGGCTAATCACTCTATTAATCATGGCAATGCTGTTAGTAATCACACCAAGTGACATGCAATTATCTCAAATAAAACAGGATGGTGTAGGGACAACTCTTCTGCTCACACCTGAGACATCTTGAAACAGCAGAGAGCTCATAACTTTAGTGTGATAAAATTACTTACTAAGCTGTGTAACCTGATATAACTGTGTTATATGACAACATGACAACAATACGCACTAAAACTGTGACTAAAAATAACTGAACAGTTTCAGTTAAAACTAAGTGCTTTTATAAAATAATTTTGGCTGGGCAGTGTTGTTTTTAACTAAAACTAAAACCATTTAAAAGAGTTTCATTAACTGAACTAAAGCTGAAAAATAAAACATGAATATTAGAGGAAAAACAGAGAATTTAGAACATTAAAACAGAATTATGAAATAAATTATAAACTAAAAATAAATAAAATATTTTTGAAAACTTGAAGCATTAAAATGGCAAACTAAACCAAGTTAAACTAATTATTTAAATATATATATATATATATATATAAGAAACAAATATACATTTAAATTTACAATCACAAAATTACTAAAACTGAAAATATAAATAAAATAATAAAAGCTAATTCTAAATGTCAATAAATAATATAATAGCATATAAATATTACTAAATTAACACTGCTTGGAAAATGGGGTAAACAGAGTAAAATTTGGCACCATTTACTTCAACTGGAAGTGTATTGAACCCTGAATATTCCTTTAATGCTAGTCTAGATGGTGGGTCGTGTAAAACTTGACTAAACAATATCAAAACAAATGAAGAGTTCAGATGCAAAAGCCTTTAAGTGCCATCTGACATTTTCGTCTAAAATTAGTATTTTTTTCTCAGGCTCCTATGTTTAGGTTCAGTAATTTTACTCTAATGGCAATGTATAGGTCCTTTTCTATGCAATTAGTGTGAAATAACTGAACATAAATATAGGAGCCTGATAAAAATGCTAATTTTAGAAGAGAATTTCAGACGGCATTTAGAGGCTTTTGCATCTGAACTCTTCAAATGTAGTTACTAGGCAGCGAGCTCCAGAATTCCAGTCGAGTTGAGTTTGATTTTGTGCTGCCTTGCGGCTGAATTCAGGTTGCCTGCTAACCTTAATGAGCTACAAAGTTCTTAGGAGTCCACTGGCAGCTAAAGGACACACAGCATGAGCCTACCATCCCTCCCAGCATCTCTCTGTACCTGTGATTTTAAAATAGAAGTACAATTTCACAAAAAATAATTAACAAACAACACATGAGCACTATGGCCAAAGTTGTGCGAACACTGTGAGAATGCTGACACAGAGAAAACAAGCATCTTGGCCCCAAAACATCCTCCTATCTGGGTACACTCCTCCTCATTTCCTGTCACCCTGTCTGAAGGCCTTCTGGGCTGGAAGAAGAGCACAGTCAGAGGAAAAACTCTGACTCTGAAAGTGCTAACTGCACATTTTATACTGGGGGTCATGAACCCTCCCCATATTCAGCATCTATGTCAATTAGTCCTGACAGTGAAATGTCAATAATTTAATCATTAGAAATTGTTAGGAAGGGGATGAATAGAGAACAGTCCCAAGCAGTGGTGGACTTCAGCACTTAGCCTATAGTGCGCTGATTGAATTTTTTTTATTTTACATTACTGGTTGGCCATAATGACTTTACACATTAATTCTGTGACATATTAACTCATAGAAAATAACCAAAACAATCCAAGGTTTTTATTTAGCACAGTGGCTAGATTAACAAATAACCAGACGCCACCCGATCTAAATATTCCCTCACAGTTTAATAGTAATGACTTTATGAATTTCTTCTAGTGATCGACCGCAGGACTTGACGGATTATCTTACGTGACTCTGTGAGTTCATCTCTATTTCTTAACTGCATATCAGGCATTTATGTAATACATCTAATTTGTGCATTAATGGCTGTTAACAAAACCGATATCCGATTATTGTAAAATGCTTAAATATCGGGAAAAATATCGGTAAATCGATATATCGGTCGATCTCTAATTTCTTCACTTATAAAATAGATGGCATCAGAAATACAATAACAAATTTAGATTCTACAGCGTCTAGTATTTTAGATTCATTAATCGCATCCAAAGAAAAACTGCAGTGCTTTACAAATATAGGACAGGAAGAGCTAAATAAACTTATCACTGCATCTAAACCAACAACATGCCTGTTAGATCCTGTACCCACTAAATTACTGAAAGAGTTGTTACCTGTAGCAGAAGAACCGCTTCTCAATATTATTAACTCGTCGTTGTCTTTAGGTCACGTCCCAAAACCATTCAAGCTGGAGGTTATTAAGCCTCTTATTAAGAAACCACAACCAGATCCTAGTGAACTGGCAAATTACAGACCCATATCAAATCTTCCTTTTATGTCTAAAATTTCTGAAAAAGTTGTGTCTGCTCAATTGTGCTCCTTCCTGCAAAAAAAAGATCTCTATGAAGAATTTCAGTCAGGTTTCAGACCCCACCATAGCACAGAAACTGCACTTGTTAAAATTACAAATGACTTGCTTCTTGCGTCAGACCAAGGCTGTATCTCATTGCTAGTTTTACTTGATCTTAGTGCTGCGTTCGACACTATAGATCATGACATACTCATAGATCGATTACAAAACTATACAGGTATTCAAGGGCAGGCTTTAAGATGGTTTAGATCCTACCTGTCCGATCACTACCACTTTGTTCATTTAAATGGGGAGTCATCTCAATTATCACCAGTAAAATATGGAGTGCCACAAGGATCTGTCCTAGGTCCTCTGCTATTTTCGATATACATGTTGCCCCTGGGTAATATTATTAGAAAATACGGGATTAGTTTCCACTGTTATGCCGATGATACTCAACTATATATCTCAACAAGACCAGATGAAACTTCTAAATTATCTAAGCTAACAGAATGTGTTAAAAATGTAAAAGATTGGATGACCAATAATTTTCTCCTATTAAACTCGGATAAGACAGAGATATTACTTATTGGACCAAAAGACAGTACACAGAATCTCGTGGATTACAATTTGCAACTAGACGGATGTACGGTTACTTCCTCTACAGTCAAAAATCTGGGAACTGCATATCAGGCATTTATGTAATACATCTAATTTGTGCATTAATGGCTGTTATGTTAAATAAAGTTTACTAACTACAGTAAATCAAGTACCTGTGCACGCCGCTGTTGTTGCCTTGTTTCCCCTCAGACGCACTGCAATGTTGATCCTGCGCGCAATTCTCAAAACATCCACAAGATGGCGGCGTTTATCGGCGAATCCGATATTACAAAACCGATATCCGATTATTGTAAAATGCTTAAATATCGGGAAAAATATCGGTAAATCGATATATCGGTCGATCTCTAATTTCTTCACTTATAAAATAGATGGCATCAGAAATACAATAACAAATTTAGATTCTACAGCGTCTAGTACTTCAGCTTCATTCATCGCACACAAAGAAAAACTGCAGTGCTTTACAAATATAGGACAGGAAGAGCTAAATAAACTTATCACTGCATCTAAACCAATAACATGCCTATTAGATCCTGTACCCACTAAATTACTGCAAGAGCTGTTACCTGTAGCAGAAAAAACGCTTTCTCAATATTATTAACTCATCATTATCTTTAGGTCATGTCCCAAAACCATTCAAGCTGGCAGTTATTAAGCCTCTTATTAACCCTTTAGGCGCCAGGGTTTTTTGGAAAAATGCTGGATTTTGACATCAAGATTTCAAAAGCTTGTGGCTTGAAAGGGCTTAAAGATAGAGATCTAATTTAAAAAAAATGTTGAGCATGACCGAAAGTTTATGTGGGGTGTAAATATACTCATCTAATTTGCATATTATGACGTCATCAGGGGGCGGCCCTCCTGAATGTCATAATATTCAGGAAATAATAGATATTGAATTGATGTTTGAACTTATTTGCATGTCGAGTTTCTCTCACAAATCTCACAGCTTACCCGCACGCTATAGATCTGAACTGCTTCCGCATCAATGACACGATAGCTCACTTGCTTTGCTCTTTCCTCAAACACTTTGAATAGGAAGGTGACGTAATTTTGGTCTAGAATTGAAGTACTACATGTCTGCCATCTAGTGGTAGGGAATACAAATGAGATATTACACCATATTAGGAACTACAGTCTATTTGATTAAGTATGACGTCTTGTCGCAATTTTGCGACTTTGGCGCAAAGAGGGTTAAGAAACCACAACTAGATTCTAATGAACTGGCAAATTACAGACCCATTTTAAGTTGTCCGTTTATGTCTAAAATTTTAGAAAAAGTTGTGTCTGCTCAATTGTGCTCCTTCTTGCAAAAACATTATCTCTATGAAGAATTTCAGTCAGGTTTCAGGCCCCACCATAGCACAGAAACTGCACTTGATAAAATTACAAATGACTTGCTTCTTGCGTCAGACCAAGGCTGTATCTCATTGCTAGTTTTACTTGATCCTAGTGCTGCGTTCGACACTATAGATCATGACATACTCATAGATCGATTACAAAACTATACAGGTATTCAAAGGCAGGCTTTAAGATGGTTTAGATCCTACCTGTCCGATCGCTACCACTTTGTTCATTTAAATGGCGAGTCATCTCAATTATCACCAGTAAAATATAGAGTGCCACAAGGATCTGTCCTAGGTCCTCTGCTATTTGCAATATACATGTTGCCCCTTGGTAATATTATTAGAAAATACGGGATTAGCTTCCACTGTTATGCAGATGATACTCAACTATATATCTCAACAAGACCAGATGAAACTTCTAAATTATCTAAGCTAACAGAATGTGTTAAAAATGTAAAAGATTGGATGACCAATAATTTTCTCCTATTAAACTCGGATAAGACAGAGATATTACTTATTGGACCAAAAAACAGAATCTCTTGGATTACAATTTGCAACTAGACGGATGTTATTTCAGATAAATGCTGATCTTTGGATCTTTCTATTCATCAAAGAATCCTGACAAAGCTAGTTCATGCATTCATGACCTCTAGACTGGACTATTGTAATGCACTGCTAGGTGGTTGTCCTGCATCTTCAATAAACAAGCTACAGGTAGTCCAAAATGCAGCGGCTAGAGTCCTTACCAGGTCAAGAAAATATAATCATATTACCCCAATTTTACAGTATCTGCACTGGCTACCTATTAAGTTCCATATCAGTTACAAAATATTATTACTTCCCTACAAGGCCCTTAATTGTTAGCTCCTGCGTACCTAACTAGAGTCTTCTACCACGCTTCAATCCATCACGCTCCCTAAGGTCGCAAAACTCTGGACTTTTGGTAGTACCTAGGATAGCAAAGTCCGGAAAGCCGTTGTAACATTTAATCTATAATCCATACTAGTATCTATTTTCATGGTACAAGTACCTATTTTTTAGATACTAGTATATTTTCCATTAAGTACTAGTACTTATTCTTTAGGTACTAGTGCTTATTCTTTAGGTACTAGTGTTTATTCTTTAGGTACTAGTGTATTTTGTAAAGTTACTAGTACTTATTCATTAGATACTAAGGAGGGTGTGGACAAGTCTTAACTTTTATAAAGAGGTAGTACCTATGATAGCAAAGTCCACTAAAGGAGGTAGAGCTTTTTCACATTTGGCTCCCAAACTCTGGAATATCCTTCTTGATAACGTTTGGGGTTCAGACACACTCTCTGTTTAAATCTAGATTAAAGATGCATCTCTTTGGCCAAGCATTCAAATAATGCATCTCATAATCTTGTACTGCAGTTATATCTGATCAAATGCACATTATTATTCCTTAGCTTGGGTTGAACAAATAATTTTTGCATGGTTGGAACAGCAGCTACGCTAATTATGTCTATTTGTTTCTCTGTTTCTAAACTACTAAATATATTGTAGAAACTTAATTTTCTGTAAAGCTGCTTTGCAACGATTTGTATCGTGAAAAGCGCTATACAAATAAACTTGAATTTAATTGAACATTATATATTCTTTTTATTTAGGTGTTTTAGTACATTATAATGTGTTTGTTGAGGAGAAGGCTGCTATTAGTTTTTACTTGGCAGATGACAATACAGACAAACAAATCTCATGACATATCTAGGGACTAAAATATCATAGAGATGGACAGGCTATTTTGACTTGGGCCAGTGAGAAAATAGGCCTACCTAGCAACCACTCAAAGCACAATAGCAACTATGCAGATCACCCAACCAGCTGCATATATAGGAACATCCAGGTAACACCCACAACACCCTAGAGCTGTGTGAGCACAGGAACTAAAGCATCAAATGTTTTCTTTAAGAATTGTTAGAATAGTATTTTTAATAAAAAAGTGCAACATTGTAACTACTGAAGTCTATGGATTATCGGGGATTTGCTGTGTGAGATCAGGCAGTGTGAGATTAACCAACATCTCATATATTATATTGTAGGGTGACAGATGTGTTGTTGTTTTGTATAAAAATACATGTTCTACACATCATAATTAATAAAATCAATATCAACATTAAAATCAAGATTTTAACAAAAATCCGTTCAAGTTTCCACTGAATTTTCATGCTTCAAAACACCCATTTCATATTACTGTAGGCTCCTTGATGAATAAAGCAGGCAACAAATCAGGGAGGCCCATATTAACAGAAAAATAAACTTTTCTGATCTAATAAGCAGATAGTATTGGGTTAGACAGTTTGAAGATGTGCACTAACACTTGTGTTTATGAGTGCGTGTCACTGATATAAAAGAACAGACCCTGCATCTGTTATATGAGTACTCTCTCTCAAACACACACACAGAGACAGTCTGGGTCCAAACAGCAGAGTAGCCAGGCCGAAACATGAGAGCCCGTGTGAACAATGGCGTTATTCTGAGGGGAGCAGATGAGATGGCAGACGGATGAACAACGTAGTCAGAGATCCTGATTGGAGCTGATCAACAGAGACCATGTGAACACAGACTGGGAACATGTTCAACTCACATAATCTCCATTCATTCCGCCTTTCTTTCTGCACTTTATCTTTCTTTTTGTCTTGCTTTTTTTATTATCTCACTCTGTCCCAGCAAAAATATGGGGATGTCTGGCTAAGTAATGGTGTACCTCAGGGCTCAGTGCTGAGCCCCCTTCTTTTCTTCTATATACTGAACATTATAAACGTGTGTGCGTAGAGCACCCTTGAGTGGAAGTGTCATCACCACCAGCTGAAGCAAACATGAGAAAAAGCATCATGCACCAGGGGATCAGATCTGACCACAAACGCCCCCCTTAACACATCAACTTCAAACACACACACACACACACACAGGCTCAGCATACAGCCACATGCTTGCTGGGAAGTTTGCTCATACAGCAGTGAAATGCAGCACGTGAGTGCACACATAAGTCAAGTAGAGCACTAAGGGTCTCACGTGAAACATAACTAATCATAAAATCACCATGATTTTAAAAACAAAGCAAAAATTATGTTATACAGAAAGAGAAAAGGGATGATATCAAGTGCTTATTAGTTGGCTCTCCAGAATACTTGATTCTAAAAGAAACACACAAGGAAACGGAAGAGGAAAGAGACAAAGTGAAAGGAAACTAGAAAGAGTGACAGAGAGAGATGAAACAAGAAAATTATACCAAAATGCACTAGAAAGAGAGAGACAAGCTTTTGGGGTGAATCACTTTGCTGCAGAGTTTCTTAAGACAGACTGAAAAACATTCTAGACAACAGTTTGCAATGCCAACTTACAATGTTTACGACTTTGACAACTACAGCATCGAAACAGCACTTAATCACTTCAGTTTACGTCCCTCCTCCTCTCCACACTTGACATGACGTACAGTATAAAGTCTTTTTTGCTTACCTCTGGGCTCCTCACTTTCTGTTCCTGCATGCTTCTCTGAGTGTGTGTGTATGCATGTGTGAGTGTGTTTCAGTGAGTGTTCAATCGGACAGTAGAGAGGTGTTCATGTTCTGTGGAGTGGCTTCCTTTTCTCTGGGCAGGCTCAGAGACTGTGTTCATCATGTTTGTGTGTGTGTGTGAGAGAGAGAGTGCATGCCAGAGATGTGGGGAGGCCCTGAATCACTTCCCCACCGCTGCATCCAGCACTCTGCGGCACTCAGCAAGTCTACTGCAGGGAGCACAGCCAAGCAGGAACCAAGAGAGGAAGGACCACCGAGCCCACACGGAAAAGTTGTACTGCAACACAGTTCCCGCTCAGAAAGTCGACAGTTGACAGGTACAACAAGAGCTTTTGTAGCTTATATGAACCTTAAATCAAGTATCAAAGCCCACAATACTACAGATTAGAAGTTGCATAGTTAATGTTAATCATAATTATTACTGCTGCAGTATTTTAAGAAACGCCTAACTCTAAATATTAGACACTGGTGAATAAGTCATTCTGCATTCTTTTTAGGGGTGGGTGATATACAGCTACACACGATTAACCGGTAGAAATTTGTCAACCGGCTGAGATTTTGGACTATCTTCTCTGTTGCAGATACACGCTCACGTGGCATTGCTGTGCTCCGTGGTCACGAACACCTATCATTTGTACATGCTATTAAGCATCACGGTTTAAAAACAAGTGATTTTAAGCCATTGAAATGCAATCAGCAGCAAAAGAGAACTCATTTCGCTATGTGCGTGCTGTCTGTCTATTTCTGAGCGCTGTCAGAGAGGCATGTGCACGTAAAGATGTTGCTCATAGATTGCGGGAGTATGTGAACAAAGTTTTTTTTTTTTTTTTTTACTTTATAGTGCTAGAACTGTTAAAAACACAAACTTGTATGTGTCAAAATTCCAGAAAGAAAATCTCTCGCTGCTCTTGACTAAATTACTTTTGTAACTTTAATAAGAAGAAATGTATATTTAATTTACACACACAAAAATATGCAGTTTTTATTTTTTATTTAAATGTATGTAGCATTTCTTATTTGTTCTACTGTAGTTTTTTGTACTATTGTTTGTAATTAGTTTCTTATTCTTATTTAATCGCTTGAGTGAGCTTGAGTTTTTTGACAAGAATTATGAAATTTCTATGGTACCAAAAAATTTTATATCATAAAGACCTTATTTAAAGCAAAAATAACTATATTGTGATATAATATTACCATGAAATAAAATCTCATACTCATATTGTGATATAAGATTTTGGACATAACACCTGCCCTAATTCTTTGTGCTAAGAACATGAATGATGCTTGAAATAATGTGGTTTGTTGAGAAGTGTATTACTTTTCTAAGTGATCATGATCAGAGTTTTTGCTTGGCAGATGAAAAACAGATATTGAAAAAATTCTGTAATACTTTGCAATAAGATTCCATTTGTTGACATTAGTTAACTGCAATAGTTAACAAGAACTAACAATAAAATTTCTAAAGCATTTATTAATATTAGTAAATGTTATTTTCAACATATAACACATTAATAAAATATGTTGTGTCTGTTAATATTATTTAATGGACTTGGATAATATGAACTAACAATGAACAATTGTATTTTCTTTTAATAATTTTAACAATAATTAATAAATACTGTAAGAAATGTATTACTTAATGTTAAAGCATTACCAAAAGTAGAGCCCGACCAACATATCGTTTTGGCGATATTATTGGCCGATATGAGTCTGTCGCAGATATATCGGTATCGGCGAATATGCCACCGATATGCAATTTTTTTTTACAGGACATATAATGCAGATTAAATGCTTCTGAATGGTGTAATTACTTCGTTTTTTCAGCAGAGTGTGCTCCATTGTTTGCTACTGGCGACCCAGGTCTGTGAAGTGTAGAGATGCGCGGATGAGCTCAAACTTCACGCGAGTCCGCTGCTTCAAATTATCCGCCCGCCCACCACCCACCCGCACCTATATTTGATCGTCACATTACAATGATTCGAATTCTTAGTTTTGCATGATGATATGATGAATGGATGGTTCATTTTTAACAGCAGATTTAGTGACGTTAGAGACTAGAGCTGATCTGTGCATCACGGCACGCATCTGCGGCGCATTAAAGCCTGTGTTAAGGCCACCGGAGCTGATTGCGGCCACTCAGTCAATGCTGGTGTTTATACCGGCCGTCCCGCGGCCCAGAACTCATGCTTATCACATCAGTCACGTCACATCGCGCGGCACGACAAAATACAATAGATTTCTATTGTATTTTGTCATGCCGCGCCGCTCGCATCCGGTGTAGAATAGAACCCATTATAATCAGTGATGTTGTCTACACTGGATGCAGTAAACTGATGCCTCGTTCTATTTATGATGTGCTGACAGAAGTTCAAATGATTTTCAATGGTCGCTTTGTCACGTCCTGTTGCGGTGCAGACACGGTGTTAGCATAGTTTGTCAGTACAGTCAGTAACGTAGCAGATTGAAAAGTTAGTATCTTTCTGCAGTCCAATAGACAGCAGTGTGGTGTTGGCTTGAGTCTGTTGAATGGTGATTTAACGCTACGTTGTCACCTAGTTGGAGAGACTCAATGCTAAGTAAATAAACAACAATGTCCCCGTCTTTTACTCTCACAATGAGCTTATCATATTCGTTTACTACATTAGCAGGGCCCTATGATTTCCGCGATGCAGAAAACATGGACGGAATCGTGGATTTTCTTATTTTTGATGAATAAATAAAAAACTGGTCAGTACATATATATATATAGACTGTGTCTGTGAAAATTAAACTGCAAAAAGACTTATTTAAATATGTTATGCATGTTCATTTGATTACCAGAAAATACACAACACAGAATTTGTGAAAAAAAAAATTATTCATTATTATTATTATTAATTCATTTTTATGTTTACATTTGGAAAAGCTGTGCTTCCTGCATAAACCTGCCCCTGTTGGTTTGGCAGCAGCTTGCTTGCCCTACACAGTTACCTTGTTTAATTTCTTAATTCAAGTTATATATATTTTGTTCTATTTGGGTTAAGTTATTTATAATAGGTGAAGTGAAGTTTACTGTTGAGTGCACTGATGTCAGACTCATTTTGAATAATAAAGTTTATTGTTAAATTGTTAAATACCCTGCCTCCACTA
>NW_015635523.1:1639783-1645877 GCF_001515625.1 Sinocyclocheilus rhinocerous
AAAAGCTGTGCTTCCTGCATAAACCTGCCCCTGTTGGTTTGGCAGCAGCTTGCTTGCCCTACACAGTTACCTTGTTTAATTTCTTAATTCAAGTTATATATATTTTGTTCTATTTGGGTTAAGTTATTTATAATAGGTGAAGTGAAGTTTACTGTTGAGTGCACTGATGTCAGACTCATTTTGAATAATAAAGTTTATTGTAAAATTGTTAAATACCCTGCCTCCACTACATAGGCCTATGTTTGTCACATTATTATAAGTGTTTGATCACCACATTCAGTTATCATTGCAAGAAATGTGTTTATGTATATATATATATATATATACACACTGTATTCTATATACTGTACCAGTCAAAAGTTTGGACACACGAATGGGATGTGTGTCCAAACTTTTGACTATACTCTACTATAATATAGCCTACACATAAAGAATATCGGCCAATATATCGATATCGGTCTTTTTTTACTCCCTAATATTGGTATCGGCATCGGCCCCCAAAAAGCCCATATTTAAGTCTATACTACGCTGGTTAACTATAATGGGCTCTTTTGTGTGTGTGTGTGTGTGTGTGTGTGTGTGTGTCTGCTAGCAAAGCCTGACAGGAACAAGCTGTGCCCATATGATTAATATGTGTATGTGATACAGTGATAGACAGCCATGAGTTTGTGTGTGTGTGTGTGTGAGTGTCTGTGTCTGTGTGTGTGTGTGTGTGTGTGTTAGAAATGCAGCAGGTTTAATGAAGCTGTAGTGGATGGTGGTGACTCTGCTTGCACTAATGAGAAGACACAGAAACCACACTCACATACGCCATGAACAAACATAATATATAAAATAACATAAGCACAAGGAAACACAAGCTTGTCTGCTTCTAAGAAAGCTCCAGGGGAACAGACAAGAATTTCACAAAGACATCAAACATCAATACCACTGTCTGACTGCTTGTTAAACCCAGAGTAAAGCTACCATGACCAAAACTCGCAACACTGAATCCAGCCAAATATAAAGACATGCAAAGTTATCAGGCACTGACTATAAAAAAGATCTCATTGAAATTCTTGAAGAAAATGGACATAACCATCATCTTCTAGCACAAAGTGCAGGTCCAGGTTAGAGAAGGTACTGTATGTCTGACTCTCTGCAAGTGTTACTGCATTCATCATCAGAACTGAATAAGATTTCCTTGTGAAATATTCATGACTGCATGACTCAAAGCTTGCTCAACATTTTTAGCAGATGGGTCAGTACTGTCTGGGTACCTCTCTCTCCCAGTCTGAATTCACATGACGGAAAGCCCTATGGTCCCCGGCTGCACACACATTGGTTGGAAACGCTGCAATGTAGAGCATTAGCGTGCACAATGTGTTCGGACAGAGTGTTTCCTTTAAGTGAGAGAGTAAAAAACTAAATCCAACTCCATTCCTGGCTCACACTATCATTATCTTGAAAGAGAGGGTATGCAGCATGTTAATTGCCATCAGCTGGCTCTTCAAGCCAAATATAAATTCTAAAACAGTAAATAATAAGGGCCAAATCCTTTTGCTCAGCTTACTTTCTAATGTTTTTCCCCTATATGTGTGTGTGTGTACACACACTTACAATTTAATGCATTCTTGTTGCATCAAAGTAATATCAACTAGGGCTGTGCGATTTGGGGGAAAATATCAAATTGCGATTTTTTTGACAGATATTGCGATTGCGATTTGATTTGCGATTTTAAATTTGCAAAGTCAAGCTTCAGCTCAATATTGTCAATAATGTGCAGCACAGTATGGGTATCATTACCCTGCTGAAAAAAACAATAGAAACCATCACAGAAATTCTTATAGTTTCCATTAAACCATTACAAAATTATTTTTTGTTTTGGGCATTATTCCAATAGGAATTACTGCTGTTCTATTGGTTGCCATCTGCCAGATTACAGCCCACCAATTGGGTGTTTACGCAGTTGCTAGAGCAGTGCTGATTGGGGAGAACGGAGGTGCGCTCACTCTTGCCCAGGGCAAGTAAGACTGCAACTCAAGGCTGGCAGTCATGCATATGCTCTGGAACAGAGTAATATCGCATCCACATCGCAGGCTTTGCGACATCTCAAATCGCGATTTCGATTCAATTTCGATTAATTGCACAGCACTAATATCAACTAATAATAATAATAATAATAATAAAAACAAACATTACAATAATGCTTGTCAATCTAGAGTTTGAAAAGTAGCTTTCCCAACACTGACTGCAAGACTACTGCTAAATCAAGTCCATTGATTCATGATACCTTTCATGAAGTAGAAAGGTTGTGTGTAGCAATACTGACGTGGGAGAGAGTTTGAGTAATGTTACTGAATACAGCCGGCCTTTAGATCTGAGATGCCCACTGGTATAGACAGATCAAGTGTGTTATTATACAGCCTACTAATGCCAGAGAGAAAAAGACAGATAGAGCTCAGTTTCACTCCTCTACACACATCCACCCCCATACGTACTCTCACATGCAGGCTTCTACACACACTGGCATTAATCTCTTCCCACACATTAACAGCCCCTCACACTCCCACACACACACAATCAAGTATCACACACACTTCAAATGTATTACTATAATCGCTCAGGAACTAACATTCATATGGTTTTTGGCTTCCCATGCACACTTCCTCTCCTCCCATTGCCAGCATGTCCACCCCTGCATCCGCGGCATCATGTTTACTGCCAGCTTGATGCATGAGAACACAGCTTCTCTTAGATAAATCCATTACAAGCTGCAGAGGAAAGCAGAATGCCACCTACACCAAGCAAACAGCAATTTACCACCATAAGAAAACCCGGACGAGCCCCCAACGAAATCTTCTCTGTATGCATGCCTGCAGAGAATATAAAATAGCCTAAGTATATCTGAATAGGTCAATTCACACCAGTGTTTCAGAGCTTTTTTCTGTATTCTTCAACAAAGTTTGTGTATAAAGTAGAGCCGACTTTTCACAGGCAGCACTGCCCCACCTTGCATTATCAGGGCACTTCCTGCTCTGTCAGCAGAGGGAAGTGGGAAAAGTGAGGCTGACAGGTGCAGTAACAGTTTCTTGCATATTAAACACCTCTCACTCTTTAGCAGACAAACTCAAGATAGGAAACTGCGTCAGAAAGGAGTGGGACAGACAGGTATAATTATGGCGATATTAAAAAAACTAAACAAAACAATAAATATAGAGAAAACATACAATACACACATAAGAAGCTTAACAATCTGCTCATAATGATTACAGAAAATAGTAATTATTTTAATTATCTTTATATATATTACATTTAGATATTATAAAACAGCAATCATTTATACATTCAGATAAACCTCTGATATATTAAGATATAAAAATTTCTTATTATTATCAATTTTAATAGTTATGACAATGTGAGGCTGCTATGCTACATTTGCAAGTTTGTATAAGAACTTGAGAAAAAGACTACAGTGTTTTTAAATTAGCAGTACTCAGATAAACTAGACGAATCTACACTTTAATCTTTTGAAAGATTAAAAAATAATTTGAATTTAAAACTCTGTCATCATTTTAAGCATTTTCACACTGATACCAAGACTGTTAAAATACCTCCAAATGCTTCTGGATAAACCTCATCCAGAAATTCAAAAGCGCAAAACAATTTACATAAAAATCTGCCAAATGTGCTATGCCTGACAGAAAAATATCCTGGTGTGGCAATACACAGATGCCACAACCACCTGTGTGGCCACATGGCATAATTGCACAGCCCTATGTGACACTCACACATGTACATTACACACAAAAGTTCACACTTTCAGCATGGTCTTACCTTCACATTGGACCTCAGTGCACAATAACATGCAAAAAACATTGCAGGTATTGTGTGGCATAAGGATTGGTGTGGCAACAAAGCTTCTGAAAGGAAGGAAATCAAGAAGAGGAAGAAAAGAGTTGGAGACGGATCACATCCCTCGATGTGCGCTCCCAGCAGAGCATTGCGACGGGTTGCCGTATCCGTCTCTCTGGGATAGGGACTCGTACTCACACATGGGCATCAGGCATGCAGGGAGAAATACGCTATGCTTTGTTGCTGGATGAGGCATTTTATCTGACAGCAGTAGGAAAAGCACACCACGAAAGGGGGATTCTCTCTTTCTGTCTTTCTTCTCTCCATCTCACTCTCTCCCTTTCACTCCCTCTCTTTAATACAGCACAAAGAAGAGGCAGGATTTGAGTGAGGGAGAAGATTTTGGAGGTTACTTGATACTATAACTGCACTAGATTCGATACACACGTACTGTAAAGCAGCAGCAGGTGAAAAGTAAAAGGAATGGCGGTATTTATTTGAATAACTTCCACTTGTGCACACACACCCTGCGCTGTTATATAACACCCCTCAAGACTCTCTCTACAGTGGAACGTTGCTAAAAAAGCTGCATTCATCAGTAACAGGGCTGTAAGCAGCGGGTCTGTCATTTAAACCACAATCTAGAATACTGTATGCTTTTGGTGAATATTTGTGGGAGGGTTTGATCCACATTTCAATATGTCAAAACACAACGCACCCAATGAGATTACCCACTGGGTATTGAAACATGCATAATTCATGTATGGCATTAGAATGCAAATCAGTAATTAATTCTAATAGCAGGATTATAAAATGGCCTTAATCATGTTTTTCAAGTGACAAAGGGCATCTAAAAAAAATACACATTAAAATTGCACGTCAATTTGATACATGATTAAACATAATTAAGAATGCAGATTCTTGACATTTGCATGTGGTCCTGTACTGGACATCAATTTCTCTGAATTTTAATACTCCATACTGCACCAGCATATAACAAACACAAGGGGGCAGGAGTCTAACTCAAAATCTTCAATTTGGCTCTACATCTCTGTCTGCAGTGGTGGACACTAGTTAAAGAATGTATAGATAATGTGGCAATTTTGCTACATTATTACAAACTATCCCCATCTGAGATAAACAAAGTGCACACACCAGGAATTGAATTATTTGTCAACCATGTAAGTGCTTTAATCATTGCACTGTGAATGTGTTAATGCAGCTCAGCCAGAAGAGTTCCACTAAGGCAAAATGAAATTAGAGGGGGAGAGACAAAGGCTAATGACGTAGAGTACTTGAGAAGAAGGAGTGTACTCAAACTAAATCACACCTCTCAAAAAAAAAACAGAAATGACTTTCATCTTTTGCACTTTTGCATGTGTTAACAGAAGTATAAAGAAAGAAAGAAAGAAAGAAAGAAAAAGAATAGGTTATATATATATATTTTAGGGCTGTGAATCTTTGGGTAGACAGCGAATTGATTCGATTCACGATTCATAGGTTTTCGATTCGATTCAAGAACGATATTTGCAAATTCACAACGATTCAATTAAATTCGATTCACAATTAAATTTGATTCGATTCGATTTTGCATTCACAGGATTATTTAAATGCTTCCCCTAAATTCTTTAAATGCTTAGTCAGGGGGCAAATTACACAGCACCCTTTATGGTTAGAAAACCATAGGTTAGAAAAAAAACAAAACACTTTTGTCTATTGTTAGATGCTAGTTTAATAATGCTATGGCATGACATGGCATATGTAAAAATGTATGTAAGCCAAGATTTAAAAAAAGAGCTTTAAAAGTATTATGTATAGGCTAACATTTTGTCACAACAGGGTGTAGCCATCATTTCAGAAGTGACAGAAATATCAAATACAATAATTTTATGTATGTACACTCTTAAAAATAAAGGTGCTTCAAAAGGTTCTTCAAGCGATGCCATAGAAGAACCATTTTTGGTTCCACAACGAACCATTCAGTCAAAGGTTCTTTAAAGAGCCATCTCTTTCTTACCTTTTTATAATTTGAAGAACCTTCTTTCGCCAACAAATAACCTTTTGTGAAACAAAGATTCTTCAGATGTTAAAGGTTCTTTATGGAACCATATAAACAAAAAGGTTCTTCTATGGCATCGTGAAGCACCTTTATTTTTAAGAGTGTACGTAAAAATTTATGTAAGCCAAGATTTAAAAAAAGCTTTAAAGTATTATGTATAGGCTAACATTTTGTCACACCAGGGGCGTAGCCATCATTTCA
>NW_015635523.1:1646097-1654111 GCF_001515625.1 Sinocyclocheilus rhinocerous
AGCCTATTTAACTTTTCCTCTCCATCGGCGAATGATGATTCTGAAAGAAAACACGCCCGATGTCTGTTTGCTATAGCAACGAACGCTACTTTCATGCATCTGATTATCAGATAAACCTCACGCTCTTATTTCAAGGTTGTTGTTAATGCTGTACTTATTTTAACCGTTTCCTTTGTACATTTGGTTGAACGACATTGTTAAAACACATTTATCATTCAATGGAACTGTGCGTATGCTTTAGACACTTACATTTTTGCTCCATCCATACAATAAATGCGCAGCCTTCGACTGCTCAGGTTAGTGCCTGGTTTCCTTCAAACATTATGCTTGGAATTGAGGTTAATCAGACCAGAGAATCTTGTTTCTCAGCATCTACGGGTCTTTTAGGTGCTTTTTTGCAAATTGTGGGTTTTTGTGTGTCTTCACTGAGGAGAAGATTGAGTCTGTCCACACCCACATAAAGCCCAGATCGGTGGAGTGTTGCAGTGATGTTTGTCCTTCTGTAGGTTTCTCCCATCTGCATATATGATCATGGAGCTCAACTAGAGTGGCCATCAGCTTCTTGATCACCACTCTAGACAAGGCCCTTCTTCATCACTTGCTAAGTTTGGCCAGGAGGCCAGCTCTAGGAAGAGTTCTAGTTGTTTCCGCAAAATTTCAACTGTTCCAGATAAGGGTAATACTTATGCACACATTGTTCAGGCGATCAGCTCGTGATCTGGTGTTTTCTGCGCCTCAGAACGGCTCTGTTCACAGTGAATGAATGCAGTCAACTCGTTTATTGCACGTGCTGTGAGTTTAGCGCGTGTTTGGGAACGCAATGGCCACCAATTATGCTTTATTTTCGCGGGATTTGTTTCACTAGATTTGTAGTGAGATGAGTTTTTGTAAGCCTGTTTTCACTGGAGCTGGAGTTTAACTTCAAAATAAAAGCTCTACTACCGTTTCCGTCAAAATAAAAGCTTAAAAGTGCAGTATGAATTGCTGACAGCTAGCGGTTTAAATGGGTAACGTTACTGCATGGGTTGAAGCTCTTAATTTTGAACTCTCAAAGTGCACTTGATATAATAATTTAACCTTAAAATGCACAAAATTGTCATTTTTTTCCCAAATCATCATTTGTCTTTTTTTTTCTCTTTTAAATATCGCAATAAATATAGCATCGTGGACTTCATATCGCAATAATATCGTATCGTGAGATTTTGATATCGTTACATCCCTACTCATAACTATAAAATTTTAATAATCATTCTAATTGTATGAGAATAGGGAAATCCACACCACAACTTTAAGACCAGAAGAACAATATTGCTGGAATCTGAACAATATTGTATATTTTCAATGTGTACTAATATAGTTACAGTTATGTTTTTTTGTATGAAATGGCCTTTAGACACACACACACTCACACACACATGCACATGCAGTGTGGTATTCTGGTAAAAAAGTATGGTTACCATGGTAAAATGTTGTAACTGTATTCATTGTACAATTTAAAATGTCCTTTTGTACTGCCCAGTGAAGATTGTTCTAATATCCAGCTGAGGAGCACATGGGAGTGTATGTGAGTGTGTAAATCAGAGTGCCAGTTCAGAGCTGGGTGGTGTTGTGAAGCGCGGGCGAGCGCCAGCATGCAGTGGGAGGCATCAGAGATGCTTTAGAGAATACATTTTTTGTGCCAGCCTCCCTGTTACCAGGGAAACTAGTTGTTCCATGGTTAGCAGCTTTACAGTATAGATGAGCACACAAGAAAACAAGGGAGAGAAGGAAAAGGTGAGGGAGAGAACGAGGGGGTGACAAGAGAGAGGGAGTGCTGAGGCAGAAGACTGAGGGGGGGCTAGGAACAATACTCTCATTCCTGCGTAATAATCAAGGAAATTTGCTGCCGTACTTTGGGTGCAGCAGGCGCAATGATATTACGCAGCGCCTGAAAATAGGCTAACTTCCACTTGCTTGCACAGGGAGCGTGCTGGGGACTATTTTCAGGCGCTGCGTAATATCATAAACGTATTTTAAATATATTACTTTTTTTTACTAGGGCATTTAGTGCTCAGAAAACATTATTTTTGCAGCTAAACTTAAAACAAGATCTATTACGAAAAACTTTAAAGAGAGAGAGGGAGTGCTGAGGCAGAAGACTGAGGGGGGTGGAGAAAGAGAGGAGGTTAGAGAAAGAGTGGAGGCGACTGAATTCACCAATTAGCCACTGGGAACTGCAGCTTTTGCGACCAAAATAGCATTTATGTGAAAGTTAACACCAGATACTCTGTCCGAGGCCAGTTTTAGAGGGGGTATACAAACTTTTTACCTCAGAAAACTTCACTTGCTGTGACCTGACGTTCAGTCTTGGACAGAAATAGACACAGAAAGACACACTGGACAAAAAAGGATGTATAAGCTGGAACCGTGAACAGGATGAGAGAGACAAGCAGGCAAAGCTGCACTGAAGCCAAAACACTTTAACAAGCACAAATATATCTCCTCCCAGAGGCAGCTCCTGCTGAAGCAATGAGTCATACTCTCTCGCTCATGCACATACACACACACGCCATTATTTTCCTCCTTTAACACTGAAACGCATGTTAAAACACTTAAAGGAACACTCCACTATTTTTGAAAATAGGCTAACTTCCACTTGCTTGCACAGGGAGCGTGCTGGGGACTATTTTCAGGCGCTGCGTAATATCATAAACGTATTTTAAATATATTACTTTTTTTTACTAGGGCATTTAGTGCTCAGAAAACATTATTTTTGCAGCTAAACTTAAAACAAGATCTATTACGAAAAACTTTAAAGCATAAATTTAAGCATAACATAAGAAAAAAATTGCCAATAAGGTGAGAAAAATAAACTTGTTATCTGAAATGAAGACTACAAGTAGTGACAGATATTGTGATGTGCATCTGAGTGAAATGGGAAAAAATATACATAGAGAGAGAGAGAGAGAGATTTCCATTTCATGCTGACTAAGGATATTTACATATTTTTACTGGAAAACAAGACAAAATTACGGATTAAGAAAAACAATTTTGCATTCAAAATATGCTAATGGATAAGACACAGCTACAATGCATCACAATTCTGCATTTTAAGTAACTCTATAGCTACAAATATACTCATAAACAGCCTAAATAATCTTCTTAAGGCTTTAAAACCCTTTGCATCAGGGACACAAACTCACATCGGGGCTGCCTGAAGATGATTTGTGCACTGGAGAAAATCCAAGCCAAAGCATAAACTTCAATGCATAACTCATCTTTCACCTTTTATGCTATAGACACGAATGATGCCTCAAATCATACAGATTATTGAGTTACATATCCGCCTGGCAGCCAAAAAACCTCATCTACAGACTAGAATATCACAGAGACTTGGGGGTGGGATCTTTGTCAGAACACCTAAGCAACAGCATAGCAGTGCTCTGGCAACCACCCACCCCAGCACTGTGGCAAGCACCACATCAAGGAAATCTGTGTAGCAAATGAATTAATGAATGTGTCAGCTCACAAATCCTTTAAATGTGTAGAATGTACAGTAGTTTTAGGATGTGCCTGGGGGAGAGAAGAGCATATCCATCCATTGTTAGATCATGTGTTATGTCACTGCGTACTAAGAGCTGATACTCCACCTGAACTTGGCGCAAAGGGGGAAAGAGAGAGAAAGAGTAATATAGAGACTGAAATACAAGAGAACCCCTTCCTGCGTTTATACTGTCACACACACCCTTCTAAACGGCCCCTGGCCAACGTAAGCAGTTGGAATCCCCTGTACCAAGAAAAACACAGGGGACATTGAACTAAAACTGCAAGGCTTACCAAAACTACATGGGGAAGAAACTCACAGACAGCTATCTCAAATTATGCCGTGCAAGCTAACTGTTGCAGGCCCAAAACATAGCTATTGACTAGGGGTGTGCGATATGACGATTTTTGATCGTGGACGATAAGAAATTTTGAAGAAATATCGTAGTATTGTGCTACAGCGCACTTTCTATCAGTTACAGTTCTAGCGCCTCAGTCTCAATATACTGTACAACTCGAAATACATTCACATCTAATTTTAACTCGGCGATAGAATTACTCTCACAGGACACTGCACTTATTCGCAATCACAATAGTACATTCTTTGCATGTGCTTTAAAGCCTTGCCGGTTAAATGTTTCATTCGCGCGCTTTTTCTGAGCACATACCTACACGCAAAGCATGCGCACTAAAAAGCCTGTCAAACAGCGCCTAATTACTGAACTAAGTTATCTTTTGCACTAATACTGTCAAAACACACAAGGTTTACATATAGACTCAGCTGGTTATGTCTAAAATGAAAGTAAACAGTTGAGAGAAAAACGGATGGGTGCAGGTCTTAAAGGGACAGTACTAAACATGCAGCCGATCGTCATTAAAGGAATAGTTCACCCTAAAATGTAATTTCTGTCATTATTTACTCACTCACATGTTGTCCCAAACCTGTATTAATTTCTTTCTTGTATTGAACACAAAAGAAGATATTTTGAAGAATGTGGGTAACCAAACAGCTGCTGGTGCACACTGAATTTGATAGTATTAAAAAATACTATGGAAGTCATTGTGGACCAGCAACTGTTTGGTTTTCCACATTCTTCAAAATAGCATTTATGTTCAGCACAAGAAAGAAACTCATTCAGGTTTAAAACAACTTTTAAATGAGTAAATGATGTATTGCGCAAATACTATGGAAATCACTGTGGACCAGCAACTGTTTGGTTTTCCACTTTCTTCAAAATAGCATTTATGCTCAGCAGAAGAAAGAAACTCATTCAGGTTTAAAACAACTTTTGAGTGAGTAAATGATGGTATAAAAATAAAACACTATGATAGAATTAACAGACAGATGACAGAATTTTTATTTTTGGGTGAACTATTCTTTTAATGTTAATAAAACAACAAAACACAAAGAGAAAAATCACTCACTACTCTTGACAGAAAACTTTAATACAGTTGCTTTAATAGGAATCAATCTATATAGTGTTTTATTTTTATATTTGTTCATTCAGTTTCTTGAATGCTCCTCCTAAATACACCTATTGTACCTGAAAATAAAGCACTGTTTGTTTTATTTGTATATTATGTGTATTTGTAAAGTGTATCATTGTTCTTATTTTTAATAACAAAGATAAAATAATGACAAAGATTTTTATTTTCGCCCTCTTTGGCCTAAATATCTGCCATTCTTTTTTATATTTTGTTACCTTGAAAGGCTTTGTCTTTATAATAGGGAAATTCACTTGCAAAAACTTGCAAAACTGTAAAACCAACATGACATAGAATCGTGATAAAATCGTGGATCGTGATATTTCAAAAAAAAAATCGTTATATGATATTTTTTGCCATATCGCCCACCCCTACTATTGACTGTAATAAAAACAGCCTCAGAGACATCAGTGTTCATTGTAACAAACTATCATCATAAATATCTAACATCATAAATAACATCATAAATATTGTGAAACAATTACAATTTAAAATTGTTGTTTTTTATTGTTTGTTTTCTATTTTAATGTATTTTAAAATGTAGTTTATTCCTGTGATGGCAAAGCTGACTTTTTTAAAGAATTTATTTGAAATAGAATTTATTTTGTACCATTTTGATACATTTAACAAGTCCACGTTTAATTAAAAAAACAATGCAAAGAAATTAAAGAAAGAAAACAATTGAATTCTTAAATACATGGTCCATCTATGCATTTAATGATTTGGTAAGCAGGGTTTATTAAGCGATAGTGACTGGCAGGCTGTACATTTCATAAGCATGCTGTCTGTCTAAGTCAACAAAGCCACTGTGGTTAGTTGTGAGGGTGCTGATTATTCACAAGATGAAGTTCTTTTCATAAGCATGTTGCATGTTAAACCCAAAATGCTTTCTTCTTCCTCTTAAACAGCCTGTGAGGTGACAACATTAATCCTCTGGCTTAAGTCAAGTGTGAAATACAAAGAACGTTAAACCCTTGACAGACGCGCTCATCTTCAAAACGCTGACAGTGGAAAAGAAGAGAGAAGTCAAAGCTTCACTGCTTCACTCAGTCTATCTAGAATTGGGTTTATTCTGTTCTGCTTTACTCTGTTAGTCATTTTACATTGGGCTACGAGGGGCTGAAAATAGGTTAGCCGCATAATTGTCCACATCGGCAAAAAATTGCACATGGAGTTACGTAGATCTAATTTAGGCTTCATACTATAATCTTTCCTTAATGATACTGTGCGGTAGATACAGCTTTTATGTTCTTGAAAAGTTACTACAGTCAGGGTCTAAAAGCAGCACTCATCAAGTGCCAGAGCTTGCTGATGACTGCTGAACTAAAATCACCAAAATTAAAGGAACATGAGGAACAAAATATTTTGACATATGACAGGTGCAGTTTTATACACAGGTGCAGTTTTATACACCGACCTAATTACTTGTGATGTTTGTCACTAACATGCAAAGAAAAACAGGTAATTAATTCAGTCGTCACAGAGACAAAAATATGCAAAACAGTTTCATGGCCGGTTTCATTTTTCAACTCACACGTTACTGACAGATGTGACCAAAAATTCATTTTGGACCAAGACTACAAGCAATGAGAAATCACAGAAATAAGACAATGAGAAATGAACTTAGTTTTTGAAATAGAAATCTTTTGTAACATCGGAAAAAAAGTCTTTATTTTTACTTTTGAATTTAATTTTACTTTAGTTTTTACTGTTACTTTAATCAATTTAATATATCCTCACTGAATCACTGAAAAAGTATGAATTTCTTTTACTGACTTTTAACTGTAGTTCATGTAAGATAATTAACTACAACTATTAAATGAATTAATCAATGTGGGAAAAAAAATCTGGTTAGCTATAGGTAGGTTATTATCATTAACAGCTAAACTTGTTTATGTGTGCTTGTGCACAATATGGCTCAACCAATTAGAATACATAGCTGGAACATTTTAATAACATGCATTTCATCCATATTAACTCTACCAACAAGATGCCAATAACAACAAAATTGTTAACTAAACAATTTTTTTCTATCTAAGGGATCTCTGGTGGCTTTAGAGAAAAGAGTTGGGGGGGAATACCAAGAGATCCAATTATATCCAACACAAGCTCAATATAAAAACACAAAACACTTTGTAGTAGCACTACATGAAAGTTAATGGAGAATTGATTGCGCTTCTGTATTTTTTATAATTATATAGCCTTGGTTTCCCTTTATAGTGTTTTTTTCTTCTGTTTTGAAAAATTTCAACAGTTCTGGATAGTGGTCTAATTAAAAGAAAATGAAACTTGGGAAAAGTTTTAGACAGACCACCTGACTAAAATAAATTATATCTAGTGAAAATGAATGCTACACCACCCTGTCAAGAAAAGATTCTATGCTTTCTGAAGGCCAATAAGTTACGTATTATTAAGGTCACAGGGGCACCAAAAGATCCTATTCAAGTATGAGTGGCAGGTAAAATTATTGCTGGAAAATGCTATTTCATGCGTCACATGCATGTGCAGTACATTAGGAGCCTTTCTTGTCTTTTTAAGGACAAATGTCTGACCCCTGTGTGGCTGTAAGCAGGCAGACAGCTTCCTAAGAGGCCTTTGCAAATTACTGCGCTAAATGTTTCTATTCACAGCCTGTCAAAACTGATCCCTCTGACATACTACAGCATGTCAGGGCATCTTATTCTCGGTCACCACATCCCTAAGAGCCGCTTCCCCTCTTGGGACAGCCAGGGAGTGAAAGCAAACTGACAGCTACGTTACGGTTAAAGTGAAAGTTACGCAGAACTAAAATACAGCATGTACCGCAAGGTGCTTTTCAAGAACATCTCAAATTTTTGCATCACTTTCTTTTATACCTCACAATCATCAATGCTAATCTTTTTCCCTTGCTAAGCACAAGTGTATGCATATATATATATATATATATATTATAACAAAATTTATAGCGTTTTGGAACCAAACTCTTCTCATATACATATATATATATATATATATATATATATATATA
>NW_015635523.1:1654150-1675311 GCF_001515625.1 Sinocyclocheilus rhinocerous
GACTAAAAATACATTCAATCAGTCATCGCTCCCAAAATGAATGGGTCATCTTGTTAATGCTATAAATTAGTTACAGCAATAAAAGAACATTTCATCATGAACAAGAACATGAACAACAATATCAAATTAGACCACAGAAATTCCAAAATGACATTTCCCTTACATTCAACTTCCAAAAGTGCATTCATCTTTGCCATGTTACATTCATTTAGTTGACTAGTGCTATACGCTGTATTAACAAAAACATAAATGGCATTAATAAAAAATCGCATTTTGCATAAAATTAAAAATGGACTTTTCAATACCGACCTGATACAATACTGATTTTTTTTAAAATGGCATTTATCGAGTTTCGGAACCAAACTCTTCATATATATATATATGATAAAATTACTAATGTTTTGCATTAATAAGTGCAGTTACTAATAATATTACATGTTCATATGGAACTGACCAACAACTTCAGTGATTATGTGTGATTTAGTCACAAATTGATTTTTCTTACTTCATACACAAAAAAAGAGCAAAACTCTGACAAAATCGGTTTTCTTGATGATTTGATATTTTATAATAGTGATTTTATAATTTTAAAATATAAAGGAAAAAGTATAAATGAATGACTAATAAGTGCTCCTCTGCTGCCATGTACAGGTTATAATGGTGACTTGATGTATTTTTTAATTTTATATAAGTGTTTGTTCACCACAGTATATTTTGGTCATCCCATAAAAAAAATATAAAAAAATATTAAAATTGGATCATTTTAGAGCTTTAAAGTGCTGGAAATAGTTGTGTGAATTGCCTGAAAGTCATTGAAAAGTGCTTGAATTTCTCTCTCAAAAGGTTGTACAAACCCTGAAATGAATAATGTAATAACATTCGACTATTTCTACCACAACACCATGGTTACAGTTATCGTTACTGCTTCTGGTTTTCTAACGTACGTCAGCGCTGTTTATAACAGAGAATTCTGTGCAGAATTTGAATGCATCTCACTAGATCTCGCAGCAACCTTTATTCATTCTGCGGCGTATTCAAACGCTTCTCACTGGATCTTGCAGTGCTGTGCTTTAACAGTGTTGCGAAATCAACTTTGGTTCCCGAGTAAAGCTATTCTGAGCTCGGAAAAGTTTGTTTGTGTTGCGGTCCGAGCTGATAAACGGTCCATGCTGCGCAGCCCAAACAAGTAGCAGGATTTTGTTACGCTTTTGTTTCGTTTGCCGTTTGATGTCTCTCATATACAACAGAAATGGCAGCGCGAGTTGAAGAATGCGGTGGTCGCGACAGAGCGACCGCTCACAAAATTTAGTCACACCGGCAGAAAAAATGGTCGCAAAATGCGACCATTTGGTCGCAGTCTGGAGCCCTGATAACACTAAACTACATATTAAATTCAACACCACAGACCTGTATGATATATCTACATACCTATCTACATATTTGCAGAACCATAAATAAATAAATATTTTGAACACTGAACTAAATATTAAATTCAACACCACAGACTTGTATGATATATGTATATGTAGAGGTTAAACTGGGCAAGAATTAAGTAAATAAATACAATCATACATAAATAACACTGAACTAAATATTACATTTAACACCACAGAACCATATGATGCAGTTAAACAGGGCCAGAACGTGAGGGAAATAAATACATTTTCTTAAAATTGAATTAAATATTAGATCCAACACCATAGACTTATAGGATACAGTATATGTATATGTTTTTGCATAAGCAGAGGTTAAAGTGGGCAAGAACGAAGTAAACAAATAAATAAAACTCAAATTACATTTCTCTTCCTCTGACAGTGACACATTAAAGACTGACTGATGCAAGTATGTGTCCTGACTGGTACAATCAGACAACGCCTGTCAAGCTTTTCTAATGCCACATCATCTCACCTGATACAAGCGCACTCAACACCTCTTGAGGGAATTCTGCTAAGGTAACACTGAATTATATATTATATAACTCAACTGTGCATGGAACAAATTTTTTCTATCTTAGTCTACTTCCCTTTTTTCTTCTTTAGTAGGATGAAGTCACATTTGGGTACATTATGCATAATTTACTTTGTCGTAAATGTGCGTGTGTGTGTTTTCAGTGTTCTGTCTGACTCACACATACACAACATCAAATATTACAACCACAACTCCATGCTTGTTGAGACTGTTGGCTCCCTTTACAGGAACGTTCCAGACAGACAGGATTCTGGCAGTGTTTGCCCAAATCCTGATGGGCATGTGCCAGATTGGACATGCAGCTACAGTTAACCATGTTTGTGTACGTACTTGTAGTATAGTTTGAGGACCAAAATGCCCCCAAAAGTGTGCTAAATCTGAGAAAACTTTCCTGTGGAGACATTTGGGACTGTCCTCACTTGGAAATTTTTTTTAGAAATAAATGAAAAACAGCTGCTAACACTTGACAATAATATTTAATTTGTTCACATGATTTAATGCATTAAGTATTATGAGCTAACAATAAGCACCACGTTTAATGCATTAATTAGTATGAGCTAGCAATAAACAAACATTTTTGTGCAGTATTATGAACTAAAAATGAGCTATTATTATTATTATTATTATTATTATGAACTAACAATGAGAACCATGCTTAATTCATCATGTATTACGAACTAACAATAAGCAACATTTTTTACAGCATTTATTAATCTAGGTTACTACGTAAATATAGTATTGTTAATTATTAATTCATGTTTGTTCATAATGCATTAATATTCATTTATACAACTTGAAATGTTGATCATAATTATGAGCTAACAATAAGCACCACGTTTAATCCATTAATTAGTATGAGCTAGCAATAAACAAACATTTTTGTGCAATATTATGAACTAAAAATGAGCTATTATTATTATTATTATTATTATTATTATGAACTAACAATGAGAACCATGCTTAATTCATCATGTATTACGAACTAACAATAAGCAACATTTTTTACAGCATTTATTAATCTAGGTTACTACGTAAATATAGTATTGTTAATTATTAATTCATGTTTGTTCATAATGCATTAATATTCATTTATACAACTTGAAATGTTGATCATACATCTAAAATATATAAATTAAAAATGTGTATATAAAAGCTAGAAATTAACATGATCATGACTATATAATCATAGTAAAAGATTAATATTGTTAGGGATATTATACTGTAAGTTTGTGATATGCAACAATCGATGTCAATGTTTTTTTTTTTTTCTTTTACAGTTAGAGTTAGTCTGTTAAAATTTTACTTCATATAAAATCAATAGAAGTCATATTTTGGAAAAGAGTGTCAGATCTAGGTCAGATCTAGTTATACTGTAGGGACTAAATGATTTCACAAGAATAATCCTATATATAATAAAAACATAATAAAATAAAACCAAAATTGTTTTATATATTTTTTTATTTTTTTATATATATATATATATATAATAAATTGTGCTCATCAATGAACAGTCCCCATGAGTAAAATATTAATGTATTTGTGAAAATGTAAAAATGAAAATGCAGAAAGGTTTGGAGGAAAAAAATAACAGGAGATAAATGTGAAGTCCATGATAACAGTAACATGATGATGATAACAAATGTGTTTGTGTGTGACGTTGCATGACTTCCCTCTCAATACCTAGGCCATGCAAATCCCCACCTCGGTTCCAAGGGTACTCTAAAGCGCTTGGAGGCTGCGGCACAGACACATTCATTAACATACATCACACACTTCAGAGCACAAATCTGAGTGCTCAGAGTCTCCTATCACTCGATACACAGCGGACCTCCATCAGAGCGGCCCCACGCTCCTCTGCTGCCTCTGTTCGTTCAGTAGATCACAGTTATTACCTCATTAAGCGCCTTACAAACAGTCCTCTTCAAAACTCCTCAGGGTAGGGTAATCATACCACTTTATGTGAGGTGTCAGTGGGAGAACTGGGGCAATCCTGCACAATAGTGTAACAACACTGTACCGCTGTCACACTGCAGGAGTTATTTTCCCATAAAACTACAGGGAACCACATTTTTTGGATATTCTGCTATAGAATGGATTATGTAGCCAGCGGGGTTGCCGTGAACGCATAAGTGAGCATGTTAAAGCTCCCTGCAGCCACTAGTGGGAATTCCAGCACCAGAATGAATTTCAGAAAAAATAAAAATAAAAACTGCTTTCAAACAGGTTTCCCAAGCATTTCCCCCATCTATCACATTCACACAAACTAATAGCCAGTTTCAAAGTGTTTTAAAGTGCAGAGCAGAGTAAACTCTCTCAAAGAACTTCATTAATCTCATTTAAAACTCCTCTGCTACAGCCATCAAAAGTTTGCAACAAAACCACAGCCTTCAACAATACATTTCAAACAGCCTGCTGTGAGCAATCTTCCTGTTATACACAGTCTGAAGGTCCCTGTTTTGTGTGATGACTATGATAGTTCTGTGCAATAAAGGTAATAGCTATTTAGACTATTTATTTGTTGAATAACTGACAACATCTAAAATGTAAATCCCTCACATATGAACAACTTTAGAGGTTTAGATATGTTAAAAAGTCTGTTCATACAACAACTAATGAGATCAACTCACAGTTTGATTACTTTTTGAAGTTTTATAAAGACACGGCTGGTCATTAACTTTTAAACGCATCATTATGCAAACACATGAGGAGAGTTCTCGGCATAAAGACCCACGCTTGTGCTACTTAATTTCTCTCCAGTACGTTGGGAAATTAAATGATACAAAATGTGGATGATGTTAACTGTGACAAGATGATTGACAGGGATGTTTAAAGTCCAAAGAATGCACGTAACTAAGCAATAGAGCAGTCCATTAAAGACGAAGTTATGACAAAGCAGCATGTCCCAAAGCTTGCCTATTTGCCTCTGCTACACACTCAAAAGTATGTCCTTTTTCTTCACAAAAAGAGCACATACATTTAGGGTATGATATTAAGTAGGTGAATTGGGATGCAGCGACAGCCCTCTTCTGAAAAGGGGGTGGGGAGCAGCAGCTCATTTGCATTTAAAGAGAGAAAAAGGGGCATTTACAGCATTAAATAATACATGTTCTGTGGTCCATTTTGACCTGAGGGCTTAAATAGGTCCCCTTCAAACAGAAAACAGTTATTCTAAATTGCAACAATATTTCACGATATGATTTTTACTGTATTGGTGATCAAATAAATGCAGCCTTCTTTAAAAAAAATAAAAATAAATACAATTTAAAAATGTAAACATTTGGTCCCACTTTATATTAAGTGGCCTTAACTACTATGTACTTACATTTAAATTAATCATTTGGTACAATGCACTTATCGTGTACATACATGTTTTTACATTGTATGTATATTTGAAATATATCTGCATGTAATTGCATCTGTAATTAATTTCTGTAATTACATTTATAATTGCACTGTTGACCCATCCCTTATACCTTAAACCTACCCATACCACCAAAGCTGTCCCTAACCTTACCCATATCCCACCTCAATAGCAGCAAAAGTGTTTTGCAATACAATATGAACACAATAAGTACATTGTACTTATTTTTTTATGTAAGTACATGGTAGTTAAGGCCACTTAATATAAAGTGGGACCAAACATTTAAATTCCGACCCTAAACTTTTCAATGGAAGTGTATGTAAGGACCCACCCGCCAGCCCAAAAAGCGGAATCCAGCGGCCTGGTCGAAGGTTTAATGCGTATTCGGTCTTTTACTTGCGCTTCTGAATTTATCAGGACTTAGTTTCAATTTTGTCTAGCTCCGTTTTCAATCTGACACCAATATCACGTGATCATTAAATTTAGGCAATATTTCTAATCAAAAGCTGATCACAGATATCGATTGTTTATTAATTTAGATATTTGAGTATTCTGGAAATCCCATACTTTAAATTATTCGTTCATCAGGGACCCAATGCCGCTCAGAGATACGCGCCCCGGGTTTGCGGTAAACTCACGGACGCAAACTAGCCAGTCTGATGTTAGTCAGAGGGTGTAATAAGTTAGCTAATACCTTTTTGTCGGTTGCCTACTGCTCACTCTTACAAAAAGTGTACTTAATTTAGCCACTTCCATACATCTTGCTAAATCAGTGATAGACATAAATCAAAAGGTCTTCAGATGTAGTGCCTGCTGCTCCTTTCATTCATGCACCTTTAGTTTGTACTATCCTGGACACAGATTTACGGTAGCATTAGCCTCCTATGATTTACTGGTCATAATTAATTAAAGAAAAGTTCAGAATAAATCAAATATAACAATTTATTATTAGTCAGGTAAAAGACTGATTTGCAACATTCCCTTAAATACTACAAGAACAAAGACAAAGAAATCTTTAAATCAGTTGTAAAAACATAAAAGACCTTTTGTTTGTTAGTTTCTGTGATCCAGGGTCACACCCGGCTGGAAACATTCTCACAGACCCCTAAAGGGGGACACACCCCCTCCTCAACACAACACAATTCTACAAAAGTTTTAAATCTTTCTCACAATATAAATGACTACTTTGAAATTGAAACCAATTTACCAATCGCACAAGGACCTTTAAAATGTCACCAAACATGAAGGGGAAAAACAACAGGTTCACAAGATACATGATATGTGGGATATGCATATTCTTAATGAACTTTGAGTGAAACCTTTTGGGGGGAAAGAGGGAGAGGCAGAGCGGGCAGGGGGAGAAGGGGGTCGTAAATGGGCGACGAGAGAGGTGTTGTTTGCTCTCTTTGAAGATTTCTTCTCCAGACAAGTTTTATTGTTTTATTGCATGGCATCTGCTTTGTGTGAGTTCCTGAGTGTTTGGCTTCACGAAGAATTTATTTTATAAGGAAATAATTTCACTCCTTTCATGTATTTTAGAGATGTTTATCAGGTAATAGAAAAAAACACATGCTTAACATTAACAGCAGCTTAAATCACTACGGTGTTTAGCCTAGTCTTCATACTTGGCCTTATGTCACTGCAGCGCTCTGAAAATATCTGCTGTCCCAGCCCCACTGCACATCTTTAGCTCTGGTACATCTTCAAATGCAATGAGAGGATTAGGGTGGGCGCTCAGAGACGCAGAAAGGCTTTTCTACAACTCTGAACTCAGCAGTACTACAAAGCTACTCACCCTGATCTAGAGAGCAGCGACACATTCACAAGACATTAACCCTAGGACTAATTCAATTTATGTTACTCTGCAGGGTGTACCATACAAGGCTGATGGCAAAACATTTTGAGAGGGAAAAACAGTGTTCCATTTTGTCCCTATTCTGCTGATTTAAAGATGACCCACACTAAATCCATTATTATTATTATTATTTTTTAATGACCTTCTAGAAAGAGAGCCTTCTGCTCCAAACCAAAGTAAATAAGAGTGGAACGTAAGGATGAGCTAGTATTATCTGAAAGCTGAAACTATGCCATGAACACAAACAATGAAAATCAATCCAGTTTTTGTTTAATTTCTGATTTAGAAGATTCACATATAGATTTTATTTTTAATTTCCAATAGTGCTGTCAAATGATTAATCGCATCCAAAATAAGAGTTTTTGTTTACATAATATATGTATGTGTACTGTGTATGTTTATTATATAAATACAGACACACATGCACGTATATATTTCAGAAAAATTTATTTATTTATAATATAAATTATATTAATATATAGACCTGTAAATAGTTTCAAAATATATATATACTGTATGTATGTGTATTTATATATACATAATAAATATACACAGAACACATACATATATTATGCAAACAAAAACTTTTATTTATTTTTTAATCATGATTAATCGTTTGACAGCACTAATTTCCAACTGTTCAATGTCAGCAACAACTTCAGTAAAGGCCAATTCACAGTAAGAATGATAACTTTAAACATAACTATATTAGTGTCCACACAAACAGATGATAACATTCTGTTTAAAAGCATGTGCTGAAGTTTTGATATCTACTGCATCTATCTTTAAAGTTGGGTGGATTTTGATTGGCTGTCAATATTTGTATCGCTTATCAACTGAAAAAAAAAAGTTCTGAAAGTGACTACAAGTATACTGTTCCTCTGCGTCATTACTGTTAAAGTTGTAGCGTGAACTGCTCTATTTTCATAATATTATAAAGATTATTAAAACTTTATCATTATAGTTACCATCCTTGGTGTGAACGGCACTTTAAGCGATAAAGTGTTAAAACTCCTCAAAGCATGTAGGCAATGTCCATTGCAAATTTTACACCTCCGCCTGAATGAATGAACAGAAGAATTGCAGACATACTCAACTTTACCTAAAGCTACAGAGAGACGAGATCGAGTGGCCTCGTGGGCCAGAAAAAATACATCAATGAGCGTTTCCTACACAGATGAACCCTAGATCCCACACTGTCCAGCGGAGGAGAGGAGGGCAAGCAGAGAGGGTTGCCCTGCTGGGGTGGAGGCAGTGATTGTCATTACATCACCTTTGTCCAAGCCACTAAAAACAGCTGCGATGGGGGACTGAAACACACACATAAACACCCAGCATCACACAGCGTGTGTGTGGGATGATATTCTCTCAGCCAAAACCTACTGAGTGCATCCCGCAAACTATTACGTAACATTAACTACCCAAAAGAGAGTGGAGGAAGTCAAAGAAAGAGAGAGAGAGAGACAGATGCAGATATATTGTTGCGTGCATTTGAAGTAGAGGGAGGGGGTGGAGGGCGTTGGATGTGCGTGTACACTTCACTTACTTAAAATAGAAGGAACTCACACGAAATATTTACAGCCAGAGTGCCAAAAAAAAAAAAAAAACCTGACAACGGCATTGTTGGAGGAAAGACTTCCTGTGATGAAGCACAGCATAATGATTCTCAGCGTGTACAATATAATTGGCTCTTGTGAGGGAGGATATTCCCTCAACAAGAGCTTGTTCTCTCTGCTACTGTCTTTCTCCTGATGATACAATGACAAGTTTATGACTTTCTGAATCTGTATTTTTATGCAGACATCTAAATCTGAATATCTGTACTGATTGCAATGGCACTCGTGTGGGTGATACACGCTTCAATTTGGCTTGCAACATCCTGCCTTCCCCATAATTTCAATAAAACTTTGATATTTTATGGAAAAAAATAAATGAGTAATACATACAAATAATAAATGTGCTTCAAAGGTGTAGAAGTGTTTTTAATTATCTTGAAATCATCTGTATGGACAAAACAAATATAAACAAACAATAGGGGTTTCATACAAATTGGGCCAACTTTAAGTCTTGGCATCAGTCAGCAGCTACAGGCAAAAGAGAAAAACTGCTTTCTACAGGCCAAAGATGTATCTGTTTTTTCCATCTAATGTTCTCACTCGTATTTCACCTTTTCTACCAGACGGAGGGGTTCACCCTATGAGTCCTGAGTTGTGCTTCCCAGGGTGCTACAGATGAGCCAGATCTCTGTCAACAGCATCATTACACTGCTAAATTGCTACAAACCAGGATGGTGCTCTTTTAACCGCAAAGCTCAGTGCTTCCTAAATGAGTCTGGTTGTTTTCTTGAGCAGTTGGCCTCTTATAGTCTCTATGTATCTTGTGCAACTGGGGTCAGCAGTAAAAATGGCTTAGTTTAATAGAAATAACAGAAATAACTATTTTCAACATTATGGCAGACATGGGAAGCAGGAAGGAGTCAGTAAACTAAAGAGAAAGGCCCTGAGAGAGAGAGAAAAAAAACAGGAAAAAGCAATCAGTGTTTAAGTAAATAGTGTAAATATTAAATAGTGTTTAAATAAGTATTCATTAAAAAAATTGTGTATAACTCTAACTGGGTTTAGCCTACTTATTGGGACTGAGAGAGAGAACCCAAATGATGTGTGGCACTTAGTTGCTATCACTACATTATGTATTGGGCTACACTGGCAACTTGCTCTCTAGATCTCTGTGTACCTTAAAACTTAAGTAAATGTCTAAGAAAAACTTCACCTAGCCACTCAGAGCACAGAAAATACTTCTCTTTCATAAGACATGAACGGTGATTCACAAAGTCCAACTGAAGAAAAAAGCTTAAAATAATTCCTGTGGGTGATTAAGGAATTGAAAGCAAAAATCTGAGTAAGCAACTCAGCTGGGACTGGATATTACATCATCAAAACTGATTGCATTTATTTAATCAAAAATACAATAAAAACAATAATATTATTAAATATATATATTAAATATATATAAATATATATTACTATTGAAAACAGCTGTTTTCTATTTAAATATGATTTAAAATGTCATTTATTCATATTACTCCAGTCTTCAGTGTCTCATGATTCTTCAGAGATCATTTTAATATTTGGTGTTCAAGAAACATTTCTTATTAATGTTAATGTTACAAACATTAAGCAAATGTTGTGCTGCTTAATATTTTTGTGGAACCTGTTATAAAAATTTTTTAGGTGTCTTTGATGAACAAAGTTCAAAAGAACGAACATATTTATTTATTTTAAATAATGTCTTTACCATCTTTTCTGATTGATTGATTGATTGATTGATTTATTGTTGAATAGTAGTATTATTTTCTTTAAAACATATAGGTATAAAGGTATTACAATCACTGCACCACCTGTTTCCAGGGGTATGGAAAAACTATTGAAGATGCCTTATATTAATTAGCCAATTTTATAGGGTTTATAAAGTTTATACAAAATACACCTGACCATTTAACAATCAGCATTAAGGTGCTTGCCATTCAGCTGTAGTAGGACCACATTTGGAATTCACCGCACTGAGCCAAGCTGCCCGCATTACCATCACAATGGCACTTCTAGCATTGATTCAACAAAGCACGAAAATACAAACATTAATATTTCAGTTCACAGGATGGTTTGTGAATCACAGGATCTGATTGTGAATGAGAGCGATAGCTGTCTACACATTAGAAACAAGACCTCCCTCGCTGACAAGTCTACAGAGAACATTAAACTGAAGAGAGATGCAAAGATCAAATCACTCATATTGTATATTTAGAAGCATGAAAACAGAGCAGCTCTGCTCCAGTGAAATAAACCCCATTAGCCCATGTACTGCTGGCAGTCTGGCACTCTCAATCCTTTAATGCCACTCAAAGGGCTTCCTGTCCAGATACCTGCACCAACGAAGGCGGTAAAATCCGATAAAGCCTTGGACCGTTTGTTGATGGACTGACCATCAATAATGTATTCCACCAGCACTGTGTCTGGCTCCAGGAGCTAAAAGCCCCGTTGCCTACAGAGAGGCTCGTTATCTGTGGATGCAAGTTTCCGACAAGTTTACGCCTTGATGGCTCTACAGAGCCGGCGACGTGGGATTCAGCCTGATACAATACAACACTCTAATGCAACACGTAAACCAATGAACACACTGGCATTAAAAAGTCCATTTTAAAAGAAACATCAAGGAAATATGAAACAAATAACACCGCCAACACATACTCACAGCTGGAAGGACAAAAAAGCTTCTTCCCTTTCAAACTCATCCACTTCCAGCTCTTCTTACCTTAGTTGTGACAATACACAGACAATCCATCCTGAGCCAAACAGCTCAAGCTAGTTTCCCCTTCATCAGCACCACATTAACAAATTGAAAGAGGTGACAGAGGAGAGAGAGACTGAAAAGGAGAGGAACGAAGGCACGGCTGGAGCTAACGCTGACAGAGGCGAGAGTCCTCTCTCTGTGCAGGCATGATCTTGCCGTAGTCCTACAGCCCGGCGCTTGTTAGCACTATCCGCTGCTCAGCCGCATGGCTGGGGCTCAGACTGCTGCCTCTGAGATCACACAGCATCCCTCCTCCTCTGGAGCTCGCCGCACACGCGCACACCCATGTGCGAGAGAACAGACGCGCTCAACCCCTCGCAGATGAGAGAGCTCTGAGAATCTGCACAACCATTGGGAAAATAGCTATTGTAGTCACTGTTTGTGCTGTGAGAGTTTTGATTTTTCCTCCTTTGATTGTTTGAAGCACAGCTAAGCTGATTCCAAGCCAGTTGTGCAGATAAATGAAGTGTAAGAATGGGCAGTTTGGAGGGTTTAAGAGAGGGGTGTGAGTGAGCAGTTCACGCTGACCTTGACAACATCAATCAGGGTTTATTTTAGGGCGTCTTGGAAAACCACCGAACCGTTGGTAAGCTCAAATAACCTGCCTTTTAAGTGCACAGGGCTAGCGAGCAAGCACAAGACAAAGAGACAGCAGTCACAGAGAGGAAACTGCAGCAATGCTTCAGCAGAGATTGGCACATCAGGCCTGATGCATCACACATCTGTTCTTTATAGCAAGACCTTTCCAAGTACTTTAAATGAATAAACAGACAACAGGGGAGAGCTGCTTACTGCAGTCATAAAATAACAACCATGAAGTGTTTATGTCCTGTTGAAAAATAAATAAAACAGTCTTGAGAACAAAATGTGACCAATAGAAGGGGCGATTTCAATCTTTAGAGGATCTCGGACATCTATCAGTGTAGAGGAATGAGAACAATGAAGATTTGGGGTCATATGAAAAGTTAACCCTGTACTTTACCAGAAATAGATAAATTACTTCATAAGTGAGCCGATTACTAGAAAAGGTTTGTGTTCAGTTAAATATCTGTATACGGCTAAATGGAAAGTTTACCCCAAAATGGAAATGCTGTCATTATTTACTCATGTTGTTCCAATCCTGCATTCAACTTTTTTTCTCTTTTTAATACAGCAAAAGTATTTTGAAAGAATCGTAATACAGCATATAAAATCTAATCATGATTTTTATATGTATAAAGTATAATATAAATACAAATTTAATATAAATAAAATATATAAAATTATAATTGTGTGAACTGCTATTGCATGTGTAAAACAAATCTCTATGTTCAAGGAGGAAAAAAGAGCATACAGCATGTCTGTACAAAAACAACAAAAAAAGTTTTCCTACAAAGCATCTTCAAGCACTTAAAATTCCATTTGGCTTTCCAGCTGATGACCACTGGATTGTCTGGCACAGAGCGGTAGTTCTTAAAGTAACAGCTGTATTACTACCCAGACCTGCTATCTTTCTTATCTTGCTCATCTTCTGGTCAGTCTTACCTGCTGCCTGTACACTGCCCGCTCCTCCAATTCCAGCTCCTCGCAAAACAGCACCCTGATCATGGCTTTCATTCTGCATCTAGCATCTCAATAGCCTCTGCACACATTATGTCTATGTCTCGCTTCTCATACACACACACACTAAGCCCTTCAGCAGATGGGCCTCAAAGCTGCTTTGAGTGATCATATTATAGACCGAGTGCTTTAACTTCCTCTCCACAACACTTTCCCACAGACACGGGGGAATAACTAAGAAACAAGGTCGTCAGGACATTGAAACAGTGGCTCTTAAGCTCAAACGTGAACTTGGCGAGGGAATCTTTGTTTTAGTGCTGAGTTCTGTTTTGTGTTCTCCTTACATGAACTCTCAGCAAACTATTAGCATACTGTCCACTACGCTAACCCGGTTTCCAGAAGAGAGGCCCCTCACAAAGTTTACAAAAATTACTAAAGGACTAGAATAGGGTTCTGAAAAACAGAAACAATTTTGTCAGTCTATTACAGACAAGAAAAGCTAAAACTTAATTGAAAAATTAAAAATTAAAAGCAAGCCTGTAGCTGCTGTGGGCTCTTATTTTCATATGCAAATTACTTTTGTGTCTAATGTTTGCAGCAAATGCACCCCATAGCAAAAATAATTCTCTTAATCAGTATTTTTGTTGTGTTTTTCATTTTAAATACACTACCATTAAGAAGCTGTTGTTTTTTTAAAGAAAATAATACTTTTATTCAACAAGGACATTTATTTGATTAAAATAAACAGTAAAGGCATGCATGATGTTACAAAGAATTCTATTTCAAATAAATGCTGCTTTTTTAAAACTTACTGCTAAAAGAATCCTGAAAAAATGTATCACAGATTGCACAAAAATATAAAGCAAAAATAAATAAATGAATTAATTAAATATTGATAATAATAGGTTAAGCAGCAAATCAGCTTATTACAATGATTTCTGGAGGATCATGTGACACTGAAGACTGGAGTAATGGCTGAAAATTCAGCTTTGCCATCACAGGAATAAATTAAATTTTTAAATACATTAAAATAGAAAACAGTTATTTCAAATTGTATTAATTTTTCACAATTTTTGTTTTTACTGTATTTTCAATCATATACATGCAGCCTTGGTAAGCATAAGAGACTTATTAAAAACATTTTTAAAAAGCCCAACGTTTTTTGTTATTACAACGTTATTATTATTATTGTTGTTGTTTTTATTTGTTTTAGGCACAATCTTTATTACATTTTGATAGATGTATGTGTACAAGATGACAAAATTACGTCAATGGGGCAAGAAAAATTCAAAAGATATGTAATACAAATTTTGTTTTACAAGTAAATTGATTTTGTTTAAGAGATGTTTAAATATTTTTACTGACAACAATACTGATTAAGGAAATTATTTTGGTGGTGCACATATTAGTCTAAATACAACTCAACTGATTCTGAAAAGTTAAAGTTACGTTACATTCTATAAAGCGCTTTCTTTGTAACTACTAAGAGTTTAAGCTCATCATTCAGACCCTCTTTACTCTCATATCACTCATGCCCGGGTCAGCAGGACAGACCCCGCAATCCATGCTACATGTTTTTCTTTTTTTATGAGAACAACGATACACACAAAGAAAACCTCTTGGGTAAGCTAGATTAAAACTTTTTATTTTGGCCTGAGGCTTTGTGTCCACAACTCCCTCGCTATTTCAGCGTAAGCTCATTTTCTATGGATGACTCTGATTTAGCAGGATACAACATTGCAATCCGACTCAACAACAAAGCTATGTGTATTGTGTGTGTGTGACTTTATGAGCACCTAAGGCACAGAGCAGTTGTAAACGTTTACAGACGACACACCTGCGGGCAGTGCTGCTCTCTCATGTGTGCAAACGTGACATCTGGTAGAGCCGAAGGGAATCTGTGTGTGAGAATCTACGAACCAAGTGACCTCAAGACACTCAGGTGTCCCACTTGAAAAACAAAAGAGGGAGTTGCCGCAGATTCATTCAGAAAAAGCGAAAGCTCTCGTTTCGACCTCCACCCTGCTGTCTGGACTTCCACAGATCTAGTCTTTCTGTATTATTCCAGCTATCTTTGGGTTTGTCTTTGTGCCTGCCTATAATTGGCTCTGCCCTCTTTTCAAAAACATAAAAGCCACAGATGTCTAAAACTCAGAGTCCTTGGTTTGGTCTTGAGTATATGTGGGTCACTCATAACACAGATTGGCTAACTAAAGGCTCATATTGTTAAAGCACGATTGAATTCATACTGACACAAGGTCAGCACAATTACACAATATGTTGCCCTCTGTGATATGGGCTAAAATAGGTTTCCTTTTTAAATGATTCTAGCTCAGAAACGGGTTTTTAGAATAGAAGCATGGGTTCTTGCATGTATGAGTATTTCTCACTGCTGGGAAAATGCTGAGAGCATCCAAGCTGGTTTAGTTAGACAGTGGTGGCAATTACTGGAGATCAACACGCCTCCAAGATGGGAGCTGTACTGGCAAAAAAAAAAGGCAGAAAAACAGGCTCCACAAACAAAAATACACAGCTCAAACTTCAATCCTAGCCACCCATTAACAGTGCATACAGACAAAGGACGCCAGACTCATTTTAAATCCCTCTGTCCCAAAGGTCTCCAAGACCCATTTTATTTTAAATGCTGAATGCTGAGAATGCATTAAAAATGTCAGATCTTCAAACTTTTGGACTCTAACTTTTCTGAAAAGGTAGATGTTTTAATGAGGTGAAAGCTTATCTTAATTTCGAGGTTTTTTTTTTTCTTTCTCTCACATATTTAAATTCCTAACGGAGCATGGAGTTCCCTTGCCAGATAGAGGTAATTAAGAAAGCTTTTTCCAAGAAAGGACGAGTCTCTCATGAACGCCGCTGTCACCGATCAGCTCCGCTGCACAGATAACTTCCATATTGCAGTTAAATACTACAATAAGCTCTCTTTCAATCATTTCTCAAAAAAAAACAAAAAAAAAACACAACTCTGAATTTACCAAATGAACTCTGAGTGAGCCAGAAAGAGGACTTGTGTGTTAAGGGAATGAGAATAAAGACAACATGAAATGGATTTGCAGTGCATTAAGTTTTGAAATATGGCATATTGGCTCATCGATAGAATATATTATTGGTTAATATTTAGTGAGATATTGAGGAAGAAAATCACATGAAGAACAATGACATTTATTTAAAAAAGTAAATAGGATTCATTTTGATTTGTGCTGCCTTTAAATGTGTGCCTTTAAAATCCTCTAACAAACACACTTCTTGCTATTGTTAACTAAAAATAAAAATAAAATGTTTTTATTAATCAAACTAAACCTGAAATAAAATAAATATTAGATTAAACATCAACATAACTTTTTTGCTATTTCTAAGTTAGCTTAAGTTGAACTAAAATTACTACAATAGAAATAGAAATGAAATGGAACAAAGCTAAACAGAAATATAAAAATGGCAAATGCAAAAACTAAAATTAATGTAAAAACGGACAACAACAAAAGCTCATTCAAAATATTAATAAATAATATAACAGTATGTAAATAATACTGTTTTCAATTATTATTTCTTGCACTCTAGACCCAGCAGTACAAACAGTAATAGTATATAAACTGACAAACACTCAAGCAATGTGACAAACACTCAATGTCCCTGCATTTTGATTTTGATAATGGATTGCTATGTTATGAAAAACTCATCTTAAAACCTCTCACCGTTTAATCGATATAGTACTTATCAACAGTCTGAGGCGTCTCTCCAAATGGATATAAATCATCCGAAGGAGGGAAGGGAAAACCCTCTCTGCCTGCATTACTCATGCGAAGCTGGTGTAAACACTGCCATACGACAATCTGCATCTGTCAGAATATTGACCAGAATGTGGAAAGACTGTGTTTCTCACCTCTGTATTGGTGCTTCCTGCAGCAGGCTCTTCTACTGTCAGCTCCATGCGACTCTCTTCTCTCAGCTGAGGACAAAAACACACTCTTTCAGATGAAAACACTCTCTCTAGTGTCTGGTACATTCCAGTGTCTTAAACAGTAAGAATAATAATGATATTCTTGATATTGATTTAAACAATATGACACAATGAAATGAGCTGTTGATATTCAAGAGCATGGCTGATATTCAGGCTAAAAGTATGATTTTGAGGGCAATATTGCTTGTATACATTATAAATTAATGCATAATTAAAAACATTTTATCTGAAGTCACAGAATTAAGTTGAAATTCTGCTTGGAAATTCTGTCCACAAATAATATATAATGTATAAGGCAGACTGAAGAGAAAGAAGGCCAGACGCATCAGTCTGAAATTCACAAACACAACACTTATATAACATAGTGCAATAACAGCCAACCGTAGCAGCACAAACACTCTCTCTCTCGCTCACACACACACACACACAAATATTTTGTTAAGCATTGTGTACTTGTGTACAAGGCTGCATTTATTTGAATACATAATTTAGATAAAGTAAAACAGTAATATTGTGAAAAAAAATACTACAATTTGAAATAACCATTTCTATTTTAATATATTTTAAAATGTAATTTAATGATGGCACAGCCTTCATTACAGCAGTCATTCCTCCAGTCTTCAATGTCACAAGATCCTTCAGAAATCGTTTTAATATGCTGATTTGATGCTCAAGAAACAATTCATTATTACTAATGTTGTAAATGGTTGTTCTGCTTAATATTGTTGTTGAAACTGATACGTTTTTTTCAGAATTCTTTAAATAATTGAAAATTCAAAAGAACAGTATTTATTTGAAATAGACATCTCTTGTAACATTGATCTCTTTTTTTCTATTGTTAATCTTTCGTAACAATCCATTTTGATCAATTTAATACATCCTTACTAAATTTAAGTATTAATTTATTTTAAAAGAAATGACAATGATAACTGACAAACAATGGCATTAACATAAGAAGTGCATAGGTTTTTGTGAATTTTATTATGCAATAACTAACTTGTTTTGCATGTCAAAGTTTAAATGCTCAGTGAGGACATATGCATATTTAAAGATGCTGATGTCATCATGATGTCCTTCTGTCTTATGAGACCATGAGACATTGGGATCAAGACACACAGCTCACACACTGCAGAGTTTTGTCAACTGACTCTATGCTGAGAAATAAAACCTCCCCCAAGGGGGCTGTCCTCTCTTCAACAAGCTAGACTTCAGAAAGTTCCAAAATAAACCATCAAATTACATTTAGCTCTGCCAGAACACAGACTATTTTGACATGAGGGACACATGCATACATACACACACACACACACACATATATTACACTAAAAAAATACTGGGTTATTTTTTTAAACCCAAATCCTGGGTTCAGCCTGTTAGGTCATTTTATTGGGTTGTTTTTAATATTTGTACCCAGGTGCTGGGTAGTTTTTCTGCACTCTAAAAAATGCTGGGTTATTATTTTTAACCCAAATGCTGGGTTCATCTAGTTGGGTCATTTTACTGGGTTATTTTTAATATTTTTTACCCAAATGCTGGGTAGTTTTTCTGCACTCTAAAAAATGCTGGGTTATTCTTTTTGACCCAAATGCTGGGTTCATCTTGTTGGGTCATTTTACTGGGTTATTTTTAAAGGGTTAGTTCACCCAAAAATGAAAATTCTGTCATTAATTACTCTCCCTCATGTCGTTCTAAATCTGTAAGACCTCCGTTCATCTTTGGAACCACTGATCTATATATAATGACTGGATCGCTCATTGCGTTCTAAACTGCCGACAGACAGTGAAGCCACTGGAAGTGTTCGAGCCGCCATCTTACTATTCCCTACCGGCAGAGAGCACCATTGAGTCACAGCTAAAACACTGACCAAAAATCACCTGATTTGAAGCGAATCAGTCACACGGGATTAGTTTTTATGTTAGGTGTATATAATTCGTTTTTACTTCAGATGTTATCGCCAATGTTTATGGTCTTTTTGGGCAGGATAAGCGATATATTTAAATCGTTAAGGTGGGTGTGTCTGCTGCGCACTGCAGACACAAGTAACATTAACGTTAACTGATCCAACACAAATATAGCCAATTTCTTTATGTACATAATTATTCAGGAATTAATGTATTAGTATCAGAAATTGATTTGGATATACAATGATAGCCTCTGTTACTTTATAGCTCTATGTTGTACTGAAATGAAAAGCTTAACTTACCATGCATCATCTTGGAAAAAAAGCTTCATGTCTTTAAGTCCGTTAGTCAGTTATTTCTCTGAATAAATTGTGTATATTTTTAATGTCCTGACTGAGCGACATCTATGTCAGACTCTCCAAAATCGCGCAAATATGTTTACTAACATTACCGTTTCCATGTAAAATGTTATGTATATGTTAAATTAATTAATTTAACCACTGTTTAAATCATTGCCTGCTTCAAAACGAATGCTGTTAACGAAATTATTGTTGAAGCATTTGCAGTAAGCCTACTGTACAAATAAAAACACTATAACAAAATTACATAAACAATGAATAACTACAAGGCGAATTAAGGTATGTGTGTAACTTGTTATACAAAGCATAAATCTTCAGATTTGAGAATGAGCACTTTGTCATTTTTTATATATATGTTGAGGTCGTGTCCGTCTGATATTTATCATGTTCATCTGATGTGCTGTAATGAACATAACTTTTTAATAAGCAGGGGAAATCTCCGACATAAAAAAAAATAAAAAAACTGTTTACACCTAGGGTGTTTGAATTTTAAGAATGTACAGGGATACTTCAGATTTAAAAACGCTGACTTGTTAGGTGATGTTTTCTCATTGAATTCGCACTTTTTCCTATTAACTCAATGGAATGTATGGGAATAGTGGGGAATACCAATATGGTGGCACGGCAGCTTCACTTTCATGACGTCATGAGCAATCCAGTTCTCTATTATAGATCAGTGTTCGGAACACAAATTAAGATTTTTTATGAATTCTGAGAGCTCTCTGACCCTCCCATAGACAGCAATGTAATTACCACGATCAAGGTCCAGAAACATAGCAAGGAGATCGGTAAAATAATCCATGTGACATCAGGAGTTCAACCGTAATTTTACGAAGCTACGAGAATAATTTTGAATAATAATAATAATAATAATAAAACAACCGTCTTGCATAATGCAGGACTTTTAAATATAAACAAGCCCAAAATACACTAGAAGTCTTATTATGAAAAGTCTATGTTTCACTATTGCTGGCTACTCATTCAAAAAGATGAACACTATAACACCATAAAGTAAACATTATCATAATTTATCAACATTATATCATAAGCAATTGATTGGTATCAACACACAGCATCCATTTATTGTGAACTGTTCTGAAACCGTGAGCCTGTAGAACAGGGGTCACCAGGCTCAGTCCTGGAGGGCCGGTGTCCTGCAGAGTTTCAAACACACCTGAACCAGCTAATCAAGGTCTTAATAAGTATACTTGAAAATTCCAGACAGGTGTGTTTAGCCAAGTTGGAGCTAAACTCTGCAGGACACCGGCCCTCCAGGATCAAGTTTGGTGACCCCTGCTGTAGAATGTACACTCTAAAAAATGCTGGGTTGTTTTAACCCAACTTTGGGTCAAATATGGACTAACCCAACTTTTGGGTTAAAAATTTCATGTAAAAATTTAACCCAACGGTTGGGTTAGTCCATATTTGACCCAAAGTTGGGTTAAAACAACCCAGCATTTTTTAGAGTGTACTGTGCAGGGTTTTGACTTTGAACATGCAGCAGAAATCATAGCCTTTTGTAAGGCATTTGCGAACATCACACCAATGAACGATGGAATCTCCGCATTCCATCAGAAAACTAACATCTCTTCTCAACCATATGAGAGTCGTAAAAGCTGAACCATGGTCAGCCCAGGCGCCAACTTTCTCAAATGAGTTCCTGTCTCGCTCTGCTTATCTTTACAAGAAACACAAGATGAGGGTGATTTACCAAACCACCTCCGGTATCGACAAGCACTAGGACAGCAAGAACTGACCCCCCCCATCTGGATTCATTTGCGACAGAATCTCATGACCGCTTAACACATAAATTGATAATCCCGTCAACAAAAGAGACAATTTTAGAGCTTTTAGAGCT
>NW_015635523.1:1678529-1680914 GCF_001515625.1 Sinocyclocheilus rhinocerous
AGACGATTCATACGACAATCATTTGAAAGTATCGGAGCAATAGATTCACAAATAATATGGTGTATGTCTTATATATATATGCTTGATGTGTTCATGTAATCGGTGCAACTTTAATCAGTGTTTATTACCCTTTTTAGGAAATGAGGTTATTAATATGTGTGTAAGATATGTGGTTTAGTATTGAACGTAAACTTGTGATAATTGCAGAATATTGAAATAAGTGAAAAGCTGTTATTTCAAACAGTATGTGTTGTACGACACTATATAGAAGTTATTAACAAAACCTGCAAATCTTCATTTCTCCACATAATAAATTGGAGCCTCTTGTTAATGTATGCACGCTCCGCCTTGCAAGAAGCCGATTGGAAGATCGCGTCGTGGGATGGACTTATGCAGCGGGTCAAAAACCCAATGCAGAACAGATTTGCTTGCTTGCTTTCGCCTGTCGCCGTGTTAAGAGCACTCCAACTTGTGCTCACACGCTTACCATCAAAGCGATCGGTCATCTAAAACTCAAACACTTCAGTGAAACTTCGCGATCTTCAAAGAACTCTGAGTCTTGCAAACTCAGACTGTAGCAAAACTGCTCAAGCTTCTGGCGTCATCAAGAGACCAACCAATCCAACGAGGGGTCTCCCCAAAAGGACGTCATCCAAACGTCACCTCAGCGACCAATCCGAAAGCTCCGGGGTTCCCTCAGCAGCCATCCAGGAAGCCCGTGTCAGCAACGACATCATCTCAGCTTTTCAGCTGTCAACCAAGCAGAACGCAAGTAAACGAACAAAATCTTATCTCTGCTGAACTGGTGAACGAGCTAATTTAAGCAGTAAACATAAGCTAAAATTCTCTGCTTGGTGAATTCTCTCAGGTGAATTTAAATCACTCGTGAAAACGAGTTAGAATTTTGTTCTAACGACTAACGACTCCGTCAACTCTCATTCTAAAGAAACTGTATGTTTGTGTGTATGTGTGTTTTAGCTTAGTTTTGATGTAATCTAGAATAGCCAATAAAATTCATGTTTCATTTATAACGAATCATTGTTTGGTGTCATATAATTTCAAGGTTAAACCCTTTTGCCAAAGATTACGTTACCTCTCTAAGAGCTTACGAATTATTATAATCGTATTAACCCGTGGCCAGGGAGAATACAGATATTCAAGTTGTTAAAATATACTAAGAATCACCGGCTCGCTGGACGACCCTTGATTTAAAGTGTAAACTATCAGATTTGAATTCAGCTTTAATCAGGTTGACTCAGAATTTTCAGATTCGAGTCCTTTTAAAACCTGAATGAATTAATAATAATTAATTCCCTTACAAATGAGTAATTTCATTACACTTTTGAAGTTTAGCAATAAATTTAGGCAGGATCACAATTTTCCATCCTTTAAATTAAGACCTCTTATAATGATAATTAAAATGTTTGTTATAGTTTTTCTTTTGTCTCACCTCTGGCGGTGTGGAGGCTGGCTGCGGACCCTCTGTTGGTGAGGTTGAGTTGGTGGCAGTGTGTTCCCACTGCTCAGCCATGTGATTCACCTCCACCAGCTTATGCTCACAGCTCTTCTGAGAGTTCAGCAGGGTCACTTCATAAAACTCCTGGATATCTATGCAAATAAAAAGAGAGAGAGAGAGAGAGAGAGAGAGAGAGAGAAACACACTATAAATGTCTTTTTAATACCTACTCAAACTCTGTAGTAGTTTCCACACTACACTTTGTCTACTCCATTTTATTTTTTTTTTATCAAAAACCAACAATCTCTAGCTGGCAGCAGATCAAATTAAACACAGGCAATTTATTAGATTGATTCATTGGCATTTAAATGAATCCAGCATAGTAAGAAGAAAAGGGGGTAGAACGAGAGAGAGAGAAAGAGCAGGCAAACATGCTTATTTAGTCGGAAAATAAAAGCTGCAGATTTGAGCGGCAGCCATGGTACAGATTAATTTGTGTTTCTGGGTCAAAAGGTGTGAGCAGACACAAATTTCTAGCTAGCTTAGTCAAAAAGATTCCAAGTCAAATCATAATGAGAAAACATTTAGGACTTTCCAGTAATTTACATTCCATAAGTGCACAACAACGAAGCAGTTATTTACATAAATATAAGCTGTGGGGGAACATTTTAAAGAGGTCATGAACTGAGAAATCCAAATTCCCTTGATATTTTGATATATAAGAGGTCATTGTGCTATAAACATTCTGTAAGTTTCAGAACTCAAAACTTTCTCATTAGTCTGAAAACAGCTTATATTGAAGCCAATCTACCAAAACGACAGGTTTTGGAATGTGCCACTTTATGACATAATAGTGTGGCTAAACACCACCTCCACAGAAGATGATCAACCCCTGCTTCTACATCACTGCCTTTTCAGCCCCGCCCACC
>NW_015635523.1:1681095-1681944 GCF_001515625.1 Sinocyclocheilus rhinocerous
CCGCCCACCAATTCATGCATGTAGTAGGTTAATGACAAGAGCAGCAAAAGCAGGTCCACGCAGAAATCAAACGATACTTTATTTGATTAACTTTTTTTTTTAATGAAGTGCCAGACCGTATCAGTAAGAACTTGGTCCTTTGTTCACTTCATTTTTAATAATAGCCTATTACTTCTAAATTATAATTTTTTTATGTAAAAATCTTGATAACATTATAAGTGGACCTCAGATAGGTTAGACCAGAGCAGCTGGGAGAGTGTTTAAAACAGTTGAACTCAGGGCACAGAGCTGAGCCCATGAGGACAGAACCAGTTCCGTTTTAGAACCGGTTCCAAATTTCCAATAACTGGGTATTTGATAAGATGAGTGCATTTCGATTCTGCTTAATGATTCCTGCATTCGCATTTTAATGTGATTTAAAATGATTTAAGTGCAGGAACGGAAAGAACTCACTTCTTTCATATTTATCGGCCAGTGTGCAGAAAACTACGTCAGTATATCATCATAAACACAGCCGTTTTTGTCTTAAGTGAACGTAAACAGATGAGAAAGAAAACGCACGTGTACAGTATTTTTAGATCTGCGTGCATTCTGTGTTAAAGAGACAGCAGCCTATAAACGCGCTGCCTGTCATTAATGTTAATCAAAGAACTAAAGAAAATCATTCACTGATCTTGACTGAATACATTTAATAACTTTAATTGATTAATCTATATTTTATTTATGAAAAGAAAACTATGCAGTGTTTTAAACACTGCATAGTTTTCTTTTCATAAATAAAATATAGATTAATTAAAGTTATTAAATATATTCAGTCAAGATCAGTGAATGATTTTCTTTTGTTCTTTG
>NW_015635523.1:1682221-1720664 GCF_001515625.1 Sinocyclocheilus rhinocerous
GTTTTTGTCTTACGTGAACGTAAACAGATGAGAAAGAAAACACACGTGTACAGTATTTTTAGATCTGCATGCGTTCAGTGTTAAAGAGACAGCAGCCTAATAAACACGCTGCCTGTCATTAATGTTAATCAAAGAACAAAAGAAAATCATTCACTGATCTTGACTGAATATATTTAATAACTTTAATTGATTAATCTATATTTTATTTATGAAAAGAAAACTATGCAGTGTTTTTACACTTTTAATTACAGTTTCTGTACCTGAAATTTGGTTCAGTTGTATTTATTTATGCTATTGCTAATTGGATTTGTTTGTTCCCATTTTATTACTGACTGTTTACTTGTCTTTAACACTCTAATATTTGCAATTTATATTAATCTAGTTGTTTTTGCGGTGGTTCTGTAGGCTGCTGATTTTGCTCATGTTATTCAGCTGCAACAGAATGCTTTGTAAAAAAACACAGAATAAATGTTTGACTTAACTTTTTATATTGGATTTTTTTATCTTATTGGAATCAAAACTAGGAATCGATACGAATCGGAATCGATAAAATTCAAACGATACCCAACCCTATTTATTATGCATTAAACTGATTAAAAGTAAAATAAATCTTTTGTAATATTATAACTGTCTTTAATGCTTTAAATAAATGCTTATATAAAAGCTGACATATTTTTTAATGTTCTATTTATGAAAGAATCCCAGAAAAAAAGCATCATGGTTTCCAAAAAAAAAATTTTTTTTTTGGAAACCATGATGCTTTTTTTCTGGGATGCTTTCAAATAATCAGTGTTGAAAACAGCTGTGCTTGCTTACAGCTGTTTTCAACACTGATAATAAAAAGAATGTTTCTTGAGCACCAAATATTAGAATCATGTGACAATGAAGACTGGAGCAATGCCTGCTGAAAATTCAGCTTTGGCATCACAGGAATAAATTACATTTAAAAACATTAAAATAGAAAACACTAATTTTAAACTGTACTAATATTTAACAATACTACATTTTACTGGAAATTTGATTAAAATACATGCAGACTTGTTAAGAGACTTCTTTTAAAAACATTCTTAAACAGTCATTCTGATCCCAAACCTGTGAATTATATCAGCAATTTGCCACCCTGCTTTTTTAGATATTGGTATCAACATTATGCATTCATTCAAAACAGAGCAGTGTGGTTTAGCAGATGGCCATAAAAGTCTTGTTGGGACAAATCTGTAAAATAAAAGGGCTTGTCATCTGCTAATCGGGTATTATGAATCTGTTCAAATGGAGTCTTGACAGCATACTGGCTTTCAAATCCCTTTGAAACAATTATTACATAGTGGACGGCTTTCAGTTCATATCTAATCTAGAAAAATGATTAACTTGCTTTCGCCGTTGACTGCACAAGAAAGAAAACGGTCTGAAAATGATGTTTGAAATCTATAAATAAATAAATAGTTAATTAGGCAGCTCAATCAGTTAATTAATCAAGTATTCATTGACTGCTAACACTTCTTCCCTCTTCTTCTTCGTGTACTACGATCTTATATTACATCTTTCCAGTGTGTAGCACAACTGATGGTGTGGTAGCTGGGCTCTGCTAGGTCATGATCTGAGCATTGCGGTGCTAGGCTGCACTGCATGAATTGTTGCATATTATTATACTCCGTCCCTGAACTCAAACCATGGTGGGCATAGCTGGCATGTTGCATGAGATCAGTTGGGATAAGCAAATGTCTGTGCACCTGGTGCTTACTATTGCAGCCCAAACAATTTACAAGTGGGTGAAAACAGGACAGGACTGGAAACAACTCAATTTACCAAAACACAGATAGTCTCAGCCTCAGACAGCACACCCACAGACTACAGTTCACTGCTGCTCATCTCTGTATATTGCACACATCACTGGAAAGCAAAAGTGGAAGGCTTTCTAGAGCTATAGCAAGCTCTTATCTGATTGGCTGGCTTTGACAAGTCTGATAGATTTAAAAGATACTAAAGTTTTATTTGAGGGAAAACTAAGGTACACTTTTTTTTTAATGCTTCTATTCAGTAAGGAAGCATTAATCAAAAATGACAGTAAAACATTTAGAATGCTACAAAGCTATTTTTTTTCTAAAATTCTATTCATCCAATAATTCTGAAAAGAAGAAAATGTATCACAACTATATTCAACATTGGTAATAATAAGAAATGTTTCTTGAGCACCAAACCAGCATATTAGAACAACTACACAGACTGTAGTAATGATGCTGAAAATTCAGCTTTGCATCACAGAAACTATATTTATAATAATATTTCACATATGACTGTTTTTACTGTGTTTTTGATCAAATAAATGCAGCTTTGGTGACCAAGCATAAGAGACGTCTTTCAAAAGAAAAAGAGAAAAATCTTACTGACTCCAAACAGTGGCATACATACAAGCAGAACTGTTGATTTAACTTTTTCTCCCCATGTAATATTGATGTAATAGTCAGGAAGGGAGACTGGGGAAAAAAAATGAGCCACTGGGTAAGATAAACTACCATTTGTTGTAAGCCAATCATACACAAAATAAAGCATGTTGCATTTTCAGGAAGATGAATTTCATTCTCTCTGTTACATAGTAAGTAATTTATGTCCAAAATGTTATGTTTATATAATGTTATGTCCATTAACAGACATTAGAACATGCAAATGTGTTGTTAAATTATATTAACTTTAAATCTCAGGGGTTTTCCCAAGTAAATAGTTTAGGTCAAATATATTCAGCTGACACACACACACACACACAAAAAGTTTGGGAATCCCTGCATTAAATAACTATTCAAGTTATTTAAGTGTTGATTGGCAAAGATATACAACACTTTAAAAGTTTAATATATATATTGGCATAATAATGCAAATAAAATATTCAGCATTGGTTCTAACTAGAGAATGCAATGACTCCGATTAGCTGTTCCAAGTGTATCCATCTTCAGCAGAGCTGTGGGTTTAGTTAGGCGATCAGGTACCAGATACAATGAGGAAATATCTTATCTGCTTAGTTTCCAAGGCAACCAGAAAGATTCATATTCATAATCACATCGGTCTATGCATGAACTCCCTTTATTTCCAACACAGACCAACCCACAGAAACACAGAGAGCGCACACACACGTTCATTCACACGCTGCAGATAGGCAGCTGTTCCACTCTTATGTAATGGATGGATGGTGTGGGCTCAGGGCTGTAATCTCACTCCTCTCCAGGGAGCGATTATTCCAGCTCCTTATGCTACCCACCACTGCATACCAACACACACACACCTCCTTATCTACTGACGCAGACTCCCGCCTCCCTGATTCGACATGATTCATAAAATCACTTTATTTTCTGAAAATGGCCTTTGCATTGAAATGTGTTACAACTGGCACATATAGAGCGGTTGTAAAACATGGGCAGCAGTTTAAATAAATTCATTACTATAAAGAAAATGCATCCATATCAAAGGGATAGTTTAACCAAAAAAATGGAGGGGGGGGAAGTGCCGTCAGAATTAGAATTCAAACAGCTGATAAAAGCATCACAACAATCTACAAGTAATCCACACGACACAACATCCATCATTTAAGAGAAAAGCTGCATGTTTATAAGAAACAAGTTCATCTCATTCCGACTAAAATACGAGTATTGGGCAGAAACAATGGTTTAAACTTAAAGCACCCTTAATGATGGATCTTTTTCTTACAAACACACAACTTTTCATGTTAACTGATGGACTGGAGTCATGTGGATTACTTGTAGATTGTGGTGATGTTTTTAACAGCTTTTTAATGGACACTCATTCTGACGGCACCCATTTACTGCAGATAATTAATTGGTGAGCAAGTGATGTAATTGCTAAATTTCTCCACATCTGTTCTGTTGAAGAAACAACCTCATCTACACCTTGGAAGGCCTGAGGGTGAGTACATTTTCTCCACTTTTTCCTTTTTGGGTGAACTATTTCTTTACGTTTATGTACAGTGCCACTAATGATTAGAGAAAGCAATGGATTTTGATAGTTTTATGGAAAATGACGTTGATTTCCTGGCAATGGCTTCTTTTGGTTTAGTGAGCTGAAGATAAAATCTCAGGACTGCTACACATCAGATGGCTCATATTTATCATTGGCATCTCACATTTAGAAAACTGAAAATGTTTCTGTTCCAAAACAAACCAGTAAATTGCTCCCACTCTTTACTCTAAATACTGATGTGACAGGAAGAACAGCTTGCCTCTCGCTCTTGGCATGCTGCCTCTATCGGCTTTGATAATTCTGCATTTCTCTGCTCCACCAACAAACTGACAAAATAATCTGACTGGCTGAGATCTGTCCAGTATGAAATGAATAACTGCTTCATAACAGCTGAAGATTAGCTTGTAATTAGCATGTGCAAAACATGTTCAGTTGGGACAAAGAACCCAGACTATACTATAAAAAAAGTGGATGCAAGTCTTTTAATGTAGTGACTGATGAATCTAAGCTGTAGTACAAGTTTTATCCTGCCTCACTGTGAAAATCCTGGAATGCCACATCTGGGAAAAGCTTCATAACAGCTGATGGAACACCATCAGATATGAGATGTGGCTATAAGCAGTTACGGATATTCTTAAATGGTCTAATTTGCTGCAGTGCTGCCTGGTGCTCTGTTAAATGTAGCTAAAATTATGCTGAATTACATCACTACCTTTACTCATTCATCTTCTGGAAATATGTTTTTCTGTTTAAAGAGCTGCAGGCTGCTCGCTATGACACTGGAACCCTTTCTGCTGAAGGTCTGCGTTACCATGGAGACAGCCAGAGACTGCACATTTCATATGATACTTATCTTAAAAGACTACGACAGGTGTACGTCTGACTCACAGAGTTGCCTCACACTTCCTGTCCTTCGTAATTACATGCTAAACCAACACCAGTTTAAAAGGGCCATTTCAAAGTCAAGTAGAAAAGTTTTAGTTGAAGTACACTTGATCATTTCATTCAATATGCAAACCGTGTTGTTTTAAATACACCTGCTATTAATATCAGAAAGTGTTGTGTTTGAAAGTTCTTTCAATTATACATCACAGAACACAGAGAAATGGAGAAGTGCATTCATATTAGACACAGTAAGTCTGATACTGAAAAGCGGCTTGTTTTTTTTTAATCTGTAAAGTATTAGAATGAAATACATGTAATGTTTTCAGATGGTATGAAATGTAATTTAATGTAATTTTTTTTTTTTTTATTCAACCCTAAATTCAAAGATATGAATTATTAGTTCTGTCAAAGCTCTACATTCTCTGACCAGACAGAACTAAAGAGCTCCCTCTGCTGGAAACACAGCCGACCACCACTTCACTGTACATCACATTTAAGTCATACATTAATAAAACAAAATAAAAGGCATTCATTTAGATTAAATGTCTGTATTTATATCAATACAAATATAATTTGACCAGTTAATTGATATTTTAAAGCATTAGAAAAGACACTGTAAATACTCTATATTTGCTGCTGTTGTTTATATTAAGTGGAAAGTTTTGAAATTTAGAATCATCATATTTTATTATACTAATTCTTAGTAGAGACACTGATTATATTTTTAAGAACAATAATGCATGATGAGGTAAAACAATTTCCACTGGATTTCAGACAATTAACAATAAACAAGAATATTGTCCGCATATTATTTTTAAGTCTGTAAAAATGACCAAAATTAGCCACAATTTTATTATTATTATTATTGTTATTATTAGGTAAGAATTTTGACTAATAAAATACTAACTGATCTAAAATATTTCAAACCTCAATAACATTTACATCATGGCCAGTTATGGGGGCCCGAGAAATCATTTATTCTGTGAAAAGGTGTCAGAATCAAACTGTTTCCTGTTTCCAAAGGCTGTTTCCAAAAAATATTCCCACAAAACTCCACAAGATGGCAACATTATTCTCTTTAAATGAAGAGGATTGGAGACCCACTGCCATTGCCATTATTACGCAGAGAAACAGAGGTGGGCTCAGCAGTTTGTGTGCGGTTGTGGCTCTGGAGCTAAAGGCTTGGTAAGGAAAATATTCACATTACATTTGCATCTTTAGACCAGCATTAATATCTTCCTAGAAACTTCACTGTCCTTGAGGGCATCTAATAATTTTCAGCCATCTGTTTCTGAGGTGGGGCCAAGGCTGGTACTCAACCAAATGCATGTGGCATCACATTTCTGTAAACACTGGCTTATTATAAACTCATATTATGCTATCAAATGAACATGTAGGTTGGCTATTTATCCACAGGCCAAGATTCAAAGTCACAAATAGTGAAAAAAAAGAGCTTCACACTAGAGTTTAAAGGAATACAAAAAAGTAAATTCAGTCACTTATGCATCCTCATGCCACTCCACATCTCGTTTTGTTTGTTCACAATCTATTTCAAACCTTGACAGACATTATAAACCATTATTTAATGGCAAGAGCTACATACAAACTCTGCAAAAAATTCTACGTGCTCCACAGAACAACAACAGCACATAGGTTTGGAATAACATAAAGATTAGTATTGATGACAAAGATTTCATTTCTGGGTAAAGCTTTCCTTTAGGCACCTTTTAGGTTATCTCAAAACAAATATTTACTTGTATCATAACGCAATAGATCGAAAAGGCAATGCACTGGCACATGCTATGCGACAGCCTCAATGTATAAACAACCTGTAATAACAGGTGAAGACAGTGATCTCCGTAACATTAAGATGAGATGCTGTGACCCACTGGTTCTAGTAGTATGTTATTATCTGGAAGAGCTTTACACCAATACCTTTAACACCTCTGTGATCTATGCTCCCATTATTACAGCTCATACAACATGTCAGAAAACTATAACCATACTTATATAATCACTCAGAACGCTCACTCACTGTTGAGTAAAATGCGTTTCCCAGTCAAATTTAGTCACAAAATACACTACGAGCCACTGAGCTCAGATCTGGGTCAGACATTTACCTGACAAACAGTATTACACTGACCTGTAATTAGAGCCAACAATCTCGAACAAAAGTCCTCACCCAGAGTCCTTCAATTTGAGGCATGGCTTCCACCACCATGTGAGACACATAAACTCATGTCCACTTGTTCAGGGAAATAAACAGGACCAGACGAAAGAGAGAGGGGAAAGAGAGAGATAACATGCTGCTATCACAAAGCAGCAGGATTAACAGTAGAGAACATGCTACAGGGAGAATAGATTATTCTAGAGCAGAAAAAAAAAATCACTGTTAATCTAACTTCAAAAATAATTTAAGTGTAATTATCTTAAGTGTAAATATTTTAAGTGAACGTTTTAACAATAAAGTGACTGTAGACGCGTTTCCATTACCCTTCAAATTGCGCAAATTGAAATTGCGAATTGAAAATACGCCTAATGGCAAATCAATTTCGCAAAAACGCCCATATATCGCAAAAAAGTTTTTACGCTCGCATGAGGTGGTTTTTCAGGCAATGCGAAAAAGGAATAATTCGGAAAACTGCAATGGAAACGTTTTTTCCACATTTACAGGTCGCATAGCGTATGTAAAAAGTCATATGATCATTCTTCAATGTACTATAACCTCCAAGAAACACATCATACGTAGCCCCGCTCTCCAGTATATGGGGCTTTCCCTACCATTAATGCTTAGACAATTTACACTGCACACGTCTGTGGTGCAGTGTGGCTCTGATCCGGCCACTGAAGCTGATTGCGGCCACAATGCTTGTGTTTATTCCAGAATCCAGCCGCGCCGCGCACGTTTCTGAAGCGGCTCTCTGTGCTGCTTCTGTAAAGATACACGCATACGCCTCCTTTAAATAAATCTAGCCAAAATCCGTCAAAATCCAAACCAAAATCTGCTGCCATGATTTATCGCGAGAGGCAAAAGGTTACGTTTTAGTCGCATAACATTGGTTAATGGAAACGACGTCATTTCGCAATACTTTTTTATCGACATTTATAAAATATCGCCAAAGTTTTGAGCAAATCTGTAATGGAAACGCGCCTAATGAAATCAAACTTTCAATTAAAATTTCTAATTCCAAAGAAGCTACTTTGTTTATGGTTTACATCCCCAACCTGTCTTTTAACTTCTCCCCTTCAAACATCTGGATAGATTTTAGGAAAAACAATTTCCAATGTATAAATTCCTATCCCATTTTTTTTTTTTTTCAAATCCTAGTTTTCTCTGAATTACGCTAAATTATGGTAGTAAAATGGATTTGGAAATGCTAACATGAATTAAGCTAGAACAACACACTCTCACACAGACACAGACACAATAAATGATCTAATCCTTATTGGATCCTGCTGTCTGAGACACAAAGCCAGATTAAACTTTTGATGAGCATTCTTGAACTCTAGAAACTGTAGCAGAGCAGTCGTATTGTTCTAGCGGTGGAACTCGGACCAAATAGAGATCATCCATCCCCTGGTATCAGGAACTCCCCTCCTGCAAGAGTAACAGATCTGATTACAGTTTAGCAGAAGGAGCAAAAAAAAAGCTTCTCATTGGACGGTCTCTCTGTGAAACAGGAGTGCGCCGTCATGGCTCTTCTATTAAGAGGGCAGTGTCCAACCTTGTTCAGATGACAGTGACAAATAGGGCCCATTAAAAACCTCTATGGAACAAATTGGCAGACTGTGGTTGGTTTCCCGATTAGACCGCAGTGGCTCAGTATCTAAAGGAATCCAATGAGCAGCTGTGATAGAGAATATTTAGCCAGGAAATCTCATCAAAAAGGACAGACTCTAAAAAAAGATAGAGCTGTTCCAGAGAACTTTTGATTGAAACCGTAAAATACTGATCTCGGATCTGAACTCAGTGTGATACAGGAGGGTGCTTTCCTGTCACAAATAACACAGGCCATTTCATTTTGGCTTCTCTTTATTCTGAACGATTGTGTACTGCCAAAACTACTACAATAATGTTCTGTAAATCAAAATGTCAGGGCCTTCAGGGTTCCAAATCAACAGAATCTCAAGGTACAGAACCTTACATTTTTTTTTCATGAAACAACCAGAAATTTTCAACCTATGCTGTCAGATGTAAATGTTTCCTGGTGAATGGGAGAATAGGTTAAGCGGTTAAGAGGCTGCACTTCTCTAGCATGATGGCAAACCATCGAGATTACACTCATGCTAATGCCTTCTAAGATGATTACTGCTATTTCAGGAAGTGACCTTAACCTTTAACAGCATTTTATTGAAAATCAATAGAATGGGGACAATATGTACATGATTGTTTAAATTTGTTTTTAGTATCACAGATGCAAGCTAATTATACAGTTAGGTTCTAAATGCATTAGGTGGAGTCATCTGTGAATGACTGCAAGAGGGCAGCAAAGAACGTGAAGGCCTGTTAGGATCACGTCACCTTTTCCAATTAATAGAAAGCAGTTTATTCCAGCCGTGCCACGCACGTTTCTGAAGCGGCTCTCTTTGCTGCTTCTGTAAAGATACACGCATACGCCTCCTTTAAATAAATCTAGCCAAAATCCGTCAAAATCCAAACCAAAATCTGCTGCCATGATTTATCGCGAGAGGCAAAAGGTTACGTTTTAGTCGCATAACATTGGTTAATGGAAACGACGTCATTTCGCAATACTTTTTTATCGACATTTATAAAATATCGCCAAAGTTTTGAGCAAATCTGTAATGGAAACGCGCCTAATGAAATCAAACTTTCAATTAAAATTTCTAATTCCAAAGAAGCTACTTTGTTTATGGTTTACATCCCCAACCTGTCTTTTAACTTCTCCCCTTCAAACATCTGGATAGATTTTAGGAAAAACAATTTCCAATGTATAAATTCCTATCCCATTTTTTTTTTTTTTCAAATCCTAGTTTTCTCTGAATTACGCTAAATTATGGTAGTAAAATGGATTTGGAAATGCTAACATGAATTAAGCTAGAACAACACACTCTCACACAGACACAGACACAATAAATGATCTAATCCTTATTGGATCCTGCTGTCTGAGACACAAAGCCAGATTAAACTTTTGATGAGCATTCTTGAACTCTAGAAACTGTAGCAGAGCAGTCGTATTGTTCTAGCGGTGGAACTCGGACCAAATAGAGATCATCCATCCCCTGGTATCAGGAACTCCCCTCCTGCAAGAGTAACAGATCTGATTACAGTTTAGCAAAAAGGGTTCTCGTGGGACGGTCTCTCTGTGAAACAGGAGTATGCCGTCATGGCTCTTCTATTAAGAGGGCAGTGTCCAACCTTGTTCAGATGACAGTGACAAATAGGGCCCATTAAAAACCTCTATGGAACAAATTGGCAGACTGTGGTTGGTTTCCCGATTAGACCGCAGTGGCTCAGTATCTAAAGGAATCCAATGAGCAGCTGTGATAGAGAATATTTAGCCAGGAAATCTCATCAAAAAGGACAGACTCTAAAAAAAGATAGAGCTGTTCCAGAGAACTTTTGATTGAAACCGTAAAATACTGATCTCGGATCTGAACTCAGTGTGATACAGGAGGGTGCTTTCCTGTCACAAATAACACAGGCCATTTCATTTTGGCTTCTCTTTATTCTGAACGATTGTGTACTGCCAAAACTACTACAATAATGTTCTGTAAATCAAAATGTCAGGGCCTTCAGGGTTCCAAATCAACAGAATCTCAAGGTACAGAACCTTACATTTTTTTTTCATGAAACAACCAGAAATTTTCAACCTATGCTGTCAGATGTAAATGTTTCCTGGTGAATGGGAGAATAGGTTAAGCGGTTAAGAGGCTGCACTTCTCTAGCATGATGGCAAACCATCGAGATTACACTCATGCTAATGCCTTCTAAGATGATTACTGCTATTTCAGGAAGTGACCTTAACCTTTAACAGCATTTTATTGAAAATCAATAGAATGGGGACAATATGTACATGATTGTTTAAATTTGTTTTTAGTATCACAGATGCAAGCTAATTATACAGTTAGGTTCTAAATGTGTTAGGTGGAATAATACATTCTGCCAACATCTGTAAATGACTGCAAGAGGGCAGCAAAGAACGTGAAGGCCTGTTAGGATCACGTCACCTTTTCCAATTAATAGAAAGCAATCTGCCATGAACACAATCAGTGGGTTGAGGCAAAGGTCAGAGAAGAATAAAAAGAATGACAGATTATGGACAGGAAAATGAAGGCAATATTTCACAAATATTACATTATCCAAGGCTAAATCCCTGTCCCCAGATCATAATACCACAGCTCCAGCAATTAAACACACAACTACGATTTAGCATATTGCATCTAAACACATTGTTTTTTTTAATTACGCTATTTTTCTGCATGACTGAATCTCATCCAACACAGTAAAAGCTTTAAAACTTAGAGCTAAAGAGACAGCAACCATAGGGCCTTGATTCAAAAAATCTTGGCAAATGCAGCTAAAACATAAGCGAATGATTAAGAAATTCTGCAAAATGCTTCTATGACAGACTACCATTTAAAGCAAAAGCTGTGATTTTCACAAAGCTTGCATGACTCCCTACACTTTCATGAAAACCAATGGAATATTTATATAAAGCAACTATAACTATAAAGCAATTTCTTTAAAGAAATAAGGAAATACTTAATGGTGTTACATTTACACTTTTCTTCAAATTGAGCAAACATACTCTGACCATTGGTCAACTCCGAGTTTCTTTACTAATTGATTGAATGAACCTTTGCTTTAGACCAGAATAAAGATCCACATCCTGGTGAAAAAGTTAACAGACTGTGACAGCACAGTGGTCCATCTCATTATAGAAATTATGAGAAGACGTTATATTCCAGAATCATCAATTGTACATTCTATATTCAACTAACGAAGTGCCTAAACATTTAATAAAATCATGGAAGTCAAAACCATCAACCTCTAGATCTCACAAATGCTTACTAAAAGCACATGAGAGCATTTGTCCTTCAGTTGCAATTGACCTTGAGTATGAATAAAGGAGTTAAACCAATCAAGATTCAAAACCAATCTGATTCTCCTTTACAGAAAAGACAAAAGCTTGCCTTGCGGAGATTTGAGCTTATGAAGAACACGTTTAAAATACCAGAGGCACAGGGAAGCATCTCCTGCCACATCAGCAAGGTTAAAAATAACTATATTTCAGAAAAAAGCCCTAAAGCGGCAGAATGTGCCCACTGCTTAAGAATGAAATATGAGCAAATGTCACCTGAGCAGACAAAGCACATGCAATCTTAATGGAACAAATAATAAAAAAGAAAACATTGACCTTAAGACATAAATACACTGTTTTAAACTAGAACAATGAACATTAGAACACTCTTGGCGTGAATAAACTCAAGCAAATATCCTAAAAATGTATTAGTGAGTAACATCTGTATGCTGCTCAGAAAATCACTTATAAATAACTTTATTCTGCACCTCGTGTTTTCATTGACCTATTTTCCTACTACAAGGAAAAATGGTTCTTTTTACAAAAAAGAAAACATAAGCTTACCTATGAGAGCCTGGAAAAGACTGCTTTTGAAAATACCCATGACTCTTAAGATGGCAGTTTTGAGCTGTTGTTCCTCTGGTTTCTTCAGTTTGGAGCAGTAGTCCTCCAGGAGGCTTATTGCTCTGGCTGTGTCTGTAAAACAGAATAAATGTTATGCTACTGGCATTTTTTAATCTACAACATTTAACATGGAACTACCTAACATGTATTATTTTTTATGTATAATTACATTTATTTTTAAATAAATGTCTTTAGAGTGCTGGCTCACAAACAAGAAAAAAAGAAAATGTATAAAATCAAAACTGCCCCTTTTTAATTTTAAAGGAATATTTCACCCCAAATATTGAAAATTTCTTGAAAATGTACTCACCTTCAGGCCATCCAAGAAAGTACATGTAAATGAGTTTATTTCGTCATCTGAATAGATTTGGAGGAATTTAACATTACATCACTTGCTTACCAATGGATACTCTGCAGTTTAAATAGCTAAAATACAATAAAAACGTCACAATAAATCACACAACTCCAGTCAATCAATTAATGTCTTGTGAAGCAAAAAGCTTCATGTTTGTAAGAATCCATCAAGGTATTTTAACTTTAAACCATCACTTCCGGCCTAATTCCTTAATCCAAAATAATGCTTCCTTCAGTGATCAAGTCCATCCCCTGTTGTCTTCTCACATCAAAATCCACTGACATGTATGTTAAGAACTGTTTTGGAGAATGTTCCCTTGTAAACAGTGCTTGATCTGTGCATATTTCTCTCCTGATTCAGACGATTCAACTTTATTTTACTGCAGAAATCGATATTATGGATAACACAACGTTTTAAAGTTAAAAGCATCTTAATGATGCATTTGTTTACTACAAACACATAGCTTTTTGCTTTACAAGACATTATGGACAGGGGTCATGTGGATTATTGTGATGTTTTTATCAGTGGCTTGGACTCTTATCCTGACGGCACCCATTCACTGCAGAGGACCCACTGGTGAGCAAATGATGACCACATTTTTTTCGATGAAGAAATAAACTCAACTACATCTACATGGACTGAAGGGGAATAATCTTCTGGCAAATTGTTATTTTTGGTGAACTATTCCTTTAATGCACATTCCTAGTCAAACTGTGAATGATTCCTTGATGCAGGTTTCGCTCAGTGTGTCACATTATAAAACTAAAATGGGTTGTGAACAGAGATCTGCATTGAAATTAATGACTCAGAATGTCTGAACTGACAATTAAGTTTTACTTCCAATGGGACATCCTTAATGAAAACAGCAGAGAAACTGTCTTCAAACAATTCACTGTATTTCTACATGCTTTATAACATAGTAACCAGTTAACAACTTACAAAGACCCTGAGAGACTCTTTACTACTGGCACAGATCATGAGAGTGACTGAGCATGACTCAGTCACTTAGCCACACAGACAAACAGCAGAGGTGTAAAGTATTGGAGGAGTAAATGTAATTAGCTGTACTTGAGTATCTTTTCGGGTGCTTTGTAGTTGTACTGAGTATCAAAGATATTAGCAACTTTTACTCTTTACTTCACTACATTTTTGAATGAGTATCTCTACTCTTTACTCCACTACATTTGAAATGAGTGTTGCAGTTACACATTACATTTTGCATGGACCTAGCTTTTTCTGCAGCAGTTTATTTCTGCTACAAAAGACGTGATACTGCCTATTACAGGTCACTGAAAGTACTGCATCTTGTGCGTTTTGCCCTTACTCACCCAAACTTTTCAACAAGGCTACTTTATGTGAATGCGAGTTCCTTAAGTATTTGTGAATCACAGGTGTTTTATAAATGAGATGAGGACTTGACTGCAGCCGGCAATGAGGCCCAAACCAGCACAGCCAGTGCAAGAAGGCTTCGGCTTTTTAATTTTACTTAACATTATTTTATTTATCCATTATACTGAAGAGACATTTTTGAAAGATGTTGTTTTTTGTTTGTCTGTTTGTTTGTTTTGTTTTGTAATTTTGAGGTGTTCAGTTTTATTTTAGTTTTAGATGCATCTTTGAGCCTATATTTAGTATAAGTAAAATACTTAAGTACTGTTAAAATCAGATACTCTAAGACTTTTACTCAAGTTGTTTTGGAATTGGTGACTTGTAACGTGTAGGGGAGTAATTTTCACTGTAAGGTATCTGTACTTTTACTCAAGTATGGTTTTTAGGTACTCTTTACACCTCTGACAAACAGACACTAGGGACAGGACGGGGGTTAATTCCAGTCTTCGACAGATCGTTCTGAGCAACACAATTTAGAAAAACTGAAAGAGCAACACATTAAAAAAAAAAAAAAATTGCAATTAGTAACATGTGCAAACGATTACTGTGCATGCATTAATGAGACTTCTGCTAATGATAAACTACTAGGACAATAAAATTGGAGATATACTACATTTACAGTGTGCATAAAAAGACTTTTAGGCATTTAAAGAGTAACTAAAAACACAGCTGCATAGCTGTCTGAAATATAAATACAAACCAGCATCCGAGATCATCCGAGGTCATAGGCAGGTTGGCCATACCTGTGTCTATTTTTACAGACTACAAACTTGCAGCAGAGTATAATTACACTATTAGTAGGTCTACATATATAATTACACATATTTTAGGCTTAGGAGGTACAGAAGTCAAAATAAAATAAGGATAATTAAGGCATGGCCACAACAGTCCTGCTATAACATGATCATCTTTGCCTGCTTCAGCAACCGCAACACATTCAACTAATCAAGTCTTGACATTCTGCATTACCCAGACACAACTATGAATACATGTGGAATTTGACATCTGTCATGCTATATTTCAACATTTTACACGTTCTGACAAATAAACATTATCCATAAAGCTTTTATGACCTCATATTGAGAGACTACATGTAATATTCGTGCTTTAAAATAACTTTGTCTACACTAGATGTGATTAAAATGATGGAAAAAAAGAACCGTAACCGTAACTGTAACCGGTCTGTACAGAGTTTAAAAAAAAAAAAAAAAAGATTTTTCGAGGTTATAAATAGAACAGATTAGGAGTACATTTTACAAGAAAACACTACTTCAAACTATTTCAAAATGTCATGTTTAGATTAGCCTAGTGTGTTACTTGCCATTTCTTCGTAAATATGTAAAATGTATGAGCAATGTCGGAATAAAAAAAAATTCTACACTATTTTTTTTACAGTGTACAATTTGTCTTATTCATTCATATAAGTTTTAACCTGAAATAATGCTGCCTTAAAGTGCGTACACTATGTAAACGACCGGTATACAGTCATATAATAATCATGTTTTCACAATCATGTACATACGTTGATGTTTATTTCTCACCTCGTTTTCTTAAGGGCATAATTACTCCTTTATGTCCTTGTGGGATTGTCACGCATGGAAACAGCAACACAAAAGTTTCGCCCTCATCTGCTGTCAGTGTCTTTGAGAAAGTGTCACCTGCTAAAGCAGCAAGTTCCTGCTCAGTTCGTTGATGTAGATGTAAAAGCGAACAGAATGGCAGCTCTCGGGGTCGTTGCTTGTAATTGTCAGGTTAAACAGGAAGAGACACGCGCCGAAACATCTTGCAGAAGAAAACACATGCTGAGCGCATGATTGTCGCTCATGAGAAATAAATCCATAATCCGATAGAAAGAGTGGAGAGTGATCGAGTGCACCTTGGTGTGGATGAGTCCATAAGAAATGCTCTCCAGTGTCTGAATATGTTCTCGGTATTGAGCTCTCTGAGGATTATTTTGCTGGAATATTCGCGCAACCACCGACTCCTTAAATGCCTTTGGTGTTTAACTACATAAACATAATTAAATCACGCTGTCCATAACACAACCCATACAGTCCTGACAAACATTAAAGGCGCAGTGACTAACTAAACTAAATCTAACCAGTAGTTTTTGCCCCAAAGGGCCATATACATCAAATTAGAAAGGCTCTCCAGTACATGGCTTGTCTTGGATTACATTCAGTCAGCATATGCCGATCAAGCATTATTTTAAATCCTTAAACTGCCAATATGGAGTTCCAGCAACAGTTCGTGGAATAAATAAGCATGACAGCCTGTGTAAGTTGAATGATGCATGCTTGTAAACGTTTCTTTAAGAACAACTTGTTCTACACATAGGGAATGACGTTCACGTGTTTTATGTTTTAGATTCTGATCCTTGAACAGAAGGAAACTGAAAATTAAAATAGGAGACTTTCATGATCATCTTGCTGTTCGACAAGCGCAATCCACTTTCACGTCACTTCAAGAACCAAGCAAAACCATCACCATACTGGCAAACTGGTGTGAAATCCAGATCTCAAGGTAGAGACAGAAGGCAGATTTAACTAAACAAGGCAGGATGTATTCCCCCCATGAAACAGCAGCCTGTCGGTGCGACGCCTGTCGGAAAACACCTGCAAGTTTCATCCAGCTTTCCGATAACGCATGGCTCCACAATAAACCAATCTGAGCAAATATATCCCAAAGGTCCTCGTCAAACGTCCCGAAAGGCAGTTAAGAACAACTTCACCTCCTTTCCCGTCATTTTTTCTGTCAACCTTTACGGCATCTTTTGCCAAAGCTGGTTTGCAGACTCTCTCTACGGTGGGTGCAGTATCACCACCAGCAGCAGCATCATCACCAGTTTCGCCTTAGCAACGAGAGGGTTGGCCCGCGGGGATTGACAGGGCGCGTCCTCCAATGGCGTTCGTTCATCCGGTCAATTGGCGCACGCACGGACCAATAGGAATCGCCGTATTGTTCCTGGATCTCGGGGTGAGAGTTGACTGGAACATGTGGTTAGACATGGCTGCGCCCTGCTGGCATTGAGGACCGTGACTGTTGAACACTGGATGGAATAGTTTAGCGCTTATTTGAAAGCTCTTTTGTGGGTAAGTAGCAATCCTACGATGCATAAATGCGGTAGTCACCATGTGCAAATAAAGTTGTCAATAAACAGACAGTAGACTGTGTGTGACATTCAGCTACACATCAACACGGAGGTAAAACAAATCAGCTGTCATTCGTCTGAATGAGTTATTGCGTTGCGTTTTTAAAACGACATATCTGTAAGTTCAGCTTATAAAGAAGCGTCTTACTAAAATATGTCCTCTACAGAGTATTAATATGAATTTCATGGATATCCAGATAGCAAGCTAGCATATAGAATTTATAAATGTAATAAACAGTATAAGTAGAATAATATAGTTACTAACATAGACAAAAATATCCCATGTAAGTTTATAAACGGACTTATGAATTACCAGTTTATAAAAGTCAATAATTATATATGTTGAGTTATTATTAATCTTATATTATGAAATGGAAATTTAACAAAATCAAAACTCACTGGTCGATAATCCGCTGCAGGTTTTCTTCTGACAAACCAATCGTTGATATTCAAACAGCGAATTTCGCGCTTCAGGCCACTGACGTTCACCTGTTGCCCATGAATTTTGGGCAAATTAAACTAATTCAAACCAAAATTAAATATATTCATTTTTAGTGAGCGGACACAATGTTGTTAAAAGGTCGACTGTCTGCAAGGAGTCAATCTGTTTATATTAAAACATCTGTATCTCCTTTTAGATCAACATGACAGACAACGGGATGTTTGTGAAAGACACAGGCCAAGGCCAGACAATATCCAGGGCAATGATTATTGAAATGCTGAATAAAAAGTTTGAAAAACTCCCTGATATAGACAAGTAAGTTAGTTTCATATCATACATACGATATGTCACAAATTTGTTTCTCCCATTGCAGTTAGCTAACGAACGTTCCCTGTTTTAACCCCCACAGAAAAGTCTTTTCATACGGCCCCATATATTTGGCTGGCAACGCTGGGTTTGCTGGCTTGGTTGCCAACAGCTTTTTCAGACGTGTACTCAATGTCACCCAAGGACGATTTACTTCCAGCCTTCCCATGGCTGTTCTTCCCTTTCTGACAACTGCCGCACTTTACACTGCGACCGTAACAAACCCTTTAATGTCAGGTATGGATGCAGTATCTTCTTCTCTCGAGTTTTTTTGGCGGATTGGCAAACCAACGTTAAAGGTGCATGTCCGCCACCTACTGATCTGGAGTGTGAAACGTACACGGTTCAGCTATGAATTATTAAAGTATTATAGATTTAAAAAATATATAATAATAATAATAAAAAAAAATTTTTTTTTACGTAAATAAATACAAAATTCCAAACTTCGAACACTTTCCATTAATCTTGTCTTTTTTAAATACTTAAACAATTCTCCATATATTCTTGATTGCATTACCCCATAACCTAATAGTGTCTTTAGAGATATACTATTAATTCCCATCAGTTCCAGTTCTTGGAACATCTGATGTCTTTCCCTTTCATACGCTATACATATTAAAAGAACTAAAATAGCAGTTTCTGGTAGTCCACATTTATCACAATTGCCTGTTTCATGTTTCCCTATTATGTGCAAAATGTGCAAACATGCTACATGTCCTATTCTCAAAGAACTCCTGCTAGATAGTCTTCCACATCCAAATGAAACCCTATTTCTCTGTCGACTTCAACTGCGTACGTGTAAAATAGAATTAATCTACTACAGTCTCACCCAAGTATTAAGATATAGGCCTATAAATAAACATGAACATTACATACTGGCAAGTATTTTTGCCACTTCCTCGCGTGTAACCAAGGACTCGCTTTCCAGGTATACCACAAAAGCCGCAAGGAAGGCAAGTCGTTGAAGAACAAATCTCCAGTGTTCATGATACCTATGGAAAGGTGAGGATGTATCAGGCTTTAATATAATTATCAAGGCTAGAAGCATGATCATTCAATCACTAAGGGAAAAAAAATAGTGTAAGAGGCATTTACACTGACCGATAGTACTGTTCAACTGGGAACTTAGTTTTCAGCTCTCCAGTGTGGTTTCTTACAGTGCAGAACAGCTCTCTGGCCTTTAGACACTTGCTGGGAACTGGAGGAGGGAATGAAAACGTATTCTAAAAGACATCATGTAGACCAAAAGACTTGGATCAAGTATTTTAACATACTGTCTTTGAAACCACTTGGTTGATGAACACTTTGAAGAACAGTGAGGATCTCTCTCGCTGTCTGCTCCAGAACTTGGACAACTTTTCTTATATCCTACAAGAAGAGCACAGAAAGATGAGCACAAATGGATTGAAAACAGCAAAATTCAAAAAGAGATCAGCAGAACATTCTGTCTAGACTTCAACATCTGTTGTACTTTATCATGTCTAGTTCATAACTCACAAATGTCCTGTGAAAGCATTACGGAGAATGCTACTGATAAAGCAACATTCTATGCAGAGGTTCTGCGACAAGTGCATAACATTTCAAATGGACTTCACGTTGCTACATAACCTTTTTTTTCAGGAAAGTTATTGTGCGTTTCCAAAAGCCAGTTTAGGTGTCAGTGCTGTTGTTTACCTCTCGAATATCTTGATCGGCACTCAAAAATCCTTGGATATAGCTAAACATCTCCGTTACAGACATCTTCAAATGTGCTGACGTGTGCGTCGCTCTTTACTGTGACCAGCTGTTCCAAATATACACTACTTAGACAACGTTAGGATGTAAACAGAGATTTATTAATTGTCGTGCTCGCGAACCAAACAGCCTGCAGTCATCAGCATGCACGTTAATAACTGTCCCTTCTTCTTCTTCTCTCGAGTTTTTTTGGCGGATTGGCAAACCAACGTTAAAGGTGCATGTCCGCCACCTACTGATCTGGAGTGTGAAACGTACACGGTTCAGCTATGAATTATTAAAGTATTATAGATTTAAAAAATATATAATAATAATAATAAAAAAAAATTTTTTTTTACGTAAATAAATACAAAATTCCAAACTTCAAACTCTTTCCATTAATCTTGTCTTTTTTAAATACTTAAACAATTCTCCATATATTCTTGATTGCATTACCCCATAACCTAATAGTGTCTTTAGAGATATACTATTAATTCCCATCAGTTCCAGTTCTTGGAACATCTGATGTCTTTCCCTTTCATACGCTATACATATTAAAATAGCATGCTCAACCGTTTCTGGTAGTCCACATTTATCACAATTGCCTGTTTCATGTTTCCCTATTATGTGCAAACTGTTATTTAATGCTACATGTCCTATTCTCAATCTAGATAAGATAACCTCCTTCCTTCTATTTCCATAACTTACTCTCTCTTTAGCAACACGCTCCTGGATCTTAAATAAATCCTTCCCTTTTCTTTCATTTTCCCAACTTTTTTGCCATTTCTTTTCAACTTCTATATATATCAATCTCTTTATTTCAGCTTTACTTATTGTAATTTGGAATTCAACTTGTAGTTGTTCCAGGGTCTTCTTTGCAAGCTGATCAACTCTCTCATTCCCCTCTACTCCAACATGAGCCGGCACCCAAAGAAAATAAACCAATAACCTTAACTGCCTTGTCCTATAAATACTCTGTAGAATTTCATACAATATGTCCTGTCGTGCTTCTGATTTTCCACTCCGTAAACTTGAATCTGCCATTGAATCTGTACAAACCACAACTGTATTAGGCTGGACCTCTTCAACCCACTGCAGTGCAAGACATATAGCTAATCATTCAGAAGTATATGCAGATACATGATCAGAAACTCTTCTAGCAACTTTGATATTGAATTTAGGTATATATATTGCAGCTGCTGTTCTTCCAGTCCCTGGGTCTTTAGATCCATCTGTGTATATCTGCAATACTGAATAATGTTTGATTTATATATTGTTTGGATGCAGTATCGAATGAACATTGGCATTAAGAAGCTTCCATAGTTCCAACTTTGACCCCTTTGCCGCTCACCTGTCGAAGCGTCAGCCAATCGTCAATGGTAAAATCAAATGACGTTGTGCACGCGCCAGTACGAAAATCAAAACATGATCGGTGAGATTTGGTTTAATCGACACCATTTTTTTTTTTAAACTCATTTTATTTTTTCTGATCGGCATCAATACAGTTACCAGGAATTTTAAATTTCTAGGTTAAGTATATTTAATTTCATGTTCTGCATTGTATTGAGGAGCTACATTGTAATTGCAGGTGACCTGAACTGCCCAACCTGTACCCTGATAAGAGGGGCTTTGGTTGGTGTAGTTGGCGGTGGCATATATCCCATTTTGTTGGCCTTACCGGTCAATGCTGGTCTTGCAGCCAGGTTAGTCCACAGTTACCACACTGCTTTTCTTAGAAATATGTGGCAAGTTATGTATGACTAATTGTAACTGATTTCCAATCGTCTTGCAGGTATAACAGTGCACCAATGCCAGAAAAGGGGAACATGATACGCTTCTGGACAAATGTCAGCAAACCCATTGTACAGAAGATGTATGTTGTTTTGCTGCTGCAGGGTTTGTTTGGAACCTACTTGAGCTCTAAACAGTTTGATATCTACCTAAAAATGCTGAAAATAACCGATTCTGACAGCGAACAGCTTCATGGTTAGCAGTTATTATTTATATTGATGTTGTAAATCTTTTTGTTAAAATAAGTGAAACACGCTTGACCAATGCCATAACCCAGTCTTGTCAGTTTTGTTCTTGGTTTTGATGTCTGATCAATAAATTCCATTCACTATACCTTTGCACTCTCTGCCCAAAAGTTGAAAAGCAAGAAATCTACCGAAGTTTCCAAAAAATAACCTAAATCACAAATTGAGGTACTTAAAAGAATTTAATGTCTTTTCTTATACCTCAGAAGTCTCTGAATAATGTAAACTGCCTGTCCATTATTTTACTAGATACCACAAAACATTAACTAGAGCTTGGCCTAAACAACCATTTGGTTTGTGTGCATGTATGAAAGGAAAATAAAGTGGATAAAAAGTGGTGCAAACACAAATAACTTTTGCTAATGTGTAACTTGTAAAATTATCAAATGGAGAACATGTGAAGCAATAACAAGTTTAGCTACTAATAACAAAAACAATGCACTGGGAAACAAGCTTATGGACCTTAATTACAATGTACATTTACTGCCACAAAGAGATCTTTTAATGTGAATTTCCAATTCCCGACCACAACAATCAAACGGTTCTGAAATGTAAACAGAAATATCAGCATTAGCTTTTAAATAAAATCATAAAAACTCCATTTAGTCATAGCGTTTCAGAAGATCTAGATTAATAGTCACTTGAATTTTTCAGTAACATTTAATTTTACAATGTAGTTTTATCATCTTGTTGAAATCATCTGACAAGCTGTTAGTTCTGAAATGTAAACAGAGAAATATCAGCATTAGCTTTTAAATAAAATCATAAAAACTCCATTTAGTCATAGCGTTTCAGAAGATCTAGATTAATAGTCACTTGAATTTTTCAGTAACATTTAATTTTACAATGTAGTTTTATCATCTTGTTGAAATCATCTGACAAGCTGTTATCAAGCTACTATCAAAAAGTGTTTCTATATCTGATGCAACAGTGTTGTAACAGATTCATTATGATGTTCGTTCTATACACTCTGACAGCAGTATGAAGTATCATGAATAAAAAATAAATAAAAACATCAACTGCACAGTTATACATTTCAGAACTGCTTGGGTTGATCTGCAACACTACAGAGCTGCAGTCGTTAAACATGATCAACAATGGCCCGTTTTTTTTTGGGGGGGCGGTGTTACCACAGCCCTTAAGGAATTTTGCAGTATACACTTGTATATATAATAGGGAGAAACCACCACCACTCTTTATCCACCCTGTAGAGAGATAAGAAAAGGCTTTTGTAGAGCCTGTTGCGAAGCAAGTGCTGTGTAAAAAGAGAAGGAGAGTGTAGTTAACATCTTATTAGGACACAAAACAATTTGCATTACTCAAATGAAAATTTATTACATTTCATTTCAAAACAGCTGCAGCCATGTGCCTGCAGTCTTTGGATTTCCATTACATATCACATATAGATGTTCATATTCAAAAACCATGACCCTTTCAAAAATGCTGTTTCAGAACATACTTATTGACAGATTTGACAACTGTCAAATAAAGCCCTAGTGCTTTAACATATCAAGATGAAACATGGATATGAGACAGATGTTCAATGTCTTGTAATAAAACATTACTATAAACAGGAGTTTAAACACTCATTTAAATGCTAAATGAGCATGACAGCATCTGACGTCTTTAGGGGTGTGAGAAAGAATCAGTAAAACTGTAACTTACACTGTTTCAAGTACTACCTTTTTTTAAATTTACCAGGCCATGATGCAAGCTGCTGGTCCCGATTCTTCTGCTTTCCCCACAGCAAAATCCACTTTAGCATAAAGAAAAATAAGGGTTCTACATGAAAAACATTCTTTAGAAAAATAGCGATATTTCAGAAAGGGCTCATCTAGTTTCAGCAAAATACAAGCCTGCATTGAAATCAACATCAATGTATCGACACTGAATAAACAGATACATAACAGATTAATTTAAGCAGAAGCCCTTTGTGAAACATCACCCGTTTACATAATTCTTTTTAACTTTTTTTTTGTCAACTTAACTACTTCCCTCAAAGTCTACTTTAACTGAAATTACATACTACAACGGTGTAATCCAATAAACATCCAAAGTATGTAATTCAAAAAACAATGCTTAATTTCTTTTTGTAGGTTATCTTCAATACTTTAAACAGACAGCAAATGAAAATGAAACAAAAATTATAGTTTATTTACAGTTCATATTGTGCCGTGAACTGGCAAAAAGCATTGTCTTCATCTTAGGAGTTAACCAGTTCTGTGCAGTCTTCTACTTCTTGATCCTTACCATGGATTTCAGCAGTCAAGGATGTTCTGTGACCCAGTCATCCAGCATGGCGGACCAAGCACCTAGAAGAAAACTGTCAACAAGTTTAGCAGTAACTTGTATTGAAAGCAAGTTCAACAAACATGCCATTCAAGCTCTGCACACATTTAAACAGTTAACTCTATATTTGACAACTACTGTCATCATGTCCCCTCATTTACATCTTGTGCAAATGTTCAGTCTTGGGAAACGTTGAAAATGTAAAATACTTGACCCTACATTTTATGCGACAAGCTTGAACTCTCTGCACATTTGGTGCAGAATTCCACCGAGACGTGGTCTTTGTCCACATGCAGGCAGACGCCACCTGCAGTATCTTTGTCTTCCACCTTCACCCTCTTCCTCGGCATGGCATAATCGTGGTCGTTCTCGTTGGATTCCTGGAAAAGTGAGGTAGAGAATTTCATGCCGTTCACACCGCTCAATCTAGACAACAGCTGAGCCAGCATGCTCTCATTGGCCAACACGGCTCTCAAGTACCTAGTTTCATTCTCCAACTCTTCCACTCTCTTGTTGAGATTGCCGTTTTCCTGCTTGAGAACACGATTTTCTGTTGTCAAAGAACCAACTCTCCGTTCCAGGCCACTGACGTATTCTTTCTTCTTTAAACGGTTCATCCTCGCAGCAATGGCATTCTTGTTGATGGTCCGACTGGAGACGTCTTGAAGTTTTGACCTCTGGACTGCACCTCTACTGCGGGATGTGGCAACATCAAGTACTGCGCTTTGGTCTGTCTCATCGCTGGTCGCTGTCTGTGATTCAAAGTTGACGAAAGCATCAAGCACTTCGTTGTCCAGCTCCCAGTTGAACCCGGAGCCAAGCAGATCATCCAGGCCCCAATCATTGGTATCGCTTTCTGGGGAAGTTTGCATGTCCGTTTCACTTGTATTACTGGTTTTCGAAACACCATCAATCTCGTGGGAGGTACTTGTACATGTGATGTCAGCGTTTAGGCTGCTTCTTCCTCTTTTTCTGGTGATCATGGCTGTGTTTCTGGATATTGTGGAAACTGCATAGAAACAAAACATTAGGAAATTAGCAAAAAATAAATAACAGCAACAATCTGCACACAAATGGGTTTATTTTTATTGTATGGGAAAAAGCAATGAAAATTACAGATATATAAAGCTGCCAAACCACTGAGAAATGTTCGACTAGAAGTGAGGATGTAAATTGTGGAGAGTTAGCACGTTCGAGCTCAAAAAATTGGGAAAAAATGGGGAGAAATCGATCCACATGCTTCCGTACTTAGCAAACAACACCTAAAAAAACAGAGATATCGGGGGGTTTTTTATAATTAAAAAAAACGTGCAGGTCAATCTATCCTCTTACTTTTAATATAATAATCGATATATTAACAACTATCAAATACAACAAAGAACATACCTTTCGCAGTGGTTTTGTTTAGTAGGCCGCTGTAGCGCGCCTTGAATCTGCGTGACAAAGCAGTTTCTTCACGCAAAGAACTACACATATTTTTGTTTATAACCGGAGCAACTTACATTAAATCGAATGCTGATGTCTTCTGAGGTCGATTGGATGAAGAAAAATGCGAGAAAACTAAATGAACAGGACAGAAAAGATATTTAAGCTCAGACGTTGTAAAGTCAAGCCACGCGCTTACGACGACACTGAGAGGAACTAAAATGGCGACTCAAGTATCGCGATACTTAACATAAGCATCGCTTATCATACAGGAGGAGCAACGATTGGGTATGTTTTTTTTTCTTTTCAGAATCGGTTGCTGTCAGTCTATAGTTCCTTACACAACAACATGTACGTTTATTTATTACTAGATATACAGAATTGTACATGTAAAAGTGATGCCAGTTTATAAAAGTTTAAAGTTTATTAAAATCAACGTCTTAGGATACTCTCTCAAGGCAATAAACAAACGATCTTATTTGCTGCAAATTGAAAGATTTTAAAACATTTTTATTTTAAGACATTAAATCCGCATACTTTACAATAACACGCATATTATATTTTTCATTATCTTTGTCTTCCTCAACAAAAATGTCAAGAAACCGTCAAGTTAACTCCTATATATTTAACATTACATATTGTCTTCCTACATACTGCATTCTTCATGTTCACAATCATTTTTCATGTATTTGTTCAAAAGTGTCACCATATGCCTCAGTTTCTTACTATCTAGACATTCTTGCCATGACCATCATTCTCAAAGGTAAAATATCTTCCACCCATTCATTCGGAGATTGCATCATTCTCTCCCACAGGGCTGCTTCAGCAACATTAGAGTCCATCCAGTTCACTTCACTGCCATAACTTTTACCTGCAATAATACTGACAATCAGTTGTGACCATTTTACACATTTTTTAAGTATGGTTGTAATTTCTCTTTCAATTACCTGTTCCTGGACCCAGCCTAATACCTCCAATGAAGTGGTTGTTGAGTCTGTCGTGATCCCACACAGTAAGCTCCACGCAGGCCTCTTTGAGGTCCTCTTGCCTGAAACCATCGTACACCATGGTGTGGTTAAACACTGGGTTAGATGCCCTCTTCAACACTCTGGTCTTCTGACGGCTTTTCCGGCTGGTATCTGGGAGGACTGCGCTGAAAAGACCAAATTCACACGTGATGGGCATCCCACATTTAATGATCCAACATGTATACAAATATATCCAATGAAACAGCTATAAATACCATTTGACAAAGGGGTCAATGGCAACACCTCTGGTAACAGGCAGATTCTTGCATTCTTTCACCCATATTTGCACCTCACCATTCCCCTTGTTCTTGTGACCTACAGAATTAACATGTTATCAGAAAGAAAGATGCTTCTAAAAACATATTTTTAGTCAAATACAAAGTGTCAGCATCTTACTGTGAGAAGTCTGTGGGACAAAACGCAGAGCGACTTTAATCTCTGCACTCATTTCTGCGCTGCCGACAGAATGTTTTGGGCTGGTGGGAACCTGGACCTGGGTTGATAAAGAAATACATGCTTTAGTGGAATTCCAACAAACATGACCTCATACCCTTTAGCACAGGATTTTAGATGTGTTGTTCACAGACTTCTCAAGAAAAGCACTTTAGAAAAATGTTTTGCTGTCCATATCTTCAACAATATTAATCTAGATACAGATTTGTTCTGTGGGCCTGCAGTTAAAGACTATCCTAACAGGTTATTTTAACCAAATAGACATGACTATTGTTATCTTACCCTTCCTTTAAGTAAATATTCATTCATCTGAGTGTTACTGAAATCCCATTCGGCCAAATCGAGCTCAACCTCTCCAAGAAACATGTTACGCCCAAATGTGTCATTGTGCCACACAGAGGTGTTCAGCTTCTGGGTTTTCAACGTCTCCACTGGAATCTTAAACTGCATGGAAAAGACAACTTTGATCATCAAATTCAAAACATATCTGAAGAAGTTTATAATTCTCATACCCGTAGTATTTCATTGAAAGTTGGATCCAGAGTCTTCTTCCTCACGCATGTTTTTTTCTTTCCATATTTTGCTTTGTCAGGTAACAAGTAACATTTAACATACCTGAAGTTCAATCAAACAAAGTACATATATGATTGTTTATCTATCTTGAGAGAAGCTATATTCTTCTGTTGACTAATATTATTTCACTTACGGATCAGATCGGTTCCTCTTAACATCCGCCACGGCGAGGTCCTTGCATTGCACAACAAAGACGTGGAACTCTCCCAGTTTTTGCACGTAGTGAATGGCGAACTGGATTGTGCCTTTGACCTCCACATTACCAAACTCACTACTGTAGATGCTCATTACACTGCCAGTGACCTACAAATACCCCGCACAAAGACACAGATCTATACAGAAACCTTTTCATTATTGCATGTTATAAACATTAAAAAAATAGATTGATACGTGCATTTGCATTATATTAGAGCAAAATTAGTTCTATTCAGAATCATTGGGTTGTGTTGGGGTCACATACAGAGGACATGGAGGCCACTTCAGAGCAAGTGCTAAAATTAGAAGGAGTGTTGCATGTTCTCAGTCTGTCATAGTGGAAACTGCTCACTGATGCACAGTCACTGTTTCTGAAATCCATCTAGTAGTCACATGCACAAACAACAGGAGATTGTAAGCTTGTATGCAGGTTAATAAAGGCAGTGGATGGTGGTGTTTAGCTACAGGCAGTGATAAGGCAAATCATAAAAATAAGACATTTTAGAACTAATCCAGTGTTATTCAACATCAGCATTTAAGATGCTCATGGGTTTTGGTTTGTATTTTACCTCTTGCATGAATGCAGGCACTGACATACTCATCATCTTCACCTGTTCTGGGTCAGAGAAGGATGTTTTGGTGTTGGAAGTGACTGCAGATACTGAGACAAAGGAAACAGTAATTTGGTGGATGCACATTCTGGATCAAGATACAGATGGAATGAATTTGAGTTAGTTTTAGTAGAAATAACTAATTCTGAAGAGTTCTGAGATTTCGAAGAGCACATTTTATATTTTATATAGATAACTGATTTAGTTACTCCATCTACCTCACCATTAGATGCATGATTTGGGTGGTACGGAATGCAAACCACTTTAATCGTTGCCATTAATCCATGTGCTCATCAAATTTTCATGTGTCAGTTAATGCATTCCCTTAGCCATTTCAAGTAAAATATACATGAAAGACCAAGGGTCGATTATGAAAAGGAGGTTTAATGTCCTTGATGCTAATTTAATGTCAGGGGCTTACCTTCTGCTCTTAATGTAATAATGCAAATGTATAATACTCTATGAACATTAGTTAATAAGCTACAGCAGAGGCTGATATCAAAATCATTTAAAATAATTATGAAATGTATTTACAAATTGACATGCATTTACTTTATTACTGATTTATTAAAAAGACAAATATTTAAAATTTTCCATACTCAGCCCAACATCACTTCTTGGTTCAGATGACAACGATTTAAACAAAAATGGAGTAATTATGTTATAAAACATTGTGAAATGCAGTACAGCATAAAATGCTTGAGAAACCTGGGTATGCTATCTCTCAATTACACTAGAGACATTGGGAGTTATTAACAAACGTCCAGCAGAGGGCGAAAGAGACTGTCACTCGTACAGAACTTAGGTCTCTGTAATAGCCATGATCCTCAAAGACCAAAACATTTTTACTTTACCTTAAATAAGGTCTTAAAGTCAACAAAACATAGGGCAGGAAAGATAACGGAAACTTACGTAAAGGTGTGGAAGCCAGGTCCTCTAAACTCTTGGAAATAGAGATGGGTCTGGCATTGGCTCGTTCAAGGGCAGCGTTGACAGGGCTGTCATCCTCACTGTCCCCTGTCACAGCCCATATCAAAAAAGAATCAGCAAACCATACAAAAACAGAAGTCTACTGATCCATTATATACAACTATTAGTACTGAATATCTGATTTGAAACACTGATTTAATGTGGTATTTCCACCCATTAGCTTTCTGATTTCAGGGGATTTGAAATGTATATGTAATTATTATGTACAATGTATGTAATTTTAAATCATTTTAAAAAATAGCATAAGAGTGACCAAAAAAGCTAATTAAAAATCAATATAGCCAAATAATAAATAATTTAATATTAGTTATAGATTTAAAATATAACAGATTAAAAAAATAAAATAATTATGAAATATAAAATGTAATAAATTAAAACAATATAATAAAGACTTTAATGATTGTAAGCTGATTTTTCAGTGTCAGAGGTACTTGTGTTCATTTGACTGTAAACAATATTTCCAACACAATGTTATCAAATGAAATTTACCAAGAATTAAAAAAATTACAAATAATAAAAAAAAAGTTTCATGATTTCAAATAAAAAAGTTCTGATTGCTGAATTAGATCATTATAGAAACACGTAGAGGCAGGGCTTAAATAGTTATAAACCTGTAGAACAAGAAGGCCATTTTATCATGTCTACAAAGTTGAGCAACTTACTTGAGCAAAGTATCAAGTAGGACATGTTTCTCAGGTCACACTGAGCAATTGTTTTAATGACATAAACCCTGCTTCCACAAGAATCACAGAACCAATCAAGTTATTTTCTACTGAAACTAGACTGAACCAAAATGGAGAGGTGAGCTCACAGTATGAACTGGCGTGTGAGATTGACCAGGCTTCAGGTGTGGAGCTCCCAGAGGAGTCAAAGGTGATCTCCTCTGATTCAAGCAGGGAGTGTCGAGAAGGGGAGCTTTCATTGCTCATTCTGCCTTGGCTCACCTGTTCAAAAGTTTCACCCGCCTGCACCGTAACCTGTTTTCTTTCATCTAAGACTGCCTGCACAGATACGCCCAGGTAATGGTGTAAACTCAGGGAAATATAAAACCGGGTCAGAGAGTCCGCTGACCACTTTCGTTCTTTGGGCATGATGGGTCTTACATCACAGCCTCCATCTGAAGTCTTCCTGTGGTGTTCAGGAGAGATGCAAGACCTGGTTTGCCCTGGATTAACCCTTACAGTGCATGGACTCTTGTTGGTGGGATTGATATCTATCGCAAAGGTTCTTAAGGGAGAACCTAAGGGATCCTTCCTGGTTTCTTTGTTTGGATATGAATCTCTACGAGGTACTTTAGACTGCAGTAATGGGCTGGGAGTTCTGGTTTGATCTTGGTCTTTTGGGTGGTAAATGTCAGTGGACTGTGGCTCATCATGTTGACCTTTTGCAGGGAGACTTCTGAGGGGAGATGATGGTGGACTTGGCTTTGAGTGTTCGTCTGAAATGGACTGTTTGAAATGAGAAATATTCTGGGTGATGTAAGGTACCCTACCTCTGATATCTTGAAGGTCTTGTAATGGCACTGTACTTGGACATTTTTGGTTTTCCTCGGTCTGTTCCATCTTCTCTTTTTGTGTCAGTCCAGCCTCTTTGAAACTCATTCTGGGGAACTTTGGCTGGTTGACCTGATGTCAAACTGAGGTTCAGAAAGTGCCATTGAAGAATGTTTTGGAGATGACTCTGGGGCTGGATCTTTAACATTAGCTGTGCACGTTGGTGAGCCTACAATTACTCTAAGGCCACTTTTTTCTTTCTCCCAAAATGAATTGAGATCATTAATTGAAACATTATCCTCCTGTTGACTTAAGGACATTTTGAAGGTGGAGATTTCCTTCTTCAAGTCAGTTATGTCCCTAGAGATTGACTCTTCTTGTAGCTCATTGCCCAGAGATTTATCTTTGTGTTTTAGCAATGAACTAGGTGACAATTTGGGATTCATTTTTACTGTGAGAGTTTGTAGTTCACTGCTTGAAACTTCTGAGACCCTATTGCTCTCCGAACTAGAAGGTTTCTCATCTTCATGTGAGGATATGGCTGATATATCAACACCATTGGATGTTCTTCTAGGTGAGATTGGAGAAATCTCACATGATGTAGATTCTACATCAACTGGATTTGGGTTTGGATCATTGGGATTGGGTTTGGATGGGCCGATGCTGGAATCTGACAACCTTCGTTCCACAGCATCGTGATAATTCTCATTAAGCTGAGATGGCTCACGTACTTCTACCTCGGCTTCTCTTTTGATGCTCAGTATTTTAGGTCCTTTGTTCCCCCTTTCCCAGAATGACTTCAGGTTGGCCAGTCTTCCTGGTGATATTTCACCTGGGTCAAACGTCTCTCTTTGAGGAGGATCTTTGCATATTGGTTTGTCTGTTTTTTCCTGCAGTATTTCTGCAGTCTTGCTATTTGTAGGAACAGAGGTCTGTGGAAGTATATTATCATCTTCAGACCTCAAAGTACAAGATATTTTATATTCTGAACTTTCTGTTTTATCTTGACTTATCTCTTTTTGGTCAGATGCTTGAACTTCAGGACTATATATATATATATATATATATATATATATACTGACAAAAGCACATAAAAATGACTAAAATTTAAATAAAAACTGAAAATATAAAAATAAAAGCTAATTCAAAATATAAATAAATACTTGTAATAGTATATGCATAATACTAAAATAATGCCACAATAAAATGATCAGTTGTGAATTACATATACAGTGATTTTTTTATTAGATAAGCAACACAATATCACTATGAAATACTATTAAAAAAAATTTCATATTAAATAGTAAATAGTAGAATCACCATATAATTTGTAAAATCAGCAAAACAGATTTTGGTAGTTTAAGATTACATTTTATCAGTAAATGAAATATGAAGTTAAAAACTTTTTAAACATACGGCATTAAAATGCGAAGTCCTGTAATGCCTGAATCTTTGTCACCATTTTTTCAGTTAACATTTAACTGAACCATTTTTTATAGACATACTCTACGGGGTGTATAAAAATCAATTTGAGGATAAATTTAGAAGATAATTCTCACCCTCAGCAGGTGTCTGATCAGCCTCTTTCACTCGATTGATAAGTCTGGCATCATCTCTCTGCGATCGCACATTATTGAATGGATTCTGCCTTGGCTTCATAATACATTTAATGGAATCATAAAAATGCATAATAAAGAAAACTGAAAATTCAGCAAAATGATCTTAGTAACTGGATTTAGTGTAGTGTACCTTGATCTGAGGTCTCTGCCTTTCCCGCTGGGCTTCCGGCAACTCATCATCCACCCTGTATGGAGGTGATTTGGTCATATAGATTCATATAAAAAATTCTGATGAATTAAATGCAAGATTCACCAACATGATAAAAACCAACAGGCCACTGAAAGCTTTGTGCATTGTGAACAGTTTCTATATTTTTATATTCAATCATCAATACATCTCTATGGTGCTGGTCCTGAAGCCCCTGGGAAGTCACAAGATTCAGCAAGCACTAAGTTTCCATGCTGCGATGTGACAGTATAATGCCATTACATGGTGTCAGACAGAGGGAAAAACAGCAGCACGTGAAATCTGACCCTTGAAGCAGCTTACTGGCTCCAGATTCCCTCACCAGTGTCTAGGGTTAGGTACCGTTCACATTTTAACCGGTACGGTACCGGTATCGGTACCTGAATTTCGGTGCCGGTACCCAACGGTACCTTTTTTCGGTACTTTACTCTCTGTGTAATTACAAAAACATTTATTTCAGTGAAAAAATAAGTCCAAAAGTCTCAATTTCAACATTTTGTACATTAGGGCCCTACAAACTTTTTCTTTCTTTCTTTATTTATTTTTCCAGAAATTCTTGTTTTAATTTTTCTGAAAATCAAATGAAGGCATAAAATATTTATTTTAAATCAAATTAAAATTAAACCCTTTTATTTTTTGGCAAACAAACTGAGGTTTACTTTTGAAATTAATACATGGAAGAAAATTTTTTCAAACATTTTCAAACATTTTTTAATAGGCTAATAATTGTATTGTTTAGTGGCTACTTCTGGTTTATTCGTCCAAAATTTACAAATTCCGTGGCATTCCGCGCTATAGAGTAAATGACGTTTTTATGAATGGACTCCATGATCCCGTCCGTGTTTTCGCAGAAACCATATGGCCCTAGAAATGTAACCACACTTCAGAACATTTCGGCTTGCCCTGTGTGTTGTTTGAAAGAGTTGCAGGGGTGACATCACGTCACAGGGTCTCTCTTTCTCTCTCTGTAGTGTATGCGCCCAGATGCGTTCTCAGGTATTGAAATTTGGCACCGATTGATTTAACGTGAATCGGTACTCGGTAGTACCGACGCAATTCGGTCGTTACCCTTAAATATTCCCGAGTTCGGTACCCAACCCTACCAGTGTCTGGGAAAACATGGGACAAATTTGCCCTACAGATTATGTTAGACCTAGAGTACAGGTTCACTCCTGAATCTCTGCCAAATTCACAAACATTTCATAAACAAGTATGCATAAACTGGTAGACAGATTACGTTTCTTTTCATGTTGTTTTACATGAGCTGTGATATGAGAGCTTTAAAAGCTAGTGTCCACAAAATTAAGGCTGTTGATGACAGCATGATCAGTCCAGCCAGGCAAATGGGCGGATGCAGCGTTGGGGTGTTGAAAAGGCAGAGCCGTCATAATTTCCTTTAATCAAGTATAACAATGGCATGTGCTTGGTACTGATAACAGAAATGCAATTTTGAGTTTAGGAACTTTTTATTGCTACTTTTTAATTATTAATTTGTGTTCAAGGCATTTTTAATTATTTTGCATGGAAAATGTTACATGAATTTGCTGTCTGAAAAAAAAGATAAATAAATAAAACGTACACATACCCACTCAGATGTTCCTTTTTTTCCCCCAGTGAAAATATTCTACATAATAATAGCTGTTAAAACTCCAGATTTGCTATCACAGTGATAAATTAAATCTTAAAACATAATAAAACAGAAAGCTGTTATTTTAAACTGAAACAATATTTCAAAATATTACTGTTTTTACTGTATTTTTATATGAGTTTATATAAAGACCTAATAGTTGTTATAAAGTGTTTTGTTAAGCTTTGGTTGTATCTCGCCTATGGCATGAAAAATAGGTGCATGAACACAACCATATAATTATGCAACATTTAACATTTTTGTACCTGGTATCATAATGACCAGCATACCTAATTACATAAATTACAAACATTCATATAAACGTGATTACACTGCATTCTACAAGATTTCACATCACAGGTATGACAAAAACAAGAAAAAACAACAATATTCCAGCATGTACTGCACCACGTTTCAATCAGATGAAACACTGTACTGGAATGTTTGAATCATAAATATACTTAAAGGGTTAGTTCACCCAAAAATGAAAATTAGGCTGTGTGGCGCATGCGCAACGCTGACCTCATACGCCATCAGCCCGGAACTGCTTCTGTGTACAACTGTTGGCGCAAGCTAGATTAAAGTGATTATTACGTTTTGAATATGGATTTTAATATAACTCCGACTGGATTCGTCTGAAAGAAGAAAGTCATATACACCTAGGATACCTCGGGGGTGAGTAAAACACAGCCTAATTTTCATTTTTGGGTGAACTAACCCTTTAACACCAAAAGCTCACCTCTCATTGTGTGATTCTGTGGATGGATCCTCAATAAGGCCTAAAAGCTCTGGAGGGATGTACACATCTTTCTTCTCACCATAAACACAACTGGGTTTCTCAGACCATCTTTGAGAAAGTTCCACTACAATGAGACATTTGTAATGCTCAAACATGCATTAACAGACACAACACCACATCTAAAATCATCTAATAGAACTACATGACATACATGATTTAATAAATGCTTTGATTTATGGGTAATTTTTCATTAAAGCTAAAAATACATATATATATAGCAAAAAAAAATATTATGTAAAAACTTTATTTAAATACTGCTAATCTGGGACGGGGTACATGCAATGGAAATAATGAGAGACATCAACAGATCCCATTCTCTATCTGATTCTGTCCGCTGGCAACACTCACATATCGTCACAGGTTTCTTCTGTCTCATGGACACTCTTATGATGTCGGAGCCATGGATCCTGTCTCTGTGTCTGTGATTCTTTGTCTCATAAAACCACTCCCCAGTCAAGTACTTCAGCCTGCTTCTGTCTCGCTCAGTCTTACGAAGCTGCCTGAAAGGACATCAAATTTATAAATAAATACACACATACATACATACTGTGTGTGTATATATATATATATATATATACATATATATACATACATGTATAAATGGTCATAGAACAAAAACATCCTGATGTCCCAGCATTACACTGAGCTTTAGCAGTGACATCCAAACTGACAAATCCCAGACATTGTCTAAACTGTAAACTGTTACTCTGGACTGTTTAACTGTGAGAAGTGAAACTGGTTTTGTTTTGGGGGGTTTTCAGGACCCAGATATTATGTTGGACATTAAATGGCAACTAACACAACCTCAAACCTGTAATAAATATTTAATGTAGCCTGGGACAAATTTTCTTTTATACATTTGACGACAGTATGTCATACAACCTGTTTATGTTTGCATCTGCATCAATTAATGGCAAAATATTAAACAGTTTGATGGAATAAATGGCTTTTGATTTTATAAGCTTTTGTAGTTTTCTATCTTAACTATGCACAATAATATGGTGGGTCACATTTTATTGTTTGCTGTTTTTTTTTTTTTATTACTATTATTTTATTACTATGTATTATCCTATTGGAACAGACCTGTGAACCATTTTGGGGTTAATTCAATCTATTCAGTAAACAAATACAAAAAGGAGAAGGCAAATGAAGATGTAGAATTATTTAAGACATTAAAAATCAATAGCCAGGGGCATTAGTTTCAAGGGATAGTTCAGAATGAAAATTCTGTTCACATTTTCTCATCTCATCAAAGCGTCTGCTAAATGACTAAATGTCATCCTCATGTTGTTCCAAGCCTGTATGACATTCCGTGGAACATAAAAGAAGATGTTTAGAACATTGTTTTTATTGCCCATACATTGCAAGTAAATGGTGTCCAGGGTTATCGTGGATGTTCTCCAGTGGTAAAAGATATCCATCTGTTTATATACAAAAACAATGGAAAAGTGGAAATATGGAATGCAAAAATGCATTCTGTGTGAATGGCCCATTAATGGACTATTGCTTTAATAACTAGTTACGCCTGGTTATACATGATTAGAGCAAATGAATTTATTTTCTTCATCCACCAAGGAACCTTTCCGCCAAACTCACTTGACCCTCTGTTCTTCCAACTTCTTAAGCTCTGCATCTCTCTTCAGCACTGCCAGGATCATCTCTTGCTCTTCCTCGGTCAGATAACTCAGGTCGATCATGATGAATGGCTTCAGGGTAGGTGATGATAACAGATGAGTCTCAGATCGCCTCTGACTGGTTCACTGAAAGTGTCAAGAGCATCACAGAGGGTAACTTGAAGGCTGATGCTTGATAAGTCACTGCATCACATCATGGAGAACATCAGAGGAGCACCTGCACCAGACAGACAGAAGGAGTTTCAACAAACACAGTATGAGCTTGGCTCACAAAGAACGATGTCTTCCCTGTGAATTCTTCTAACCATTAAGACATCACATGATCCTAATTGTTCCTAATGAATCTGTGAGCCGGGCTTTCAAGACTTCTGCTTCGAGCATCATCTATGCTTCCCTAAACATCTGAAATGACATTGTTTCTCTATATCAGCTCCGGTCCATACAGTATGTGCTCAACACTGGACATGTGACATGGCATTGTCAGATGACTATCAGAGGATATGGGTACTGGCTGCTTCTCAGAGCAAAGAGCGCCGTCAAAGACTCTTTTATTCCTAAATCAAATTACACAAATCAAATTAGGTGGCAGCACACAAATGGTATCAATTTGAACAGTCTGCTTTTCTAAAAACAGTTTAGAAACCCATGGAAAAAATAGGAATACGTCTAAACCACTTAAAGAACTGGAATTATGATATTTTTGGATGGAATGACCATTGGCAGAATTCCACATGTCTGGATAAGGTAATATAACAAACAGAATAAATGCTGAAAAAAATTCGAACAAAATATTTTCTAAAAGAGCTTTGTATAAGAGGCAAATTCCTTTTCATTGCATGGTGCCAGTGACTTTTATGAATAAACTGTATTGAAAATCTCTTATAAATAGTTTACAAAGAGCTTAAAGGGGTCATATGATGCTGCTAAAAAGAACATTATTTTGTGTATTTGGTGTAATGAAATGTGTTTATGCGGTTTAAAGTTAAAAAAACACATTATTTTCCACATACTGTACATTATTGTTTCTCCTGTATGCCCCGCCTTCTGAAACACGTCGATTTTTACAAAGCTCATCGGTCTAAAAATGATTTCTCTCAGTACAAATCAGATTTCAAAACGACACAGTAAAGCATTTAAGTGTCTGCTGCTTCTGAGAAAAGCATGTCATGACAACATAGTTGGGATGATCACCTGAGGCGGGATCTGTAAATCATAACTTTTCAAGGGATATGCCATTACCAAAATAGAGAAGAACTAGTCTCATCCAGACACAGTAAACATGAATAATACATGTTAACCATTTGCCTATTCCACATCCCTTTGAGGCATGTACCATAACAAAGAGTTGCCACCTGGTTTGGGTTCACTTATTATAGGTTCACTTATTATTTTCAGGTATCACTTATTATTTTCAGTGACTAAGAGAATGTTTTAGTTTTTTTTCATCCTAGATAATGTAAATCGTGTGCATAAAAAGCTTTGAACATGCTACCTTATCAAGTGGAACATTAAAGTGTTTGTTTGTTGATTTCTTTTTTGGGGGGGGGAGG
>NW_015635523.1:1720883-1739814 GCF_001515625.1 Sinocyclocheilus rhinocerous
TTATTTATTTTAAGATGGGTTTTTGTAATGTTACTGTGGAATAAAATGGCCTTTCACACAGATCCCTTGTAGAAGCACTCATTTAACTAATCACTGTCTGATCTGGATGTAAATAAATACTCCGCATTCTTTCTCTAAATAGCTTTACAAGAATTAACAGATTAAGGAAGCAGGAAATGAGAAAAAATAAATAAAAAAATCGCAGTGGCTCCAGAGATAAAAACACAAAACTCCAGACATGAAAACAACATAATGAAATGAGCGCCTGTTGAAACAGAACCCATCCCTGTCAGAGCATGCAGCAGAACTTCCAACTCAAAGCAGGGAAATTGTTAAGTGAAGTTAAAGCCTTAAAAAGTAAAACAGTATCTATTAAGGTAAAAATAAAACAACTGACAAGCAAAAGTTTACCTGAGTCTTGCTCGCGTGGCTGCTACTAGACCGCATTATTTTCCAACACTGTTACTGTAACATCTGAAAAGACCAGAGGAGTGTAATAATCCATTTGCCAGAAACTTGCTGATATGAAACAAATTATTTAAATATCCAGCTTTAAAGTGAGGCGTGTGTTTACCGGTGGGTGTGTGTGTGTGGGCTCCTCCACTCCAAGAACTCGCGTGCACACTGGTTGTGTGTGAACAACTAGTAAGAGCTAAAAATGCTGTTGATTAACTCGTGGGGAGTTCCGAACGATATCCACAAAACGCTGTCTAGGCAGGAGGTTCACTAAGTTTTGACACAAATCCCCTGTGCGCGCTCATAAAGGCGTGGTCACGCTCTGTCACTCTCATAAACTTTTAATCCTGTCACACGCACGTGCCATATACATCATTATGTCATTAAATGTCCTCTCGATAGCACCACAGAAAATCCTGTGTATCCTTGAATACGCAACCTATGTATACAAATTAAACATAATCTATAACGTCACTACCTACAACCTTCATTCTGTCTCTCCACTCCCTGTGATTCAGACTATTTAATGAACGTGAGTCGTTTTATTTCGTTCTGACCTCCCTGACTTTCAGCTGTTACACCCTAATTATAATAATACATCAGAATATCAGAATGTACAATTTGTTTGCTATATTCAGATGTATTATTATTAATGTCAAATAAACAAAGCAAACTCAGTAGTAAAAAAACATTTTTTTTTTTTATTTAGTTTTGCCAAATGTGCTTTTATGTATCCTCCTGAGACCCAGCTATGGAGTTTTTTCTCTGTAGTGGACATTATATTTTAGTGAATTTCTCTGAGACCATGCATGTCACAGTTTTAAGTCTGGATGTCCTGTAAAGAGCACATTTAGGGCTTTTCCAGAGATACCAAATGTTTGGATGGTTCACCATGGCCACTCCCTCTCCTTGGTCTTTAAAGATGGCTGACATTAATTTAGTGACAAAATTGTACATCCTTATGGAAATATGATAATATTTTGTAATTATCATTTAAATCTGATTAATTGTCATAAATCAGCATATCTCAGGAAAATGTTATGGGGTTTCAAATCAAAATATGACTTCCTGTTATGAAATCATTTCATACATGTCCACTGTAGAGGATACCAGGACTAAAAGCATGTTTATTACACATTTTGGGAGACAAAACAATTGAATAGCAAAATAAATTATATATCAATATTCTTATGAAATATTAGATATTAGTATGAAAATCTGGCCAAATATGACTCCCATTATTACACTTCTTTTTTCACCATGCATGTATGATATGCAATATGCAAATTAGATACAGTGTATAGATAACATTGTGTGGGAAAACCAGTTTATGGAAATTTTACACACATATTGCATAGCCTAAAGCAAAATGGCATATCAAAGCATTCTGTTATATCTTTTATAACAGTTGAGAATCATCTTTATACAAAGTTTGGTTTAAAAAAAAAATCCTGAAACCTTAAAATTGATTGGTGATTTAAAAAAAAAATCCCGTTGTTTTTTACTTTTTATGTCTATTCATGTCATTTTATTTTGGTGTCCTCTACAGAGGACATAGCATAACATATGAACAAAATATCATTTTTCATTTTTTTTTATTATGCTCTAAACAATGTAATGACATGAAAAAATTGTAAATTCACAAAGCTTTTTTTTCTGAGGATATGAAATTTTTCATACCGTTCAGATTCAGAATAAAATTTATAAACGTACGTCCTTGAATTGTCGCCCCCTGCTGATCGAGTTCACAGCGGCAGTTGGTTTCCTTAACAACGTGTAAACATATCCGGAAAATTAAAAGTAAATTCGTAGAATAAAAAAAGAAAACGCAGCTCACAGGTAGGCTAATATTGTTTGCTTTCTCACCCCCACAGATTGTTATCTTAACACCGTCTCTTTGAAAGTTTAATAAATGCTGTTGTTTTTGTTTGTTTTTCATATTAAATATGATAATTTCCTGGCATAAGGGAAAATGAGCAAGACATTAGATACAACATCTCTGTCAGAGACCTTCATACAGTTCCAGTTAGTACGGTTCTTAATATTGTCTATCCATTCCTCACTGCTTTGCCTTTTCTTGTGAGTCTAATATCTTTATTTCTAATAGAATTCAGGTTAAAAGGGAAGAGATTCAAGATTTTGAGGAAGAAATATGCCAACTAGAAGATAAGAAGAAAAAACTGATAAAGCTGGTAAGTGTCAACATTATGTTTGTGAAGATGATGACGAAAGAAGACTAAACTCAAACACGTGTCTGCAGCAGGAGCAGCTGAGAGAAGAGCACAGAGGCCATGTGCGTGAACTGCAGAAAAAGATGAAGGAACAGGAGAGGAACCTGGAGCAAAGGCAGCGAGAAGATGAAGAGCAGGTGGAGGGCACGGCCCGGGAGAATCTGGAGCTAAAACACAAGCAAGAGAAAGAACTAGAAGGTACTTGAGTGGCAATAACAATGTTTTGAGGAAATAGTTTGCTCAAAAATGACTCTCATCATTTACTCACCCTCATGTTCTAACCAAATCTTTCAAGTTTGAAAAATTATGCAAAAATACCATAAATTAATATAAAACAATTCCATATGACTCAAACGCTATATTCAGCATATTCTAAAGCCATATTTCAGGAGTGGATTCGTGTAACGTTACTCAGATAATGATATTAAAGACCACATTTTAAATATTAATATACCAAATATTAAAGACCACCTTATTAATAATACATACTGTGTAGAAGCAAGAAGATACATTTTAATATCACTGTTTAACTTAATACTGACAAGTCTGAGTGAACGGCAGCGCTAATTGTCTCATGAACATGCAGTCCTGTACATAAGACCAGGATTTTATTTTTATGTTAAATATTACATTAAATTTCGCTTCTTGTATACACCCAGAAAACTCGGTGAACATTCAGTGATACTTTTGTGTTTAAAAAAGAAAAAGAAAAAAAAGAAGAAGCTTTATGCGGTTCGCGTTCCACTACCATTATATAGAAAGAGCACAAGTTGTATTTTTTTTTTTATTGTCCGAAAAAGAAAGAAGTGTATATGGCACTAGAACAACACCAGGGTGAGTAAATGGCTTTTTACAATGTTCCCACTTTTCAAGCTTCAAAAAAGATGCAAAATACCATAAAAGAACATTACACAATTAAATATGACTTGTGAGCTATATTCCTAATATCATCTAAAGCCATGTATGATTGCTTTGTGTTGGTGTGTTCATGAGAATCAGATCAAGAGTCAGATCTTCTCAATAAAACTTATGGTTCAGTTGATAAAACCAATCTGAATGATTCATTCACGAGTTTTTAAGCCACAGACTTTCCAGGGAATCAACCATACAAAGCTACAGCTACAGAAAAAAAAAGTAATATAGCCCACAACATGTGCAGTATGTACTAGTTTTATGGTTATGTGTGATACATAAATCATAAAAGTACATTGCTGTACCTTAGTGAACACCTTTAAAAATTGCTTGTGTGGTTTATACAGAACTGCGCTGTAAGCTTGCAAGGCTGCAGGTGCAAGTGAAGGAACTGCAGGAGGAACAGCAGGTATGGCTTCAGTATAAGAATGAAGGCAGCATTAAAGACCAGCAAAAGATACAGAAACTGGAAAAAGATATTACCCTAACACAAAGGACTTTTCAGGAGATATCAGGTGTGTGTTTTCCATCGTCTACTTCACTCAGAACACAAATATTCATTATGTTTAAATATAAAATACTATACAGTTGTGGTCATAAGTTTACAGTAATCTTGCAGAACGCTAATAATAATAATGTAAAAAATGTTTCTTGTTTTATTAATCACTACCCTAAATATGCTTTTTAACATAATGGATGTTTACATACAGCCCACAGGACAAATATATATCTGAATTTATATATATATATATATATATATATATAAAAAAGGATGACTTCATAAAAATTTCAGTTAATATTTTGTCTTATGGACTATAGGTAAACATCTGCTATGTGAAACATCTTATTCAGGACAGTACTACTAAATAAAAATAAATGTTCTTTTTAAAACGAATAACATTTTAATATAAAAAATCCAGAATATTTTCAGAGATCTCTGGTTGCGGCTATCAATGAAACTGAGCAAAAAGTAGCACAGAGTTTAAAGGATGGAATTCAGCTCGCCTTTGAGGTAACTATGAACACCTTATTGTTGTCTGAATTGTGAATAATACGTCTGTTCTGAGGTACTGAAACGGTCTTTATGTTTCAGAGAGCAAACGAAAACCTTGATAACATGAGTAAACTAGAGATCAAAGAAATGCATTGGCTGAAAAAACAGGTGTGGTCACATTTTCGGTTCTATATAACATGCATCTTATTGTACATGCAAAGATTACACAATGCCGCTAATCGTCCATATCAGGTTCCCCTATACAACGAGAAGGTCGCAGTGTTGGAATCCACCGTCCATAAGTTAGAAGAGGAGATCTTGGATCTTGTTTCCCTCAGCCCAGGCAATGAGTTTCTTGCGCAACCTGCTAGCCTTGGGTCCCATGATACCCACAATATGAACAGGAACATAATGAAAATAAGCCCTGAGGAAAGGTCAGGTAATCCAAACATGCCTAATAATAGCAGTGATCAGTCTAAGAATAAAAAGACTTAACTTGAACACATGGTGCTTTATAATTATTTTGCATTGACATTTTATAACCAATAGATGGCACTATAACAGTAGACATACTGAAACACTAAAATACCAGGAGAAATCCCTCAATAATGGTTACTCCCTAGTGCTGGACCCTTAAATTCAAGAGTGAAGGAAATTCTAGGTCTGTTATTTCTTCTACTTGGATAGTAATCATTTTGAATTATTAGCAAAATATATGTTCACATTCAGTCTTATTTGTAAGCCTAATATGTTGAAAACGCAAAACATTTCTCTAGTCACATTCTGTCAGAATTACATGACTCACACAAAACTCCCAATTACACAGACTCTCCTGAAAATGACTGGATTTTATCTGCAAAATAAAAAGCAAAATTTTTTTTTCTAAAAGCTCATAGGAAATACTCTTAACCCACGGTTTCACAGACAGACAAGACTTAAACCTAGTCCCAGACTAAAATTTAAGTCTGAGCTGTTTCAACTGAAAGAAACGTGCACTGATTGATCTGTCACATTCTGTCAGAATTACACGACTCACACAAAACTCCCAATTACACAGATTCTCCTGAAAATGACTGGATTTTATCTGCAAAATAAAAAGCAAAATTTTTTTTTCTAAAAGCTCATAGGAAATACTCTTAACCCACGGTTTCACAGACAGACAAGACTTAAACCTAGTCCCAGACTAAAATTTAAGTCTGAGCTGTTTCAACTGAAAGAAACGTGCACTGATTGATCTTAAAATACGTCAGTGCCCTTGTTTTGTCCTAAGATGTACACCATTGATGTTTTTTTCTAAAGCATGTTTATAAAAATTACTTAAATGTCCTAATTGAACTATGGCTTTTTTTCTCGCAATTCTGACTTTTTTCCTCGCAATTGCGAGTTTATATCTCTCAATTATGAATTTTTAACTCGCAATTGCGAGTTTATGTCACGCAATTCTGAGAAAAAAAAGTCAGAATTGTGAGTTTGTATCACGCAATTCTGAGAAAAATAGTCAGAATTGTGAGATAAAAAGTCGCAATTACTGCTTTTATTTTTTATTCAGTGGCAGAAACGGGCTTCCATAACAAACGGACAAGCTCTGATTGATTACCACTCTTCTTTGCCAGCAAACAATGAACAAAACAAGACATTAATAATGATCCCAAGTACAAAACTTTCAGCTAATCATGAAACTATATATATATATACACACACATACCTACCAGAAAACCAGTCTTAAATCACGGGTATATTTGTAGCAATAGCCAAAAATATATTGTATGGGTCAAAATTATAGATTTTTCTTTTATGCCAAAAATCATTAGGATATTAAGTAAAGATCATGTTCCATGAAGATATTTTGTAAATTTCCTACTGTAAATATATTAAAACTTAATTTTTGATTAGTAATATGCATTGCTAAGAACTTCATCTGGACAACTTTAAAGGCGATTTTCTCAATATTTAGATTTTTTTTTTTTTTGCACAGATTCCAAATTTTCAAATAGCTGTATCTTCAATGGAAAATTTATTTATTCAGCTTTCAGATGATGTATAAATCTCGAAAAATTTAACCTTATAACTGGTTTTGTGGTCCAGGGTCTCACACATACACACACACATACATATACATATATATATATATATATATATATATACACACACACACACACACCACAGCCCAGTAGCAGGTTATACGGAGGATGGGTGACTCTGAATGCTGCCACTGGCACTGTTCAGCCCTCACTAATGGCTCTCAAAGTAGAGGAAGTCTTGTCATTATACCCACAATACATTACTGCTCCGTGTGTGTGTTCATGGTGTGTGTGTTCACTGCTGTGTGTGTGCACTTTGGATGGGTTAAATGCAGAGCACTAATTCCAAGTATGGGTCACCATACTTGGCCACATGTCACTTCACTTTCACTTTTTTCACTTTACAGGGCAGCTGTGTTTTCATTACCGCTCAAAACTTCATGTCCTCAGCAGTTTAAACTTAATGGCCTCTGAGTGCAGCAGCTAACAGCTACACATACTACACTGACGTTGGCCATCAAATAGCTGACATTAATCACCCATAATGCCTATTCCTTTCCAGATCTGCTCGACAGACCCCGGTATCCCCTCCAGCCATTAACAGAAGTCGAAGGGGCTCAACAGAAAAGCAATGTGACCGTCTCTGGTAGCACAACAACTTCCACCCCACCTGACTATAGCGAAATGTTCAGCGGTCAGACTGATTTCACGGTATGGACAATACTAGCTGTGTTCGCCCCACCTAGTCACATTACGGGTGAAGATAGCATCAATAAACAATCATTAATTTTTGATTAGCAACGAATTCATGACTAATGACACGCCACCTCAGACGAGCCCTCTGTGCTTATGTTTGAGATATTATCAGGCAAAATACCCAGAAAGGACCTCTGCCAAAGGCAGCAAATCTTGAAAAGGCTTTCTCAGTGGCACATAAGCAAGATAAGGTCTGTGGAAAAAGAGCGTCTGTGATTTTCCCACTGCCTTTTCCAGGCTTCAAGGGCTAGAATATAGATGAAACAAGTAGGGATGGGGAACAGTCACTACCCTTGTTAGTGAAGCCAAACTGGAAGCCGTTTTAACGTGCTGTGTTTGTGTTTGTGTAAAGGGGCCGACGCATCTGGGCTCGCTGGAGCAGAAGCTGCTGTGGGTGATAGGTAAAGCATACCCCCTGCACCCACAACCAAATGACCCCGCGGATATGGGCGAGGAGATGACCTTTGACCTGCTACAAACTGAAAGGTGGCCGGTTACAACAGAGATCATCCATAGAAAGTTTAAACAGTCAAGTTCACAGTCTGGAGAAGCTGATGAATCCATAAAAGACACTTGTGAAATTCAGCAGTTGGATAAAAATTGAATTACAAATGGCGAATAATATATACACTCAAAATAATAATAAATTATACTGTATGCATAATTCTGTAAACGACACCTGTGAAATTCAGCAGCTGTTGGATAATAATTAAAACGGGAACGGCAAACAATTTATGCACTCCAAAAAATATATAAAGCAATAAATAATTTATAAGTAATACTTTGTATGTATGTGATATAAATATGATTATACACACACAAACACAACACAAAAATAACAAACAAACACACATACTTAGTTCTGTGGAAGCTGCACTTTATTTGAAAATCACCCAAATTCTGCTTCATTTTTTTTTGTCATATAAACAAAATATAATCTGCAGGGATGATGCAGTAAATATGCTAAATCAATGGATAGAATCGCCCTCATATTCGGACCACCTTTTGTGTACTTCCCTATTGGACTGGGCCTGTTTTATGTACACGGGCACTGATCAACAGCGTCCCCTTTCTTCACTCCACTGGACCTACAGCTAGACACTACCGACCCCATCCCGATACCGACAGCAACCTGCGTTTCTCGCTCACATTCACACACTCGCACCCACAAACACACACACAACTGTTCTCCTCCCGGATGGCCCGAAAACGAAGGCGACTCTGCACATTCAGGTTGAAAAGGCAGCCATATAACTGTCAAATGTAAAAGTAATTCATTCTTGGGAAGCGTCGACCCTCCTTCACCTACATGAACTGCATCTGGAATCAGAGAAATGCACATTTACTGATACACAGTCATGCTTCATTTTAGAAAATTTTTGTATATTTGACACATTGTGATGAACGTACACATTATGACATCTTATACCAAGTCCAGGACAGCAAGTTTGAATGTCTTTTTGGATGATTGACTGACCATCGTAATTGTACGTAATGTCACTAAATGAACTGAATATGCAAATGTTTCCAATAAAGCAGCCAATAAATGATGAGATGAGTTTATGAATCTGCAACTCAGGATAACCTACTATGAAAAGGATTAAAACTTAAACTTAAAGGGGTCATGTCACTTTTTCCCCAAAGTTTTATTTGTACGAAAACTAATGCTTAGAATTAATACGTGTACTATACAGACTTTTTTAAACCACAGATGCTCACAGATGGGTCATTGATTCACAGTTGGAAAAGAAACGGAGAAGAAAAAACAACAACAAACTACTGGAGGCCACAACAACACTAGACTCTTGCGTTATGAGGTTAAGAGATACTCTAGTTTAAAAACGTGTAAAGACATTTTTAGCTCTCATAATTTAGAGGGAGTATTAGCACAGACACCAGACAAGGATGAAACTTTTTAACGCATGTCAAAACTTACATTTACCCTGTCGTGCAAGACCCCAAGGTGATCATATAGGCCGAGACATTTTCCTTTTTTGTGTAATATCCTTTGGTTAGCAAGCTAAAAGCTTAGCCTACTAGCTTAGCATAGTAATAACTGTTACAAAAGCTTTTTTGATTATTGAGAAGCAGATATCAGCCTCTGCATCATATTCTGACAGATTCATGAAACAATCCATGCCGACATGTGGCACGTCACATTTAATGATTTGACGAATAAAATGATCAGGGTCCTTGTTGTGGTTTAAAACGAATTCTGCAGAAGAATTCAGGGAGTGGCAGTGCTTCACAACTAGACACAGTTAAAACTTTCAAAACCTCTATCATTATGATGTATTCTGGTGGAATAACAGCATATATTCAGCTTTCTCCTTAATATTTCACTGTGACTGGATGGTCCAAGTTGTAGAAGTTCGAAACGAATCATTTTAGCTGCTTAGCTTCGATAAATACAGTTTTTGGACTGGGAGGAAGTTTAAAATATGGCATGAAATGAATATTTACCTTATCTACAACTGACTATTACAAGTTCACATTCAGTTCTGCTGCCATCCAATCAACCAGAGTCCAACCCTACATTTGTTTCAATAATCCACGACAACACTCGGATGCAAGTCATAATTCAGAAGAAAGATCTGTTGCTACTTCCATTACATCGTGAATTCAAAAGATTTGATTCCACATGATATGACCCCTTTAAATAATAAGGGAAACAGAACAAAAGCATGCATGATTGGGTAATGAACTTCAAGAGATTGGCTCTACTGAAGCTGAATTGTTACAAATCACATTATACTGATGTATATAGAAAACATTAGTATTGCAGCACATGGAGAAAAACTGGGGTGAGTTTTTGCAATAGAAACACAAACACTGTTATAAAGCAAGAAGCTCCTGTCGATCAATCACACACACACACACACAGCAGACATGCTGTACCTAAAGACGCTCTAAAGGAAATCCTTCAGAGGCTGAATCACAAATGTAGTGCTTTGCTAAATGCTCCCTCACGAAAACCCACCCACCTCTCTGGGGCACAGAACTGACTATGTGGCATAATGATTTGTATATTTGATCCTATGTCCGTTACGAATGGAGGGCGGTGAGCGTTTGAGCTACAAAGAAATTGCACTAGACATACAACAGCTTCTGAGAATACTTAGTGCTGTATCAGTCAGTTTATAGGTGTCCATTTCCCCCATTTTTTATATTATATATATTTTTTCATAATTCAGTCACTCAAAATCCGAATTATACAACCAATCATACCCATATGAACGCATAATTCGAAACACCTCCCGTAAGGAAGAGTTCAAAAGAAAAAAAAAAAGATTATTCATTTCTTTCATGTCCTCAGTGGGTAAATCATAAATAAATACAGACAATACACAAGGAATGTCTACTGCAAACGTCATAAAGTAGAAATCATAGTAGAAACCGATGTTAGAATTTCTAATTGGTGATGGTTAAATCAGGTAATGCTTGATTGTGGTGATCAGATAAAGACAGAACTCCACCCAAATCTCTCCCTGATCCCTCTTTTCGCATTCCATGGAAAAAAGTGAAGCCGTGTTAAAGTCACATTGACTTTCCCCGTAGTCGCGTTAAAGCTAGTGATTGTCACACACACACACAGCAGACATGCTGTACCTAAAGACGCTCTAAAGGAAATCCTTCAGAGACAGCTGTGCAAAAGGGTCCTGTCCCGGAGCTCTGAGAGGACTCGAACTGGAAGGACTAGAGGCTGTAGAGAGCTAGTTCAGAAAGAACGAGAGAGATTGAAGGGGTTCGAGGACAGCTAGGAAACACTCAAGACACACACACACACACGAGAGGACAATTCAGAGCCAGACAGGCTAGAGAATAACAGAGAGTTTCAAGAAAAAGAGAGCCACTAAAGTCCTTCTCGTTCTGCAAGGCCGCTGCGGGATGGTACCAATTTCCTGCGCTAACACTATAGCAGAAATGAAGCAGGGGTGGCGGGGGGCACGATATGTATTTCGAGCTGAGAATTTGGTGCGGTGTGGAATACATATCCATCCCCAGAGATGTGTGACGGCCACAATGCTAGCTTTCATATTCAGAATTGCGCTGCGATGGTACATGAAGGTGAACAAACTAGAGCGCATTCTGAATGGAGCCGCTTCTAGAATAGAGCCTGATCAGTCAGGGTTGAGCGGATGGCTCTATTACAAGAAGAATCATGGGGCGGGATCAATGCAAAAACATTTATCAAAAAGCGGAGACCTATGGATGCTACTGTGCTCTGAAAAGGACTAATTTGATTGTATTAAGGTGTGGTCACATTAGCAAAATTTCGCCAACTAAAAGGACTCACACAGAGACTCCGTTGGTCAATGCAAAATTATTAAAAATTACTAGATTTCATCTGCGAACATTCGCTAAACATGTGACCAGACCTTAAGACTTCTAAATTGGATTGTTTGAGGGTCAATTGATTTGTAACCTCATTGTGTGAGAGATCATACCTGTGCCCCTGAGACTGGGCCGAAGGGATTGGCCGGCCGCATCACAGGCTGAGTGTACATCATGGTGGGCTGGGTCATCATGGTCATGGAGCCCATTTGAGGGGGCTAGAAAGGAATAAAACCAAAGTTAAAGGAATAAACAATACACAAGGAATGTCTACTGCAAACGTCATAAAGTAGAAATCATAGTAGAAACCAATGTTAGAATTTCTAATTGGTGATGGTTAAATCAGGTAATGCTTGATTGTGGTGATCAGATAAAGACAGAACTCCACCCAAATCCCTCCCTGATCCCTCTTTTCGCATTCCATGGAAAAAAGTGAAGCCGTGTTTGAGTGAAAACCCACCACATTCCGGCACTCGCGCTCTCTCAACACCCATGTGTTTCGTTATAGACGGTACAATAACTTTTACCGCGACAAATTACAAAATGAGCGCTGTGTCCTCCATCTCTGGGCAACAGAGTCTTACCCCTCCCAACCCCACCCATAGTATAGCTTTCATATTCAGAATTGCGCTGCGATGGTACATGAAGGTGAACAAACTAGAGCGCATTCTGAATGGAGCCGCTTCTAGAATAGAGCCTGATCAGTCAGGGTTGAGCGGATGGCTCTATTACAAGAAGAATCATGGGGCGGGATCAATGCAAAAACATTTATCAAAAAGCGGAGACCTATGGATGCTACTGTGCTCTGAAAAGGACTAATTTGATTGTATTAAGGTGTGGTCACATTAGCAAAATTTCGCCAACTAAAAGGACTCACACAGAGACTCTGTTGGTCAATGCAAAATTATTAAAAATTACTAGATTTCATCTGCGAACATTCGCTAAACATGTGACCAGACCTTAAGACTTCTAAATTGGATTGTTTGAGGGTCAATTGATTTGTAACCTCATTGTGTGAGAGATCATACCTGTGCCCCTGAGACTGGGCCGAAGGGATTGGCCGGCCGCATCACAGGCTGAGTGTACATCATGGTGGGCTGGGTCATCATGGTCATGGAGCCCATTTGAGGGGGCTAGAAAGGAATAAAACCAAAGTTAAAGGAATAAAGAAACCAAGTGAGCAATTCATAATGCTTGTCATGGTTGTTTGGGACATAGCGTTTCTATCTGGAACTTTAAATTCCAATGGCTTATGAAGTTCCTCTGTTTACATCATATTTTGTTTGACAGTACTGAAACTCAGCAAAGAGGAATGTGAGCCCGTCTGAACCCACTGTTCTCATCTGATCTGACTGGAGTTACTGTTTAACTCCACCTGAGCTACATGACTCGCAGCAGACAGAAAAAGTTACACACAGAAACTTCCTCTTTTGTTTTTGGAGCAACTCATATTTTTCGAAAAGTTCTAACTCTTAAAAGAAAAAAAAAGCTGAGGTACATGCAGGGATTGGAGGATCCAAAATGGATGAGTCATAATAGCGGTTATGTAAATGCGGATGCTGTTATTGAAAAGCGTCATTTACAGAGCGCCATCCTCACTTTAAGCCATTAACCACAGCCTGCGCTGACTATACCTGTATGGCTTACTCATCCTCTATTACTGGGTTTTATTGAGCAAACAGTAAATCTATAAAAGATGGCTAAAGGACTTAAGGAAAGACTCAACGTTGACTATAGATAGAATGCTTATGTGCCACTCAGTTGAATAATAAAAAAAAAAAATAATTAATACATAAATTTTTTTTTATTATAATTTAAATTATTACAATATTAAAGTTTCTAATTATAATTTAAGTCCAACTTTATATTAACTCGCCTTAACAACTATGCACTTACATTTAAATTAAGCATTTGGTATAATGCACTTATTGTGTACATACTTGTTTTTACATTGTACTTATATTTTAAAAATACCTGCATGTAATTACATCTGTAATTACATGTTTTATTTCCAATAATAATAACACTAATTAATATAATAATTAAAATAATTATTAGTTTGTTTGTTTATTTAAAAATAAAATTACTACTAATATATAATTAATGGTAATATTATTATAAGGTGCTAAATCAGGATTTTAAAATATGTCCTGTTTCATGTTTAATAAATAAACACTATATTTATATATATATATATAATTTAAAATACAATATGACAATAAATACAATTTATTTTATTAAAAAATAAACATATATGATTATGAATTAAATTATAAGGTACTACATTAAGACTTACAACATGGGTCCTCTTTCATGTTTAATAAATAAATAAAAGTAATAATATTAATAATTTAAATAAAACTTAAAATATAATTATTATGAATAAAATAACGTGCTACATCACAATCTTATGTCCTCTCTCATGCTTAACAAATAAACACACTAGACTATCCAGTCTTACACTCAAGAACATGCAACATGCACTACCTGATGCCCATCTTTTTTTTTCTTTCTTAAAGCTAAGGGCTCATGGAGGAGAAATCAATGTAGTCATCCCTGTTAGTGTGATGAATAAAAAACACAGAGGAAAAAAAGTCTCTAATGTTGCCCTAAGCTCAATGAAGAGGTGCTTCGGACTCTAGAGAGCCTTTCACCGTGTTCCGCACACCCACACTGCTCCAGTGGGGACTGACAGCATAACTGCAGTCTCTGAATATACAGGAGTTGAAAAGCTAATACTTCTGACAATGATGGAGTGAGTAATGCACAAATCCCCAGTTTGTACTTACCATTGCATATCCCATCATTCCTGTGGGCGTCGTGGCAGGGAAGGCCATGACAGAAGGAGCCTAGGAGGACACGTTCGGCGTTAGTACAGAAATACCACAGGTAAAACATCATCAGCTTTTTTTAGCATGAAAGGACGATTCTTCTGAACACCTTAAGAGAGAAATTTCCACTTGAGCAGCCATGAGATCACAACTACCCCAGACACGCCATCTCAGTTTCCACGTTTACACACAGTGAACAAAGGCAACTTTGTGGACTAGCAGAACGCTTTTTTAAAATGAATTTGCAAAAGATACTTGATGATAAAAGATGTCTTTTAGTTTTTTCTCTTCACGGAGAGCCGCTCACATCTGGGAAACATTAGAGATGTCTTTACACACTCCAACCAGAGCATCAAAACAGGAATATAGGCAAGGGGATAAAGAGGAAGAGAGCGAGAATTGTACGAGAGTGTGTGTGTGTGTCCTTTTTGAAGGCAGAGTGATTAGTTGCAGGTGCAGGGCTCTGGTGGAAAAGAGAAGCTCTTTGTGAAGGAGCTGTGAGATTCTCAGTAAGGCCTTCGGTAGCCACAGACACACTTTTATTTCCACTTGTGCACCATTGAAATGTGTGACGGACTCTGAATGGCCTCCTAAATTCAGCAGAGTGACTGTGACCAAACGACCAATAAATTGTAAAATAAACATTTTTATAGAACATGATCTGAGGGCATTTACCCATTAACTATGACGAGTTTGATGTCACAACACTCCTTGTTGTGCGGGTATAGAGGCTATAACTGTGATTGATAAAAGTAATATGATTTTAAATTTTTTAAATAAATGCTGTTCTTTTGACAATTCATCAAGAAATCTTGAAAAAAAAAAAATTTGCATAATGGTTTTCAATATTAATAACAATAAGAAAAGTTTCTTAAGCAGCAAATCAGCATATTAGAATGATTTCTGAAGGATCATGTGACACTGAAGACTAGAGTAATGATGCTAAAAATTCAGCTTTGAAATCACAGGAAAAAATTACATTTTAAATTGTAATATTTCACAATATTACTGGTTTTACTATATTATGACCAAAATTATACAGCCTTGGTGAGCATACGTGGCTTATTTCAAAAACATTTTTTTTAATCTTACCAATCCTCAAACCTTTGAACAATAAAAAAACATTTTGACATAAAATGCAATAAATGCTCTGAACAGTTTGTCCTATTTGGAGCCATAATTATCCATTTTATAAAAATAGAATTCAATTTACAGCCTAATATAAAACACAACCTTGTGTGTTTTTCTGTGTGCATCCCACTAAATTAGAACAGGCTGCAATGAATCTCAAGATGATGAAAGATAAATGTGTTTGCAGACTTTGAGGAATCTCATTAAGATACAAAAGGTACTTCGTAAACTTCTAGCTAGGGTAAGCAAACAGCTCAGTCGTACGGTAATCTTCGGAGAAACAGCACCTACAGAAATGTTTGACAAGCACAAACAACTCAGTAGGAGTACATATGACTAAATTATGCTGATGTACTGATCAATCCAGCTCAGCATATCCTGTTTACGAAAGAAAGAACTCTCCGGTGGAAGTGTTTCCATCAGAATGTTTACCAAGGTATGACTCGAACTGGTTGATTACCTACTTTATTGGACTTTGCACATTGTCCGGTAAACCCTCCGCTGGAAACACTAGCCCATTGACTACAGTTGTTTGCTGATGGCGATAAACAAATGAAACCGATGAGAGGAAAGGGTAGAGGAGGAACAGAGCGGTCAGCCATGCCGAGATAACATCTGGTTAGATCAGCTCATGGGTTTCAGTGCAATTTTGGTCACTCAAACACACACAGGTCATAAACTGTGACCAAAGCAAAGGCGGTGGGGTTAATACTCTCATGCGTTTCAGAGAATGGTTCAACTCAGCATTTTGACTTACGTATTGCGGGAAAAGCATGCCATTCTGTTTATCCCGTCGGACGAGAATGGTTACACAACGCAACAAACACAATTAGAGGGCATACAACACAATAACATCTCGCATTGTGAGCTCACACAAACACATTGTAAACAAAGACGAGACAGAATACATTCCAGCTGTTTTTGAGAGTGGATTACAGCTCTGTTCCAAATGCTAGTGTGCTGCCTACCTAGGCAACGTTTCAAGGACAGTAGGCAGCAAATCAAGTCCTCATTTTTGGACCTCATTTTGGTCCAAATAAAAGCAGGATCGCATATATTCAACCTCAGTGAAATTAGTAAATAAATCAAATTCAATTATAACAAAAATAATTATATAAAAAGTAAATAAATAAGTAAATAAATACTTAAATACAGAATTGAGGGAAATAATTATAGTAATAAATAATTATTCAGTCCTGAAAAGTATTGCTAAAACATCGAATATATACTATATAGCATAAGACAATCCCATTATACACTAATAATAATAATAATAAATGAATAAATAAATAACATTTAATTTTATAATATTATATAATTATATTTTATTAGAAAACTAAGAAAAAAAAAAAAAATATATATATATATATAAAGATGTTGATAATTATTTAGTCCTGAAACACATCACTAGAAAATAGTTCTAATTAAATGTACTATTTCATCCAAAATTTGTGTAAACTTGTTAGCTTAGCCACATGCTAACTCCAAAGTATAATGGAATCAACTTCCAATTTGGAAAAGTGCAACAGAACGCCACTTGAAGTTGTACTTCCAACTCAAAAATTGTCAAACGATGTCTCGATGTCACAAGAGCATACGAGCACCAACAGAGATGTTCACGGTTAATGATAAACACAGATAACGATGTAAATGGAAGGCATCATTGACTCAAAGTTCCAACATCACATGATAATAAAGCAGGTTAAACAAATGTTTGCAGAGACAGGAGTGTAAACCATGGTAAACTATCCTCTCTATTGATAACTGGACATATTCAAAACAAATGTTAGCATTTTGCGAGCCATTTGTGTCTGTATACATCGTCCAAGCATCGGGATGCTACATTGGACTCATGAAATGGAGTTTTTGATAATGTACAGCCTTTCAATTCAGTCACTTATGATGCAGTCTTAGAAGGTAGCTGCCCATCTAGACAGCAGACAGTAAGGCAGCTCATTAGGGTTTGGAACAGAGCCCATGTTTCAGAATCAGTGGAGGAACTCCAGCTATTGTCTGTCTATTGGTTTATGACAGTTGTTTCTAGCACAAGTCTCGTTTCATTCGAGTCAGAGAAAGCACATATTGTTGTCCTCACCATGGAGGCAGGGTTCCATGTTGTGGTCGGAGCCATCTTTGGTTGCCAGTTGGTTCCTCCAGTCAGCTTCTTTTCACCGGGTTGACTCCAATGAATGTCACTGAGGAGGAACAGAAGAAACAACCATGATCAAGTCACTGAGTTTGAAGAGAACTATGAATTTGGATTGAGATGAGCGGCGAATGTTCATACTTCTTTGGTGTTCCATTTCCAATACCAAGATCTGGAAGAAAGAGAAAACCAGTGAGGACTATGCCAGCCATTGTGAAATGCTAAATTCACTTTTATAGGATCCTAAATCAATAAATAAAACTACATGTCCTGTTCCTGATTATTAGTACCAGAATACAGAGTAGGGCTGCACAATTTGAAAAAAAAAAAAAAAAAAAAAAGTCTGATTGTGATTAAAAAAAAAAAAAGGCTCAAGGTTTGTTATGCTTGTTTGCAGGGCTGCACAATCTGGCCAAACATTTTGTGAATATATCAATATACTGAATGTAATATATTAATTTTTATGTTACAGTGAAATATTAAAATAGTAATATTTCTTTAATATATTAGTATTTAATACGAGCAACAATATAAATTATTATTATTTGTAGTAGCAGTAGTAATAGTATTAGGTTTATTGTTGTTATTATTATTACTAAATACAATTATTAAATATATATTACTAAAGCAGCCAGTTTATAATCACTTCTTATTACAAATTTGTTAAAATGGTTAACAAATGTTGAATTCTCAAATGCATTTCATAAGCAACCTATATTCATAGCACATGAAGAGATGAGTTTGTGTGTTAGTGAATATATTCATTTAATTAAATCACAGCCTTTGTGATTCAATAATCACACTAAGCCATTTCACAACTTTTCAATTAATAGTGTAGCCCTAATACAGAAGGTTGTTTGTATGATATAACAATTACAGGACACTTACTTCCCACAAGGTTGGCAAGGGAGGAATCCAAGTCATCGGAAACCAGTTTGCCTGGCTGTTGGGTGCTGGGCGTCAGGCCCTGGTTGGGAGAGGCCACTGTGGGTTTCAGGATGCCACCTAAAATATCATCTTAAACAAACAGAGGAGAGGGAATGGGAGAGGGATAAAAGACGCGGACAACACACACAAACAGAAAAAGCGCAATTAGGTTGGGTGGAGCGAGAGGCAGC
>NW_015635523.1:1740797-1767971 GCF_001515625.1 Sinocyclocheilus rhinocerous
TAGTTCTAATTAAATGTACTATTTCATCTAATATTTGTGTAAAGTATCAAGTTGTTAGCTTAGCCACATGCTAACTTCAAAGTATAATGGAATCAAGTTCTAATTTGGAAAAGTGCAACAGAACGCCATTTGAAATTGTACTCCAACTCAGAAATTGTCAAACTTCGTGGAAATGCGAGGGTAGGATGTTACGAGGGCATATCAGCACGGTTAATGATAAACATAGATAAAGAAGTAAATTAAATGCATCAGTGACTCAAAGTTCCAACATCACATGATAATAAAGCAGGTTAAACAAATGTTTGCAGAGACAGGAGTGTAAACCATGGTAAACTATCCTCTCTATTGATAACTGGACATATTCAAAACAAATGTTAGCATTTTGCGAGCCATTTGTGTCTGTATACATCGTCCAAGCATCGGGATGCTACATTGGACTCATGAAATGGAGTTTTTGATAATGTACAGCCTTTCAATTCAGTCACTTATGATGCAGTCTTAGAAGGTAGCTGCCCATCTAGACAGCAGACAGTAAGGCAGCTCATTAGGGTTTGGAACAGAGCCCATGTTTCAGAATCAGTGGAGGAACTCCAGCTATTGTCTGTCTATTGGTTTATGACAGTTGTTTCTAGCACAAGTCTCGTTTCATTCGAGTCAGAGAAAGCACATATTGTTGTCCTCACCATGGAGGCAGGGTTCCATGTTGTGGTCGGAGCCATCTTTGGTTGCCAGTTGGTTCCTCCAGTCAGCTTCTTTTCACCGGGTTGACTCCAATGAATGTCACTGAGGAGGAACAGAAGAAACAACCATGATCAAGTCACTGAGTTTGAAGAGAACTATGAATTTGGATTGAGATGAGCGGCGAATGTTCATACTTCTTTGGTGTTCCATTTCCAATACCAAGATCTGGAAGAAAGAGAAAACCAGTGAGGACTATGCCAGCCATTGTGAAATGCTAAATTCACTTTTATAGGATCCTAAATCAATAAATAAAACTACATGTCCTGTTCCTGATTATTAGTACCAGAATACAGAGTAGGGCTGCACAATTTGAAAAAAAAAAAAAAAAAAAAAAGTCTGATTGTGATTAAAAAAAAAAAAAGGCTCAAGGTTTGTTATGCTTGTTTGCAGGGCTGCACAATCTGGCCAAACATTTTGTGAATATATCAATATACTGAATGTAATATATTAATTTTTATGTTACAGTGAAATATTAAAATAGTAATATTTCTTTAATATATTAGTATTTAATACGAGCAACAATATAAATTATTATTATTTGTAGTAGCAGAAGTAATAGTATTAGGTTTATTGTTGTTATTATTATTACTAAATACAATTATTAAATATATATTACTAAAGCAGCCAGTTTATAATCACTTCTTATTACAAATTTGTTAAAATGGTTAACAAATGTTGAATTCTCAAATGCATTTCATAAGCAACCTATATTCATAGCACATGAAGAGATGAGTTTGTGTGTTAGTGAATATATTCATTTAATTAAATCACAGCCTTTGTGATTCAATAATCACACTAAGCCATTTCACAACTTTTCAATTAATAGTGTAGCCCTAATACAGAAGGTTGTTTGTATGATATAACAATTACAGGACACTTACTTCCCACAAGGTTGGCAAGGGAGGAATCCAAGTCATCGGAAACCAGTTTGCCTGGCTGTTGGGTGCTGGGCGTCAGGCCCTGGTTGGGAGAGGCCACTGTGGGTTTCAGGATGCCACCTAAAATATCATCTTAAACAAACAGAGGAGAGGGAATGGGAGAGGGATAAAAGACGCGGACAACACACACAAACAGAAAAAGCGCAATTAGGTTGGGTGGAGCGAGAGGCAGCCGCCCTCGATGCAAACGTTGCAGGACCGAAAGTGAAAGATCGTGGGTAAAATCTTGTGAAGTCAACTCACCCAGACATGCAGTGCCATGCAAAGCCAGTGGCCCAAATAGATCAAAACACAGTGAGAGGAGAGAAAGAGAACAGAATGAGGAACATCTTAAAACACGACTGCGCAACTTATGGTGGTCTTATCTTACATGAAACGGGCTCACATTAAAAAATGCTTACAAATTCAAGTCAACTTCTGTTTTGTACTACTATATTTACATGGAAAAACATATTTTAACAACAACAACAAAAAGTTTAATGACGTTTTAGAGACGTTTTATTTTTTTTTCCATTGGAATAACATGCATAATGAGACCAAGAATACGTAGTGGGACAGTGAAATTTCAATTTAGCATTAATTTCTTTAATTGTGTCGAAAGCTGGATCCAAACCTGGGTCGTCCATGGCTCAATGTTTTAGAGCGCTAACCCTTATGTCACATCTCCAACATAAGACACACTGATTTCAAACCAATCATGGGTTTAAATTAGATCCAATGAAACCAAGACTCAAGCAAATTAATGCTTCAAGGTTTAATGAGAAACCTGAGGTGTGATTTGTGTGTTCAAAAAGCAAGTTCTAAACATGCAGTATTGAGAACACGACACAAAAGAGATCATGATCTCTTTTCTTATAAAAATACCACAGCAAACTTCTACAAGAACGAAAAGTGGTTGTATATCCATTTTCACATGCTAGTTTCACTGTGTCAGCTTAAGCATGGTCCGATGAACGACTCCCCAAAACACATTCACCTTCAGCAGTGAGATGGATGTGAAGCATCGTGTGTGGAGAAAAGCAGTGAGTGAGTTACAGCAACTGGGTTAACTTCTCTCTTACCAGCAGAGTCTGTGCTGTTGGCGGCCGACTTATTGCCGAATACGGAGTCAAAGTCGACATTAAGGCCTGTTGAACTGGGAGGCTGGGCGGCGGGAGGTGCAGAGAACCCTGTGTTAAAGAAAATAAGGTCAGACCTAAAAAAAAAAAAACCACAGACTGGTTGACCTACACATGTTTGAGGAATGCCAGAGAACAGCAATTTCAAAACAGTGGTTAATGTTTTCTTCCAGTTCACGTGTGATGCATAATTGCCATCATTAATTTAAATAGATCAATTCTGCTGTAGTCGACAGACTTCCAAAAATGTCAGCTGTTTGACTGGGGTAGCCCACGGCAACTGACTCATACTTCCCACATGGGTTTGTAGTCACAAAAGCAGCCATGTAAGTTCAACCAACAACCACATCTGCTATATCATGCCGACTTATCCTGTCAGATAAAAAAGTTTTTCTTTCATTCCACTTCTTTACTATACCAGTAAAGTTTCATCTAGTAACCTAGTATGAGCCATTTGAGGTAAAGTAACTACAAATAAAAAATAGGGATTTATATTATTCTTATTTTCATGTTTATTATGCAAGTTAAAAACATAATCAAACAAGTTGCATATGTAAATCTAGTATACATATGCTGACTGATTAAATTAAATTTGGCATATTAATATATCCATGAAGGAGTATTGTTATTGCTAACTAAAACTATTACAAATTATTTTTGTTAATTGAAATAAAACAAATAAAATATAAATACGGTGACAAACTTAAACTTAGAAATAAACCCTGGCAACTAACTAAAATTTAGTTGAAATAAAGTTCTAAAACTCATTAAAACAAAATAAAAATGAATTAGTTAAATATCAATAAAAAAATGTTTTTTAAAAAAGGACAAAAGCACATAAAATTCCTAAAACAGTAAAATTCGAATGAAGACTGAAAATATAAATAATACAAAAAAAAATTTAATATATGTGGAATTTACATTAGCCTTTCATAATTAATTGTGCTAAAGTAAATTATTAAATTGACAACACTATTTTAAAAGAAAATTAACAATGAAAGCTGAAAACGCAGGTTTCAAACTTAAAGGGGGTCATATGATGCGATTTCAATTTTCCTTTCTCTTTGAAGTGTTACAAGCTCTTGGTGCATAAAGAAGATCTGTAAAGTTGCAAAGACTAAAGTCTCAAATCCAAAGAGATATTCTTTATAAAAGTTAAGAGTCAACCACGCCTACCTAAAATGGCTCGTTCTAACACGCCCCCACATACCTACGTCACAATGTGGGAAGATTTGCATAACGCCGCCCAAATGTTCACACAAAGAAAGAAGGCGTAACTTTGATTCTCGCTGTAGTATTGTTGCCGCCACCGCCATGTCGTGAAGATTCTGTGTGTTTCATTGTGAAAGCGACACTACTTTGTTTGGCCTTCCAAAAGAGGACGATATCCGCTCATCACAGTATGGTAGGGGCGTAACATTTTCGTCACACGCTTGAGGTATTCGGCCAAATTCGCTGGATAGCTGGCCAATCAGAGCACACCTCGCTTTTTCAGACCGATGAGCTTTGTAAAAATCGGCGCGTTTCAGAAAGGCGGGGGCATAGAGGAGAAACAATAATGTACAGTATGCGGAAAATAATGTTTTTTTTTTTACCTTAAACCGCATAAACACATTTCATTATACCAAATACACAAAATAATGGTCTTTTTAGCAACATCATATGACCCCTTTAAACTGTGAGCCAAATGTCTGAATTGACTTATTTGATAAACCTGTTCCTACCAGCCCAACAAAAGCGCACCTGCGAAAGGAAAGAAAGGGGAAGACAGCTGAAGGACACACAAAGAAAGAGAGACAAGCTGGAGGGACGGCACCTACCTCCGAATAGTCCAGCTACAGCAGAGGGCTCAGAGTGGAAGAGAGGAGTGTTAAGGTAGGCAGCCGGAGAGCAGAATGAGTCTGACAGGCCAAGAAACAAAAGCACAGGAAACCAGAAACGAGAAAATTAGTGAAGAGAGACAAAATTAATACAAATAATATTAGGGGGGAAAAGATATAAAGACTGCATACTCTATGTTCAAGTAAGTCAAGAGGGTGGAATTAAAACGAATAAAGGTACTAAGAGTAATTTGGGGTAAAAGAGCACGTGAAATCACGGGTTAACGCCATTATGTTTCCTGAGGTCAGAAAACATACATCGCACTGGGACGTCTGTACCTGAGAGGAAGCAGCCCATCCGAGCAGAGGGCTCGATAGGTGATGCAACAGAACCGCTCGAATCAATAAAGGGATTGTAATTATCTGGAGAACCAAGAAATGAAATTGACATTTGGGAAAACTTTAAAACTTAACACTCTAAGGAAGGGAAAACTAAAAAAAAGGGTAAAAGCAAAATCCAAGAAAGGCAGCAAAGCACAACCAAGCAAATTTTTGGGTAAGGTGGTCCAGAGACCATCGTACAGACCTTCAGAAAATCACCAAGAAGCAATTAACTGAGGTTTAGTGTGGGTAAAAAGGACCACCAAACTCAAATAGGGTACATGTATTTTTAAGCAGTTAATTTGTACTTGATAACAGCCATTCTCACTCTTGATCACACTCATGTATTGATATTAGGCCAGCATTACTCCATCATAAAAGCCAACTAACCATAATACAGCTGTACAAACACAAACACTCTTTACAGTAGCAACAAACCATCTGTCCGTCACTCTCTCAAATATGTTATTGTTCACTCTGAGAACATAATAAATACAGTCCCTAGTGTAGAACAAACTCACAGAAGCTAGACTTCCTTTATTGCATTAACACAAACACACACAGTGTTTCAAAACCTAGGCTTTGTGTTCAGAATAGCATACTACCATACTTTTTACATTTATATTGCACAGTATGACAATTTCGAGGATCACTGTACCCCACAATGCAGTGTGCTCAACCTGACCTTGTGTTTCCAATGAGACAAAAGAACAGGAAGTAACAATTTTTGATGAAACTGCCACAATTTTATTTTTTTCTAGACTCACGATCAGATTTGTTTAAAGTTTGTTTATTTGTTTAGTTATTTAAATTACAGATACCTTTTAAATTTTCCCCCCCAATAATCAAGAAGTTCAGATTCAAAAATGCATGCAATTTGTCTTAAAGCATGTAATAAAATCTTGTTAGTTTAGGGACCAATTCTAACTAACTATTAACTAGTTGTTATTAGCATGCATATTACTAGCATATTGGCTGTTTATTAGTACTTATAAAGTACATATTAATGCCTTAAATTTTGAAGTACGGTAACATTGTAATGCTTCTAAGAATTACTAATAATTCTGTATAAAATATTTTATGCTGTATAACAAACTCAAATGCTATTTAATTAATTGATATATTTTATTTTTTAACATGGGTGTTATTCAGGCTATAACTGTGCATTATGCAGTAGGCTAGTATTCCATTTTGAGTTTTTTTGGGCATCACCATTGCATTTGAGCTTTTGAGTTAGACATTGTCAAAAATACTGTCTAGGTAGGCAGCTTACTAGGTTGAGTACACAGCCGGCATGAACTTGAGACACACGTATCAGATACTTTAAGGGTTACTCAGGTCTCGCCCGTTCTGCCCAACGGGTCTTTGTACACTTGATGCGGTGGAGCATTCAGGACAAAAATGAGAGTGGAGGGAAAACAGACCGGCACGCAGCAGGCGAAAGAAAGCAAACAGCACACTACATGAGAGAAAAGAACAGCCATTTACCACCGAACATTTCATGACTGGGTGTCCTAGAGGAAAAACTAACAGCATCTGAAGACACAACAGGCAGATGGACAGGATCAACAACTGGTTTTGTAAGGAAAGGATTTAAGTTTGGAATGGAGTCATCAACAGCCTCTGTAGACGTGAAAGGATCTACATGGCCAAAGACAAGACAGAAACAGAAAATAACAGGAAAAGGTTAGAGAGAGACAGAGAAAGCATGCAAACACAGACTAACAGACAAATGAGGTGGAGTCTGTTTGGTCTGGACGCGTTCAGATGTAAATAAACTACCATTGCACTAGACTGAATGAGACGTCCGACATGGAATGTAATGAATATGTAACAATTCATGCATCTAAGCTAAATGGATACGAATGATTCTTTGAATCATGACATATATTAGAACTCATAAAAATTTATTTGACTGGCTATGCCTACATTTCAGTAGAACTTCATTCTGATATAAAGCTTTAAAGTTCTAAAATAAATCAAAAATATATAAATATTTCATTTAATATTTATTTTATAAATATTAAAGGGGTCATATGATGCGATTTCAAGTTTTCCTTTCTCTTTGGAGTGTTACAAGCTGATTGTGCATAGATAAGATCCCTGAAGTTGCAAAGACTAAAGTCTCAAAACCAAAGAGATATTCTTTATCAAAGTTAAGACTCTGCCACGCCCCCCTAAAACGGCTATGTCAACATATTCTGTTACACCAAATACACAAAATAATGATCTTTAAAAAAGCATCATATGACCCCTTTAAATAAATATTGATATACACAATATAAAAAATTTATATTATTAGTTATTAGAAAGTTTTATTAGTAAGCTTTAAAGTTGTACAAAATAAGATAATATTTTCTATCATTGCTATTCATAATTACTTTTATTGTACAACTTTGAAAAAAATTACTAGCTGTGCCAAAGGTTCTGTAACCTTTAACCTGATTTGAAGACAAAAAAGGTAGACATGCAATATTATAAAATATTATTAAAGATGCAATTCAGATTTTATCTACTGAAATATTTATTTTAATAAAAAACAAAAAAAAACAAAAAGAGATTTAATTTGACGTCATGTTTTCTTAAAATAAATTTTCCCAAAATCCAATGTGAAGTTCAAAAACATCTCCGTAGACCTCTCCTGGCTATCATTTTCACTATGAACATGTTCAATTAATTTTAAAAGATTAGTTCACCCAAAAATCAATTCTGTCATCATTTACTCACCGTTCCAAGACTTGGAATATATTCCACAAGTCAAAATGATCACTTTTACGAGACGTTTTTGGATCAGTTTGGAGTATGACAGCCAGTATGACAGTTTTCATTTACTTGTGTAGCAAAATTTCACATTTTGTGTTCCACGGAAGAATGAAACTCATACGGGTTTGGAACGACATAAGGATTAATAAATTATTACAGAATTATCATGTTTAGATTCCTTTAAAAGTCAGAGAACATGACAGCAGAGGTGTTGGACAGTGTATAGCATACATAAATCTCCAAAGAGCTTCAAGATAATACATCTGTGAAGGTTGCTGAGCGTGTTTTACACAGTATAATCCAATAAACACTGAAAGCTGCAGGCTTTTTATGGTTCTGCCTGACTAATATCAGAAACCAATATGATATCAGTTCTGCCACGTTAAATATATAAAAAATTTATATTATTAGTTATTAGAAAGTTTTATTAGTAAGCTTTAAAGTTGTACAAAATAAGATAATATTTTCTATCATTGCTATTCATAATTACTTTTATTGTACAACTTTGAAAAAAATTACTAGCTGTGCCAAAGGTTCTGTAACCTTTAACCTGATTTGAAGACAAAAAAGGTAGACATGCAATATTATAAAATATTATTAAAGATGCAATTCAGATTTTATCTACTGAAATATTTATTTTAATAAAAAACAAAAAAAAACAAAAAGAGATTTAATTTGACGTCATGTTTTCTTAAAATAAATTTTCCCAAAATCCAATGTGAAGTTTAAAAACATCTCAGTATACCTCTCCTCTTCATTTTCACTATGAACATGTTAAATTAATTTTAAAGGATTAGTTCACCCTAAAACCAATTTTGTCATCATTTACTCATGTCGTTCCAAGACTTGGAATATATTCCACAAGTCGAAATGATCACTTTTACGAGGCTTTTTTGGATCAGTTTGCATTATGACAGCCCCAGTTTTCATTTCCTTCAATTATATGAAGAAGTGTGGCAAATTTTGTGTTCCAGAGAAGAATGAAACTCATGCGAGCTTGGAACGACATAAGGATGAATAAATGACTACAGAATGATCATGTTTAGATAAGTTATTCCTTTAAAAGTGACATGACAGCAGAGGTGTTAGACAGTGTATAGCATACTTAAAACTCCAAAGAGCTTCAAGGTAATACATCTGTGAAGGTTGCTGAGTGTGTTTTAAGCAGTATAATTCAATAAACACAGAAAGCTGCAGGCTTTTTATGGTTCTGCCTGACTAATATCGGAAACCAATATGATATCAGTTCTGCCACGTTAAATATCATGTTACACACCCTATTAGCACTTTCAGATAAAAATCAGACTCTCATTTATCAGACTTTACAGATTAGACAAATAAAATGCATGCAATAAGACCATGGATAGCATCATGGATAAAACTCAAGAGGGAACTTTCATTGCTTCAGTTTTGATTACAGAGGAGAAGATAGTACTGATGTAAGCTCGATTTCAATCAGATGCATATTAATGCAGATCTGTGTGTTCTTATGGTGTGGACCACTCACCTCCCCATGTGTTGGCTAAAGGCAGGCCAGTGGAGAGAGGCAGGGAGGGCTGGAACGCGGGCTGCAGGTCCAAAAGATCATTCGGCACCTTCGGAGTGCTGGAGCCAGACACGCACCAAGACAAACACAGACACACACACACACACAGGAACTGCATTAATGTCTTCCATAAAACAGCAGTCTAAGGGCCAAGCATTTCACAGTTATATGGCAAAGACAAACTTGGCACGTTGATTTGAAGTGCTTAAAGTAGAGACTTAGGGAGTTGGGGGAAATTCACATGCAATCAATACCTTCTTCACAGCCAAATCCTGTCCAGGCAGGAATTCACACACTTTTAGTGTAAACAAGAGAACCAGAGCTTGATTTTGAACCAACATTTTTTTTTTTTTTTAAATACACAAAGCCGCACAGTCTCAGGATAGGACATTAATCTGATTTGAACAAACCCCTAACCGCAAGTATAATAGTAATAATGATGCTCGTCTTAGCATCATTAATAACGCATGTCCCAGTTACTCCTTGGGTGACATCATCATTAAAATCACATACGCCTATAACGTAATCGCGGAGTTTAACTTGCCATCATTGTGTAGTCCTGCATAGAGCCCTAATAAAACACTAAAAGCTGAAGATTGATGCCAAACGACTGCACATGTGCACTCATGCACCAACTGGGAAAATAATCACTACCAGCCGTGTATCATCAGAATAGAGAGACTGTGGGATCAATCAACAAATATAGAGCAATTAGTTCAGCCCACACAATCTAACTGGCTGAAAAGCATTTGAACTTTGCTGTCATTTAAAATCAACATAAAACGGCATTCACAATATCCCATAATGTGACATTGTGATTTGTTAGTTATTTATTTATTCACTTTTTAACGCCATGCCACCATCAAGGCTATTTTCATGCCGATCTCAGAATAAAGTATACAATTAACAAAAAGTTATAAAAAGACATTTCAGATCTACACTAGACAAAAATTCTAAAAATACATTCAGGTGATACATTTTTAAATAAATCAGTTAAACACACATCTGAATAAAACCATTGACTTTTTACATTAAAAACAGTACAATCTAATAAAATATGCTTCACAGTCATTTTAGTTTGGCAAGTAAGGCATGATGGTGGTTCTTCACCTTTCAAAGGCACAATATGTAAGCTTTCGTTCACGGATGAGGTAATAAATTATTTTTTTATTAATTGTACCTTGCACAGTTATTCAAACAGCGAATAAATTACACAGAGAATGCGAGCAAAGAACATTGTGACATTACATTGTGAAAGAACATTATGACTGACCTAAGTCTATCGCGAGTTTAAGCACTCTCAAAAACTCCCCTTATAATCAGTAAAGCTGTCTATACATGAATCTCTTACATCATACATCTGCACTTTGTTGTTTATAATGAGAGAATTCACGTGAGTCAGCCAGCGCGTGTAGTGAACAAAAAACTCATCTGAATGCCTCTGATTGGTCATTGCATTCATAAGCTCAACACACTCGTGTGTGATTGGTTAGAATGCGCAACACTGTAAAAACGCATAAAAAAATCATGGCGCAACATTGAGCAGATCTAAATTTAATGCTGCGGTCAACACTTTTCATTTCATTTAAATTTTATTCGCGACAGCCGTAATGGATTTAGTTTAACGTTAACTGTACAGCAGCATTTGTGTTGCCATAGTTTCTACAAGCGGAAACTGAGGATATGCAGATATTACATAATTGATTGGCGACAATGACCAGGGATGAGTCATTATTTAAAATTGGAATTTCTCTGGATTTACAAATCCTTGGGAACTTTTGGTATAACAAATGCACAACTGCATGAAATATATCACACTGTGCAAATAGTTTTGGGATATTTTATTACGAAAATCTTACATATTGTGCCTTCAATAAATATCCATGTATAAGTCTTGTATGACCTAAAATACCATTTTGATTTGTACTGAACAAACAAACAAACAAACAAACAATATATATATATATTAGAGAGAGAGAGCGAGAGAGAGAGATATTACACATGTAATTCACATTTTTATATTTTTTTTAATGACAAAGTTTTTCTATAATATATGTGGCATTTTTAAATCATATTCCGGAAGTAGAAAAAAAGAATATCAATTATTTTATATAAAAAGTACACTAAAACAGTAATATTGAGAAATAATATAAATCAAGATAACAGTTTTCTATTTGAATATATTTTAAAATGTAATTTATTCTTGTGATGGCAAAGCTGAATTTTCAGAAGCCATTACTCCAGTCTTCAGTGTCATATGATCCTTCAGAAGTAATTCAGATATGCTGATTTGGTGCTCAAGAAACATTTCCTATTATTATCAATGTTTTAAAAAAAAAATAGTGCTGCTAATAGTAGTGCTACATTTTGGTTCAAGGATTCTTTGATGAGCAGAAAATTTTAAATAGCATCATTTAGCTGAAATTTAAATCTTTTGTACCATTATAAACATCTTAACTGTCACTTTTGATCGATTTAATGTGTCTTTGATTAATAAAAATAGGAATTTCTTTCAAAAACCGACCCCAAGCTTTTGAACAATACATATATAAAACTATTACCTGTTATTGAAGCTACTGGGTGTGGAGAACAGGTCAATGGCTGGGGCAGAACTGATGGAGCCCGTCGTTGTTGATACGGGAGACGCAGCAGTCGTGGAGGATGTGGAGGGCTTCTTGGACAGTTCCTTCAGACGCTGCTCCTGACGGAAGAATGAAAATCACATAACCTTGTTAATTACATTGCTATTTGGGTATGATCCAATTTAATGAGCTCTTTAACCAAAAACAAAAACCTTTCCACTCTTTCATAGAAGGTCGTGACCAGTGTTGGGCAAGTTACTCTGAAAATGTAATCAAATTACTGATTACTTCTTTTAAAAGTAATCACATTACTGTTCTGATGACTTTATTTCAAAAGTAATTAGCTACATTACTAGTTACGTTACTTTTTCCGTGAACACGCAAATTTCAGCACTGCATGGCTCAACGCTGCAAACACGTGTTATAGCCTAAATAGAAACTCTGCATACGCTTGCACCTGTTAATCGTTTATATTTTATATTAGTTCATGTTGCTTTTGTGCAATAGATGAAGAACAATTTATTGGTTTCAGATATTTTATGTTTAGATATTTCTATTTTGCAGGAGTCCCGTGAATCATTTTATTCTTCCGCATCCCACACACAGACGAGTGTCTACCCACCAGCACTCGCCCATCTTGTCCCGCGCTGCTGTGGCGTCGGGTCTCGCGGGAGCATGTCTATAATCCACTGGCACTTGACTCGACAGTGCGTGTGCTACATCCTTTTTACAATCTCTAGATTATAAAACACTGCATTCTGTCAGCAATGTAACGCGGCAGTAACGTATAGAGACCTCGGCTTGTAACTATACTCTAATTACTATTTTGAAAATTATAACGCGTTAAATTACTCCGTTACTAAAAAAGTAATCAAATTACAGTAACGCGTTACTAAGTAATGCGTTACTGCCCAACACTGGTCGTGACACACCTTAAGTGCTTTTAATCGAGCCTGCTCCTCCTCCAGAGCTGCCTGCTTTTCCCTCTCATCGACTTTGGTGAAAGAGATACCCGTGTTGGCCAAAGAGGACACCGCATTGGACAGCGTACTGGCTCTGTGTAGAAAGACAGGCAGAAGACCTGATATAGTAAACACGCCACTTTTGAAATCGCTAGGGTTGCATTAGTAGACATCAATGCTACTAGCATGAGCACAGAGCACATTTTTACTGCTTCCTCTACAGGAACGAAGTTTGACCCTGGACTTCCGCAAAGAGTGTCAGTGTTAGCAAAGCTTGCATTTTTTTAGCCTACATCCAAACTGAAAGTCATCAAATTCCTGTACATTCCTCTTGCACTTTGTTTAAACATTACACTGATTGTTTTATAAATATGTTACATTAAATAAAATAAGAAAATTAAATGACATCACTCACAACACTTAAAACCACCTGTCCTTAGATAATTCAATACTTCAAGCAGATTAAAATATAAACCTAGGAAAAACTGAATTATGCAACTTCAAACTTTGTACAATTTCTTTGTATATAAACTGCAGTAATGTAGCCTTTAAAGAATGACTGAGATATGAAATGTTGATTTCTAGATGGCAGCAAAAATCTTGTTTTCAGCATTAAAAAAGCTCAAAATCCCTTTCACATGGAAAACCTGCACCAAACAAACCTCTCTCCCACACATGCTTGGCACATCCAAAAGTCACACACACTCGTTGAATGCAGAGCTCGAGGAAAGCAACCCCCTCACATACTAGAAAGTTCAAAATTAACTGCTTGAAAATCACTGTACCTGCTGGCGGCCGTGGAGTCTTTGACCTTTTTCCCCTCTAATGAAGCCAAATGCTGCTCAAGGGCGTCCAGAAGGCTACTGGGGGCCTGGAGGTATGGAAACATTAGCTTACAGGCCAGTACACACACACACACGGACCACAAATATACACACGCAACATATAGCGGTGATTGATTTAATTAGGGGCACTTTTTTGACTACTTAAAACCTTGAAAAAATTTAGCTTCTCTTAAATGTTTTAGGACATGTGACTTTACTATAAACAACCCTTCACTGGATTTTGAAATAATATTTTTCATGTTGTACATGATGCATTGACATTACTATTTGATATTTTTCAAACTTTAGAGAAAACTTTTAATAAGACTTGTTGGACTTGATATAAATAAACTAATTTAACAAATTTAAAAAGTTAAATAAATACAGAAATAAAAAAAAAATAAAAAAAAATAAAAAGATAAATTAAAGTGAAAAATAAAAAAACAATGTTAAAAGAACAAATAGATTAAAAACATAAATAAATGTATTTATTAATTTCAGTAATTGCATTTATTTATTTATGTACGTATTTATGTATGCATGTATTTTATAACAGCTGCATTACAATTACTGACTAGTTTGGTACGGACACAAGGATTTTAAAATTTTCTTTACATTATAACTAAATAGATTTTGTTCTTTAATGTTTTCTAAAAAAAATGTCTTGCATGATGATAATGACAATAATATAGAATCGCTGTCCATATTATATTAATTATCAAAAAATATAAAAATTAAAATCAAATTTTTAAAAGATCACTTTAATAAAACACTATATACACAATATTAAAAACATACTACAGACAAAAATGTCCCCTTAAGTGAAGATTCACTGCTGTACAAAAACACAGATATAACATGCAAAGTCAGATAGCATGCAAAGTCAGATAGCATGCAAAGGTACAAACCAAAAGCTCTGAACACATAGAGAGAAGAGAGTGAGATGCAGGTACTTACACAAACTGTAAACTGAAAACAGAAAGATAAGGAAAGATACAGAATATAAAGGTGGTAGTTTAACAGAGTTTTTTTTCCAGAGCTTTTAAGAAACTGCAGAAATGTTAAGCAGAATAAAAACAAACCCAACAATCTTGTAAACTTAACATACGGAGAAAACTTGATTTATGTGGAAAAAAAAGACTTCTTTAATATAGCTTATATAAAAAGACTTCTATATACATACAGTATAAAAGGTGGAGATCAAACACAAATGTTTAAGAATCCAATGAAAACCCCATATTAACAGGGCATGACTGTCTAAATTTTGAGGGGAACCTGTACCCTCTAATTTTATGATTCTGGTATCCTTTTCAAAAAATAATCATTTCCTTGTTAACACTGTCTCCTTAACACAAAAAGCTAATTGTTAAAAACAAAACGAAAGCAAATGAAATCGGACCTAAACCTAGACCTGAATTTTGTCTTAAACCTGTAAGCTGCCCACAGCATCACACCTTTATGTACTGTATGAATCAAGCATTGAGGACAGTTAGAATAGCTTCCCCCACCAGTGTCATGCAGAGATGTCCGCATGCGTCGAGCACTGCAGGCCTGCAGTTTGCAGCCTCACTGCACAAGCAAATTAGCTGCAGTTCTAGAACTCTCTGATGACTTTTCCTATAACTCATGTTACGTATTGAGATTTCTAGGTAACTGCAGGTTAGAGAGTTCTACAACTTGCACTTGTTTGGATCTAATGCAGCCGTGCCACGTTTGGCTGAGGATCTCAAGCCGTGTCTTGCAAAATAAGGGCAGAGTGACAGATAAGTAGCTGATGGGCAGAAGGGAAATCAGTCAGTGTAAGTTTTTCCTCAAAAAAACAAGGCCAATTTATTTGTCCTCACCTGTGATAGGTCTGGTATGTCCCCTCGGTCGATTCCCACTTGCTGTAATGAGCAGAAAAGAGCTGGTTAATGTGTGTCCCGTGTGTATTTGCTCATTACATAAGCAGGGAGCCCCATAGCACAGGTTACGGCGTCTTACCTCTGCCACTTTGAGAAATTCTGAGATTCTCGTCATTCGAGTGAGGAATTTCTTATAGATGTCCAGGCCTTCTTTACACTGGGCTTTCTTCATGTCAAAGTACTTCTCTACACATGGGAAAAGGTATGAAGTCAGATTTTGAGATGGCTTTGCACTCCCACCACATTTTAAGGGGGCTTGCTTTTCGCTCTGCGACTTCACCAGGCCAAGAGTTATGCTTGGCATCTGTCGTCACAACATGACCCGAAGCCACTCTCACTAGTATGTTAGCCTCTCACAGAAACTCTCATCCAACATGTAACCACTGAACGAAGCCAACGGATGCAGCTCAGCCCCTGAACGGAGCCGTCCAACACAAACACTCCAAGTAGGGCTGTTCGATTTAGTAAAAATATAATATTGCAATTGTTTTAACAAATACTGCAGTAGCTATTTAAATTGTGATATGATAATCTGATATTTCTGCTGCTTAGATATCAAAAATAAGAATAATAAGGAATAAAATCACATGAAAAAGCTGCTCTTCAACACTAACTAGAAAGCAATGCCTTTTGGCTCTTAGTTAAAAGGGATAGTTCACCCAAAAGTGAAAAAATGTTGTCATCATTTACTCATGTTCATGTTGTTCCAAACCTGTATAAGTTTCTTTCTTTTGTTAAACATAAAAGAAGATATTTTGAAGAATGTTGGTAATCAAACAGTTGACGGTCCCCATTGACTTCCATAGTATTTCTTTCTCAACTATGGACGTCAATGGGGACCAACAACTGTTTGGTTCTTCAAAATTATTCAAAATATCTTCTTTTGTGTTCACCATAAAAAAAGAAACTTATACAGGTTTGGAATGACATGAGGGTGAGTAAACGATGACAATTTTCATTTCTGGGTGAACTATTCCTTTACGTCTGAATGGAACCGAACTCAAGCCTTTTGCAGACTTAAAAGATTCAGATCAAACAAATTTTAATATTACACAAAGACAAGCCGAGTAAATACAAAATGCAGTTTGGAAATGATTTCATTTATTAAGGGAAAAAAGCGGTCCTATATATATATATATATATATATACACAATTTATTATTAATAAAATATAATTATTATTACTATTTTTAATTAATTGTTTCATGTAAAAAATTCCACGTTTTCAACAACAACTGATCAATATCAGTGGTCTTAAATTGATAAGACAACATCACATGGTCTGGATAACCAAGTTTAATCACGCTCTCTAGCTAATCATCACTTCAAGTTGAAATTTGTTTAGTGCATTGCTAGTTTTACTGCCCTGAACAGTGAAATTATCCTTACTTGTCCCAAAAATACATTCTGAGACTATTGATATATACAGGAAGGGTTTGTTTTATGAGTTACAGCTCTCAGGCAGTAAATAAACTGTCATAAAACTGAGTGACGAGTCAGAGTCAGAGTCCTATGCAACTGTTGATGAGTGGGCTGATACTTTAAGTTCAAAGGTCTCTGTAACAGGAACCAACAGTAGAGATAAATGGTAAAAGCCAATATGTAGGACAGCCCACTTTAAGTTTTAAAAGCTCAAGCAGGATAACAGCTCACCAAGCAAGTTGATGATCCCTTCATTGTAGGCCGCGAACAGACGGATGGCGTCTTTAAACAGAAGCATGAATGCAGCGTTAATGACCCCGTTTGTGAGCTCATTAGCATTTACCTGCCGACACAAAATAAGCCAAACACAATTTGGATTGAGACAATTATGCTGCAAGAACTGAAAATCAATGCAATTACGAAAAAACAAGTGGAAAAGACCACTGAAGAAAGATCAAGCCATTAGTACACATGGAACTTAAATAAGTCTAGTCTAAACTCACGTTGAAGTCGAGGAGTGCATCCATCTGGTTTTGGATGATAGGGATGGTCTTTAGGAGCTTCTCTGTGTTCATAGTTCTCATTACGCCATCCGCCCTTTGACAACAACAGACAACCAATTCAATGAAGAGCTCTCATTTTTGGCTGAACTATCCCGTTAGAAAACAGACTTACCCTCTTTTTACTTTCGTGAAGTCGAAAGCCACTTGTCTGTATGAGACTGCTTTTTCGTTCAGGTAGCGGCTGTACCTCCGAATGAAGGTGGACATGTCATATCCTGCACGCAAAAGAGAACATGTTGTCTTCGGAGTTCACAGTGACCCACGGGTTGTTGAACTTAGTCATACAGCAGACTGTATTCTTGTGTTCTGATTCTAGACATTTAAAACAAGAGTCTTTGATGTACTAGTTGAATTCTGAGCACAATGATTGTGACTCATTTTAAATGCTCAGAGGAAAAAAACATTCCGGTTTCCACATGGTTAGTACAATGCATGACACAGCCTAGAACCCGTCAGATTTATCGGACTCTGCCAAGTATGACAGGTCATCAAGAAGTTTACTAGTCTATGCTGCTAGTCATATGCTCAAATGCAAAAGATAAAACACATAAAAGTATTACAAATGATCTGGACAACATATTTTAAATATGTACATTATATTCTACAATAATTACATTAATATGAGAGCACTAAGACTTTTAGTGACAGACATTTTTGTCATATAATTTCATCCTCAGTAGTTAAAAATACTAGTAGTTCGATCCATGGACTCAAATGTCAATGGAAGTCCCTTTATGGCATTTTAAATGCTTATATATTTTTACTAAAACAATTAAATTCAGATAAAAATTTATAATTTCTTGTATTAATTTAGCAATAATAATAATAATATTTTTTATTTATCTATAAATTGATTTATTTTCTTTTTCTTTTATTATTACTTATTATTTATCATACTTTATTTGTTTTAACATTTGTTTTATTCACCTGACCAAACTGGCTCTTGGTCAAAATATAACAATAATATAGCATAATGTAACATATGCAAACAAATAAACGTACAAAAGTCGTTTAATAGTTATTCAAACATATTTTTTAGCCTTCTAATAATATTCTATATATATATATATTTTATTTTTATTTTTTTCTCCCATGTACTTCTTCCCCAGCTATATTATTATGGCTATATTACCAAGCAATAACAATTTGTACTGTATATTAATTTTTGTTTAATATGAAAATAAAATAAATGCAAAAACTTTGTCAATTCAGAGATTTTCAAACTTAAGCCTTCTGATGATATTCAATATATATTGATACATACAGTATATTTTATTGCCCAGCTATATTATATATGGGTTGTAATAACGAAAAGTACTAAAAAAGTACCCAGCAATAACGAAAAGTACTAAAAAAGTAGGATAAAGGTGAAGTACTGCAAGGTGCCTCAGGAAGAAAATCTGAGCCAGGAAGTTCTAGTCATTTTCAGAAAACGGGCCCAGAGTTCTTCTTGAAAGACTCTCCAAACTAGAGAGTCTCGCTGTGCTGATTCCCCTGCTGCTTTCTTTGAGTGCTGGCTGCCAAGCAGCTTGTTAACATGGGAAAAGCCTTGGGTAAATAAACCCACTAGTGCTTTATTTAAGCTGAAAGTCGGCCATGTTGCTGAACAGGTCCCAAAAGGGAGTTCAGGGAGAGAAGCGGAGACAGACAGACAGAGAGACAGGAACTCATGCTTCTACTGCCCAAACCCTCCAACACCGCATCTGACCATGACTAACATTAAAATGATAAACCTGTGAAAGCACAGTGCATGTTCTGTCAGCTCCTCAAATATGCATCATGTCTGCATTTGTCTTGGGTTTGGACGCTCATGAAAATGGATGACACAGCTGGGATGTGTTTGGAAAAATAGAATGACTAATGAAGTGTTGGGCTGAAAGCACCTACCTTGTAACCCGCTTTTGTCCAAAAAATTACTGAGGTTGAATAATGTGTTCCTGGAGGCCAGATATTGTACAAATCTCTGTCAACATGAGGAACAAAGAGTTCGGATTTCAATTTATTTTGAAGTTAGTCACCATGCAAATAAACAGTACTGTCAAAGGCAAAGCCACAAGGGTAAAACTGACTGACTGTGGCACATGTGCCGGTTTAACTGCTTTAGTTTAACCAAAACCATGATTAAACTACTGAAAATACCAAGAGTTAAAGGATTAGTTCACCAAAAAATGTAAATTTGGTTATTTACTCACGCTCATTTCATTTCAAACCTGATTTACTGTCTTCCATGAACATAAAAGATGAATCTTGGCCAATGTTTTCAGTAAAATTAAAGTGAATGGTGAATAAGGTTGTACAGCTTTAAAAAAATGTTATAAAAGTATTGCCATTTTAAAACTATTTTTTGATTGATTGATTTTGTAAAATAAAATGTAACAAATACACATATGTATAAATATATATATTGTTAATTTGGAATGACAAGACTTTTTTTTTTTTCATTTTTAAGTGAACTATTCCTGAGTTCAGTGTGTAGGCATTTAATCAGGCTATAGAGCTCAGGCTAAAGGTTATAAAAGTGTACAAGAGCATGGGTGTATGTAGGGAAGCTGACCTCATTGCCGTAGACCATAATGTGGTGTGTGGTGATGAGGGATTTAAACACGACCACCCAGCTGGTGTTGGTGGTGCGCTCGAACAGCGTGTCGGCCAGCTGAGGGATGTTCACATTCATCTCATTGGTGCAATGGATCAGATCTGTAAGAGAGAGTTGAAGGAGGTCAGTGTGTTTATAATTCAAACTGTCAGCACGTCACAGACTTTGTATTTGGGCCCTAAATAACTTAAACAGTTTTGGTATGTTAACTTTTTTGAATCCTCCTAGTTCAGACTTCCTCAAAAGGCTGCCTTAACAAGTAGTCAACTGATGATTATACTGATATAAAGAGAACATGGTGGTCAAAATGACATGCTACAAAAGATTTCAATTTCTAATAAATGATGCTCTTTTGAACCATTCATCAAAGAATCCTGAAATGTGTACATCACCGTTTTCAGAAAAATATTAAGCAGCTCAACTGTTTTCAACATTGATAACAATAGGAAATGTTTCTTGAGCACCAAATCATCATATTAGAAAGATTTCTAAAGGATCATGTGACACTAATGGCTGCTGAATATTCAGCTTTGCTAGCACAGGAATACATTTCATTTTAAAATGTATTAAAATAGTAAACAGTCATTTTAAATTGCAAAAATATTGTATTACTTTATTACATTACTACGTTTTTACTTACTGTATATTTGATCAAATAAATGCAACTTTAGTGAGCATTAGACTTTTCAAAAACTTAAAAAAAAAAACTTCAACAGCAGTGTACATAATACAATTTTAAATGACAGCAAACAAATGTACTCTATTATGTAGATGATATTAGTTTTATTATTTATTAGATTTATTAGTTAATACTCAATTCACTGAAAAAAAATATAGATATTCACAAGTTATAATTTGACAAGGCCCTCAAAATGGCCAAATATTGGCTACAACTGGTTCTAAACAGACAGATTGTGATAAAAGTTCATTGGTCCAAAATCACATTCCACATTTGATAATTTTAAGTTCGAAAATGTTCGGATTGGCAGTGTTCATCTCATAAACAAAATTAAGGTTCAAAAAGTGTTTCACTGAGGAACAAAATGACAATAAGATTAATTAAAACATCAGAAATAAGACATTTTTTTCAAGTTCATAATTTTGCACAGTATCATCAACTACAATTATTTTAGTTTACAAAGATTATTATTTAATTGTTATTAGGCCATTAAAAAAAAGTATCAATACAACACAACAAATTATTGACTAAACGGACAAGACATTTACGAGAATGTATTAAAAATAGAAAAACTACTTGATGCGGTTTGAAAGTTCTGTAACCTCCTGCCACAGTTTCCAATGTTGTGACATTATAAAAGTCAGCTAACCTATTTACTGAAAAAAGCCAGTTTCCAGAGAACAGTCTAACGCTGTAGACGGTGTGTGATTCTAAGGTGCCTCCGCTCAGAGTGTTAGCATTCAGACAACGCTGACATGGTGTGAGTGAGAGACATGCATTGATATCCTGTGCTTTATTAGTTCTTTGGCTGGACTCCACAGCCATCTGCGCTCCGAGAGCGAGAGCGGGATCCCTCAAGGCTCTCTCTACACCTCCGGCACTTTGAGACTCATTCAGGGCCGCAGCTTATCATGCCATTCATGAAGCCTCCCACAGACAGCGAGGGAGGACGCCGCTGCCTCACTCCGCTGGGAATCAGATCCGAATGGGATTATATCATCGTGAAGTTTTCTGGATTCAAATGATGGAGAAACCACTTCTAGACCTCCTTAAATTAAATGAAAAAGCCACTCATTGTTACAACCCATTTCAAAGACACAAGAGTAATTTCACACTCCCCAACAAATTGCCGCCAAATATTAGTGCATACATGACCTTTTGAAGTGGGGATGTGAAAACATGCTGCACAGTCAGCATGGGTGGTCTACAGAATGCCCTCTCTTTTACAGATAACATCCACCATTTAAACCTGCACAAAGGCTTGGCCACGTAACAACAAAAGACTTTTCAGAGCCAACACAAAACGCCTGCGCCAAGCATGACGGCGCTGCGAACGCACACGTCCATGGGGCTTGAGTGAAAGATCAAAGCCAGAAGACGACGTTTAATGGTGCTACCGTTCTGCGCCAAGGTAACCGTACACTGACGGATTTACCATACATGCCCTGATGTAGCCAACAAGCACATCAGAAAGGAGGAATGAGAGATCTGTAGGACTCTTTCCTAATCAAGACCCACTCAATGCGTATCTCTTTCTCCCTGGAGTGGAGATAGACGTGATTGATGGTTCAGCAGGGTGAACATGCATGTGTATCCAACCATGTGATGGTCACGTGATGAAAAACAAATTATGTCACCCGCTCTGCCTAAACATCAAACTCTGACATTTACCTACTTGAAGGAAAAAACCTTACCAAACTTTAATAAAATATCCATATTCCTTTGACATTGAGGCTCATGATTGAAATGCCTGTTAGGTAAATGATGCAATATTAAAAGTTGTCACATGCCAAAGGGTGCACTGGAAATGTTCTAATATCACACTGACTTTATTTGCTTCTATAAAATATGTTGAAGGAATAGGTTGATATTAAACGGATAGTTCACTCAAAAATGAAAACCGTCTTAATTTACTCACCCTCATGTTATTCTAAACCTGTATTGTATACCTCACTTGAACTCTTGGATTTGGAATATAGAACAAAAATGGTGTACTTTTAAGTTGTTTTGCATCTTTTTTTTTTTAATCTTGAAAGCTCTAGCCTCTGTAAGCTGTAAAAACATGTGGATAAAAAGCTCTACAAATGTTTCCTTTTGAAGAAACAAAGTCATACGGGTTTAAAACAACATATGGGTGAGTAGCCTAAATCATGATCATCTTCATTTTCTAGTTCTTTAAAACATGACTTGTGCTTGTAAACATACAAAGAAGACACTGTTATGGTATAACCTATTAATAGAGAAAGATAAGTTTACTTTAGACTAAAATATTCACCCAGCCAATGATTATGGTGGAAATATGCAAACCTACACCACTAAATATCCATTTCCTCATGGTTATATATTTGGGTCAGTGTCATGACTCATTTTGTCCAAATGTAATTTGGTAACACTTCAGATTAGGGAACACATTAAATATTAACTAAGAGCTTTCCCTTAATAAACTCCTAATTACTGCTTTTTGATAGTAAGTAAGGTAGTCATTGTAAAAGTTGTGTTTAGGTATGGGGTAGGGTTAAGGAATCTAGAACATGTCAGGAATTATTTGTTGTCAGGTGATAAAAAAAACTGTAAATAACTGAATAAAGCCCTGTAAACCCTCATGGTACTCTCGTCGATGTGCATTGAAGACTGACATGTAAGAGAAGAAATTGATGAAAAGTCGTTATTTTTGTTTTCTTTGCTTACAAAAAGAATTCTCGTAGTTTCATAAAATTAAAATTGAACAACTGTTGTCACATGGACTGTTTTAATGATGTCCTTACTACCTTTCTGGGCCTTGAACGTGGTAGTTATGTTGCTGTTTATGCAGGGTCAGAAAGCTTTCGGATTTCATCAAAAATATCTTAATTTGTGTTCCAAAGATGAACAAAGGTCTTACGGGGTTTGGAACAACATGAGGGTGAGTAATTAATCACAGAATTTTCATTTTTGGGTGAACAAGTAAATCCCTTAAAGATCTCAGACATCCTTATTGTCAATGACCCATTTGCAATTTATAGTAAGTGTCATTACCATGAGAGCATAACTAATGTTAATAATTAACCAGGAAAATTGTTGATTTTCAAGGGAAATTGATCTTACAGCTAGTGATGGGCTGGGCTGCATACTGTCATATATTAATGCACTGCATGCCAGAAAAACATGAAAAAAAAATATTTTCTTCTGTTGACAAAGCTAAACAGATGGATGGCGTTCATGGAGCAACAATGGACTATAAGACCTAATGGCATCGCTATGGTGTAATGTGTCCTGAGCCTTCAAATACCATTTTCTTTTGATAAATGACAGGAGAACAGAGTGGACTCAGCAACAGGATGCTGCAAACTTCCTACAGTTCATGACAGGAAACTGATTCGACATGAATCCTTTAAAATGCTCAGTCATAAAACAAGCTGATGATAGAGATATCTAGACTCTCTGACCCCTAAAGTACAGAAATGGCAGGAGGCAACAAGAGACACAGGCCAAACAGGTAACAGAAAACAGGTAGAGTTTTTTTTTTCTCATCACAGCTCTGGTCCGCTTCAGGCAGACCCATTTGTGAGGGCAGAGGACAGGAAACCATTAAGTGAATGATTGCTCCCCTGATTCGAAGGCTTTAACTCGAAGACAGATAGAAGACAGCATCCTGCTCTGCATCACATAAACGCGATGCACAAAGGGCTGACTACCTGCAGACTAACTTGGACAGGCAATGAATAACCAGTAATACAGGTCAAAAATGCAACAATTTGGTCAACAGAAACTATTGAGACAGGTCTCTGATAATATATATAACATATTGTGTATTGTAGCAATATCTAGCATATATAATAATTAATAATGCAGATGCATGGATGTTACACATAATAAAGTGCAAATAACTTTTTAAAACATTTTATCCAGACAATATTACTTCCCATGAAGACCATGTGGTTAACATCAGACCAGCACGCAAATATCATGGCAAAAAAATGCCACATGTACAGAGTGCATTCACAGAGCTCACTGGCCAGAGGAAGGAGAACATACATATCTTAGCTGGAATGCAGGCTTGAATTCACAGCATTGTAGAATCCAGAGCTTGTTGAGGAAGTAATGTAGCCACAAAAACTCAGATATGCCAGAAAAAAAATAAATATATAAAATGCTATAAACTTGATAAACTGGGAACTAGAGCTAAAAAAAATATGCAAATAAAATAAAACAAAATTAAATTAAATTCAGGAAGTCAATCGGGCATTAGTTTTCGTCAAAAAATGAGCAGCTGCTCAAGGATAAATGAGAAAAAAATTCTAAACATCATTCAGTAAAATTTCATGTCTGGACTCATTTTAATCACTGTTACTGGAGGCATTTTATCAATAGTTTTCTCAAAGGTACTCATTAACAAAATAATAGTGAGAGTTACTACCTCAGACTGGCAAGGACATTCAAACAAGTATCCTCAAGGTAACTTTTCTCTTTCTCAAATAACATCTTGAAAAAAATGTTTTATGGCTGAAAGTATTACAAAGATATGTATTATGTAGAAGCAGATCTCCTGAGGTCATTAGCTAATCCTACATAAAAGAGAAGATTAAACCGATTAATTATTACAGAAGGGGAAAAACATGCAAGCAGCTTATATCAAATTTTTGTTGTTTTGGTTTTTTGTAAACCAAAAAGACAGACAATCAACAGAAAATCTGAATCACTTGGACTGCTTCCCCACTGGACTTTTCCATATTTAGACATAGTGACGTTCAGAATGAAGTAGCATGTTTGTTGTGAGAACAAACTCTGCTGATTAGATTCTAGGAGTTTTGACTCATGAATTTCCCCTGATGCAGACCAATCTTGATGGAAGAGTCACTACGTGCTGCTATCTGCAGACATCTCCCCGTTTAATCAGCTCCCGACATTTTTCTGATTTATGGAACAACTTCCTGTTGGCTGTTTAGATTTCGAATAGTTGGCGACCTACAAGAATGCAGGAAGTATCTTGAAATGGTTCGCTGGGTTCAACCATGACAAGACACTTTACAGTCTTGACTGTGAGTTTGGGAGGGTCTGGAAGCGTTTTTTCCCCTGAATGACCAAAAAAAAAAGCACCACCAGTCTTAAGTTCAGTTAAAATGACTCATTTGCATTCATAGTTACCAAGTTTTAAATACTAATTACTAAACTTCTATTATTAAACAATACTTGATTATCATATTATAATGCTTGACTGCTTGACTGACTGATGTTAAAAGTGTACTTTCAGATATTTAAAAAGCTGTGCCATTTTACAAACATTACATATATACACTCACTGGCCACTTTATTAGGTACACCTTGCTAGTACCGGGTTGGACCCCCTTTATGTCTGTTAATCAAAGAAAAATAGAAAAAAGAGGAAATCAATAACTTTTAAAACTTTAAGGATTCATTTAATTTAGAATTTAGTGTTTGATAACTTTAATTTTAATTTCTGTAGGCTATATTTCTGATGTATATTAGAATACATCAGAATTATTTTATAGAGACATCACTATTGGTATCAGTGATACTGGCCTTCTGTCATAAAAAAGATGCCATTAAACAAATATTAAAGATATACTGTCTATGTTTGTACATTAATTTGAAGATTTAATGTGAAATGATTGCAATATAAAAGTATATTTTAAAACTTCAATTTTAGTTAGGTGGGATTAATCGCGATTAATTTCAGAAAAAAGTAGTTTAATTAGTTATAAAAGCACATCAGTGCTTTAAAGTCTGCATGAAATAAAAATTGACACCATCCGTTTTCTAAATGCATGATACAGAGTTATTTTAGTATCACTGATATGTCTCTGCTTTCTCTTTCATTTTAAAGTTTTAGTAATTGTTGTCTATATAGTTTTAATTAATGTTTATTTATTTGTTTTAGTTGATTTATGTTATAATTTTATATTTATTTTAATGTTCATTTTAGTTAATTAATTAAGTGTGTGTGTGTGTGTGTGTGTGAGAGAGAGAGAAATAAATTAAGTATTTTACATTTTGTTTTATTTCAAGTAACACTTTTTATTATGGTTTTAGTTAACTATTGTAACTCTGGCGATTTGCAGATCTTATTGTGAATGATCCATCCATGCATTTTTGTTTTTACCGTGCAATGTTTAATTGAAATTAGGGATGCACGGGCCCGATACTGAGCTCCTGTACTCGTACTCATACTCGTTAAAATGCCCCGATACCAAACGCCGATACCACACAGCATGTGATAAGTGCCATATTCAGACAAAGAGAAACAGGCAACAGAACAACAGACAGCAGAATTTTTAAGGATTTTTAAGGAGTTAAGGATGTCTACTACGAAGTATATGTATGCAACGAATATAACGT
>NW_015635523.1:1768029-1771792 GCF_001515625.1 Sinocyclocheilus rhinocerous
TGCATCAGTACAAATACGTGCACGCGTTGCGCGTTTTGCTTGCTTGAGTGTTTGTGCATTATATGAGTTTTTGTCATATTTTATTACCATTTTCTAAACTATAGCAAATAAACTTTGATAATGTGAGAAATGTTGAAGGTGTCTGAATAAATTTAGGTTTGACTGTATCTATTTGATAAATGAAGTTAACCAACTAACATTATACATACTCTTTTGGTTTCTGTACCCAATATTTAAAAAATGTACAAATGCAATAAAAATATCGGTAGCGGTACTCGGTATTGGCAAGTACCAAAAATAAAAGTATCGGTATCGGGCGAGTACTGAAAAAAGTGGTATCGGTGCTTCCCTAATTGAAATGTCATAACCCAACAGATTTCTCTCTATTTTACTTTTCCGAGAGGGTTTTACAGTGCAAACTGTCTAGCAGCCACACAAGTCACAGCACTGTCATTAAAAGTTGCCCCAACTCATTACTACTAGTGTTACTTTCAACAAAACTTATCCTGTAACCGCTTTCAAATACTTGGTGAGTGTAGCCCCTGCTGAACGGTCTGTTTATGCCCTAAATTTCTGTGTCATCATCACTCAAAAAGCAGTAAGGAGGGCATCGCAACCTTTCCCTCTCTGCTGTATTTGGGTTGGTGTGACTAGTTACATAATACTTGATCACTTAAAACCGCTGAGGTAAACAGGCACTTTGCTAATGGCATACTGGGTCAATAATTTAGGAAATGGAAAATGAAGAAAGTCAACTACAAACGCTCTAAAGCCAGGCTTGACTAGGAGGTTCAAACAGAGACTCTAAAAGCCATACTGGACTCCATTCACACACAGCAGGGCGGTGAGTCAGCACTCTTTCTGACCGACCGTCATTTGATGCCTCTCAGGTCACATGCTTCATTTCTACATGGGTACAGACACACACACATTGGTATGACTGACTTACGGCGGATCCCTGCTACAGTGATCTGACACCATAAAACAGCACAGAGGGGTCACTTTGTTGGAGCAGATGACGTTTTATGAGTGTTGTAGCTACACCTAATGAAATCGCAGTCAGTCAACCAGCTGTAAGCTTAGGGTGCTTGAACGCAACCTCAAAATTGGGCTGTGAATTGTGTATTTGCAAATACATATACTAAACAATAGGAACACCAATCAAGATGAGAGCACTTTAATCTAATCTATGATTACAACAAACGACTTATCCGATTTCCGCCGGCTGGCCAACGGTTCATCAGACAGGATGCATTTCACGTCCTGAAAACTTTCAGCTGTAAACCAGGTACACTAACTTTTTTTTTTTTTTTAACTACACACTAAACCACCAATCAAGTACGCTGGGGAATAAACACTATATAATTTAGAACATTCTTGTACATGCTGCCTGGAAGAGCTCTGCAGTTATAGGAAATCAAGCTATCCGATGGAAAACGCATAATGAGTTAATTCAATTCAAGCTCCAAGTTCGCTAGGAGCGGCTGTGTATCTCAAAACCATAAAGATAAGTGAGTGAGTGAGTGAGTGAGTGAGTGTGTGTGTGTGTGTGGTGGATTCGGTCTCGGACAGATTCTAGGAAGCGTCTATCATATTGCAGAACTGACTCATATGAATGAGCGCCCAGAATAAGCCATGATCCCGTTGAACATGCTTACACAGCACTGGGGCACGGAAGGCCAGCCAACATGACTTCAACAAGCCATGGAAATACAACAGCGGAAGGTCCGCTGTTGATGTTGGTGGTGTGTATGTGTGTGAGAGATCACATTTCAATAAGTTCAACAACTACCCACTCAATCTCTCTCTGAATCCACCAGTTTACTTACACTAAACAATCATGAACACAAATCAGGTTGTTTATGCCCCATATTTATATCCATGGCCCATTATTTAGGAGAGTCAGTAAAATTAGCATCCACTGTAATGGCAAAATAAAAACCATATATGTGGTGGAAGCTCAACCATACTTGCTTGCCACATGAGAATCAATGAAGCTTTTTGTTGCATGTTTGTCCAGGAGAAATATCATTAAAAATACCTAAAAATAAGGTGTTTTGAGAATCAACAGAAATCATACAGGTTTGGAACGATATGAGGGCGAGAAACTGGTGACAATTTATTCTTGGGTGAACTATTCATTTAAGTGTGCAAATTTTATGATGGGCAGGACCAAATGTTTGCCCAACCAATAGCAGATGGACAGTATCTGTATTTTTAAATTCGATTCTATTTTGTTTTGCTATGCGATGCGAGCAGAGAATAAATGACACACTCCACCTTTAACATGGACCAATGTGAACCAGCATTACATTTAGAAAAGCTTGAGCACTACAGTGAGTGTTCTGCATTTCCTTATATGCTACCGAACACACTCAAGCTCTACTGGCTAATAACGGCGGACATTATGGAACATAAGCTGACGTTTATTTGTGGACATAAAAGGATGTATAAGGCACCTGCTGATCAATAGCAACCCTTTGCAATAGCTAAGACAAGACGTTCTTAAATTGGTAAGCTCAGTGTAACTCCTACTGACCTACGAAGACTTGTGATCATTAAACATTTTTTTATTCATCAAACTTGATTTATCAAAAGTCAATAAATTCACAAAATGTATTTTCTCTTTATTTTCCTGTTTATCAGATTAGAGTGAAAGTACAAAGAATTTTTGTGACTAAATAGAGCGTCTTTATGGCATTATTTATTACCATGTTCATGTTTTTAACTAAAATGTTTTCCTAATCTAAAACATGAAGCAGAATAGAAACAATTGCAGGACATTTTTTCAGCCAGCTGGTCATTTCGGGGATAAGGGTAGTTTAAGAGGAATGTTCTCCCTACCCCGGAAATCCGGCCCAAATCAAAGAGGCTGGGGGCCGGAGCCTGAGCCGTATCTAATGTTCAAATCAAACAGAAGGAGAGTAAGACACGCTGCTATTTCTGTCCCAAAGGAAACTCCAGGCACAGAACACACTGCTGCCCTGAAATACCTACAAGACTTCGTCACACACTCTCTCCACGCTACGGGAACCAACCTGAGGGCACTGGACTACTGTGAAACAACATTCTGGACACGATAATCAAGAAGAACTTAACATAAGCACATACTCTTAACTTAAGGGAAGAAGACAGTTCAGAACTTCTCTCTTCTCTTTAAAAACCGTCTGTCAGCACTCATGCCATTCTGTATTGTCAAGACCCAGCTAAAAATAGTTTCACCAGAGGAAATTAGCACTGTAGGATGGGAACGAATGCAAAAAGCTATATGTACACAACAGGGCTCAACAGCATTTGCGACTGAAAACTACTGCGTGCGACTATGAAAAAATTTTTAGGAGCACCAGTGTGACTGACCCGATCATCATCATACTTGTGATTGCGCTCAGGGGAGCTTCAAAGGTTTCTTTTTACGTGTTTTTGCAGCGTTGAGTAATGTATCACAGACATATCTCACGAATCCTTTCATAAGCAAAGTGAGAGATTCATTGCGCAGTGTAGAGAGCTTCGTTGATTATAAATGTGAGATCGCGATGTGAGATCCCGAAGATGAGTGACAGCTTTTAATGATTTTACTTACATTGTCTGACTATAACATTATTGTCTGATTTTGCTCCATTTCGTCGTCGAAAATAGTTTAAAACAGACAGCGCATCTCCATTCAAACACAGCGGTGTTTCGTTTATGAATGAACTTTTAATCTAATCTAATGAGTCAGTGATTCATGATTACCCATTCATAAAGACAGTAGCTGCATCCCTTC
>NW_015635523.1:1772009-1772691 GCF_001515625.1 Sinocyclocheilus rhinocerous
ATGTTAACTGTGACAAGATGATTGACAGTGCAGTTTAAACAGTCACAGAATGCATGTAACTAAGCAACAGAGCGTCCGTTAAAGACGCAGTTATGACGAAGTAGTATGTCCCAAAGCTTGCCTATATACTATTCTTCTACATACTCAAAAGTATGTACTTTTTCTTCACAAAAAGAGTACATACTTTTAGGGCATAGTATAAGTAGGCGAATTGGGACGCAGCAAGTCACTTGCTTCATTCCTGAATGAATCAGCTGTTCGGATGAATCAACTGAATGAATGATTCAGTGATAAAATCAGTGACTTGCCGCCACCTGCTGGCAGTTTTAGCATTTTTAAAGTATCTTTTCAGTCATTTAAATCATTTAATATTTCTATATTCAAAATTGTATATTTAACACATTAATCTCATAATGAATTTATGGATTTAATTGCACTCATGCCACCTCCGAGTCTCATTAAATGTCTGAAAGTACACCAAGCCACTTTTGTGTTCTTCTGTGCCACCTCTACAAATTAATTTTGTTAATACTGATTTCATTTGATTGGTAACTTATATTTCTTATTAGGGGCCAAGCACCGAAGGTGCGTAGGTACCAGGATTTTTTAAGTACCGGTGGTACCGAGTACCCGGTCAACCCGGTTCTCGATGCGCTATCCGAAAGGTGCGCAGAAGCGCTCT
>NW_015635523.1:1774223-1775890 GCF_001515625.1 Sinocyclocheilus rhinocerous
TTTGATTACAGCCGTTACCGGGGAAACCTCTATCTCTCCCGCTCTACAAGCACCTCCTGCTGTCAGAGTATGAATTTGCATATATATGCCGCCACAAATAGAGTGCAAGTCTGTGGGAAACACCGCTTCTGTTATGAATATTATTCAATATTTTAATTTGAATGTCGGATTGAAATGAACATCGCTGTTATTAGAGTAGTTAATCGTTAGCATAAGCTCGGCTAACGCTAATATAATGAGCATTAGAATGAAGTTTCTTTATTAACTATTTAATGCTCCTATAATTTTTATAATGGTAAAAAAAACAGGAGGACATGATGATGAGATTTACTATTTTTACACACCAGAGGCTTTTAAATGAATTGTGAATCTAAAATATGCGCGTTGGAGAATGTACAAATGGTTAACATTGTTTGTGTCATATCAGTCAGAAAACCAGTTTCGGTGCTTTTTTTTTTTTAGCTAATTTAGTTGTTATTCTTGGCTGAATAACTCTAGAAGGTTTTAAAAGCCCTTTAAAATTAAATATGTACACAGTTTAGATTAGCCACCTAGTGGTCAGGAGATAAGAAAAATGCACATTTTTGCTTATAACTTCTGAATGTTTTGGCCAAAAATCACAAAACTGGTCTCTTTAGATTCGGTGCATCATGCCAATTTTCCCATGTCAGCCATTTTGGGCGTCGGCCATTTTGAATTTTGTACTAAAATGCTATATTTTACGAACGCATTGACGTATCATTACGAAACTTGGTATGGTTCATCAGCACGATGCCCTAAAGGAGTCTGAGAAGTTTCGAGCCAGCGCCACCTAGTGGTAAAATCAAATATTCACATGCTTATAACTTTGGGTGTGGTCAACTTATTTTCACGGGAGTCACCTTTTTAGACTCCTGAATCCTTGCCGAGTCCAGCGATACCAAACATGCCAGGTTTTGCCTTATGGTTTGTGCAACGTTGCATTTTAGTGCTTAAAAAACATTTGCCAATATCTTAGAAACCGTAACTCCGATCGACACGAAACCACCGTAGGAAATTCGGAAACATAGCACGACGGCTAAACAAATACCCAAATTACAAAATTTTGATAGTAAGTGGCAAAAAAAATGCAAACAAAGTCGGCTGACAGTCATTTTTACTCTTCTCATATATAAAAATGTCTATAACTCCAAAACAAAATTGACACACATGTATGGGCACACTCTAAGGACACATAAAAAATTTGGTGGGATTGTGCCTCTTGGTGGCGCTATAATTGAACAAAACATGAAATTGCCATTGACTACAATAGAGTATTATGATGTAAAAAGACCTTGTGGTCAAAAGTTATAATGAAATTTCAAATAAATGCTAATAGCTTTATGCGGATTTTGCCTATTGTAATGAGACTGGTATTAATACATTCCTTAGGTCATGCTGAGAACAGCAATACCAATGTTGCCATAGTCAGCCAAACTTCCTGTCTGCCATTTTGATTTTCTTTAAAAACCTACTTTTTCGAATTCCTCCAAGACCGTTGGTCCGATTTTCACCAAAATCGAATCATATCATCTTCAGACCATGCTGACAAAAAAAAGTTATAGACAGTTATAGAAAGTTGATAGACAAAACCGTTTTCGCATACCACAGCAACGAATTTGAGGCATGATGCCAAAATGACTCTGAGG
>NW_015635523.1:1777458-1790034 GCF_001515625.1 Sinocyclocheilus rhinocerous
TAATGGCGCCAAAATGACTCTGAGGCTATATCTCTTTAAAGCTTTGACATTATGACAACAAACTTTGTGTGTGCCATTGTCACCTCACACAGAACACACCAAAAGGATTATTACAGCGCCACCTGTTGGTCAAAAGTGATAAGCCATTTAATCATATTACTAGAGGTTGTATTTATTTTTTTTTGCCATTTCAATTACAATCATCCTAAAATTGCTTTTATTACTCATTGTTGCATTTGGTCTGATGCTCCATGCCATGCTTAACTCCTCAATTTGCATCTGGAGTGCTTGGCCCCGTAAATTGCTGCTTGCAGCTATATTTCTACTTGTTCTTATTCTGTCGTTTTAATTACAATTTTTAAAAAGCTTATAAAATATACTTTTTTTAAGAATTTGACAAAAGATGACATACTTTTAATAACCTAATTAGAAGGTGCTCCTAAAATTTTGAACGTGCTCCTACATTTTTTAAGTTAGGAGCACAAGTGCTCCTAAAAAGAAAAGTAAGCAGAGCCCTGCACAAGCAGTATGAGACAAAAGACTTGATATGGTGGTTGCCACCAGCCTTGATTTGAATCAAAATGATGGCGCCACATCTATTGACATTTATGCAAAAATACAGACACAGATCCACAAAGATCACAAATCAAGAACTGTACTACAAGAATGAGTTTGCAAACACAAACTTGCAACTGCAAAACTGAACAAATTAAGAACAAACTGCAATTGATTCACGGAGTTAATCAAGGGCTTCAGATCTCACTAAAAGGACACAAACATTCACACTATTCTTATAGTTCTGATAAGGTCATAATGGGCCCTAAATGAGGCCAGTGTGCTTCCTGAGAATCATAAGAAACCCTGGGAATCCGGCTCTATGAGAGCTGTCAGCACCACCACCTGTGAGAGCCTGAGAACATCTCAGTCAGAGAAGACAACCTGATTCCACCACACTCATAACAAGCAATAAATGTGACATCTTCATAAAGTTAAAAGTTAACTTGACAGAACAGTCTCATGAGTTCAGCCGCTGCCAGGATTGAGCCAATTACAACAATGTCCTCTATAAACACCTGCCACAGCACTTCTTAAATTGAATGTTACATAACTTTTAACAGTCAGCATGTTTTTCACTTTAATTGTAAAATTAACTACAACCAAAGAACTGAATAACTCTAGGGTTTGCCTACTCTGTAAATTAAAGATTTTAATAACACCATGTTGTCAGGACTGCTTAAATGAAAATTATAATTTACTCAAATTAACGCCTAATATTAGACACATTTCTGTGAAATATGTATTGATCATATATAAATTCTATATATTTTAATATCGAAATGCCTAAACACCTCTTTTCCACACAATGACTACAGCTGTCATGCTCCTAAAAGGCACTATAAAATACAAAAAAACAACAAAAAATAATTCACAAGCCCCATGCACAATATTTTCCAAGTTTTGAAGTCATTGGATATCTTTGCGTAAAGAATAAAGTGAAATTTAAGTTGTTAATCACTAAAAAAATATGCTTGACAGCAGTGATCCCCTTTCACTTTCATTGCATGGAAAAGAGCAGCTTGGACTTTCTGCAATTAATATCTCCTTTTGTTTGCCATGTGAAAATGGATTTCATAAACATGCTGTTGAACAAACAATGACAGAATTATCATTTTGTTAACTACTCCTTTAAGAAATAAACATTAGTCATACAGTAATGTGACCCCAATAAAACTTGCTGCTTTTTGTTTTGCAACCTCAAAAAGACAGAAACAGGGATTTTCTTTTACACCAAAAGCACGTTTGTTTGCAATCATGAGATTTCTCAATGAATCCATTCGACTCAACCTGCAAGCGTCCAGATTAGACAGCAGATGGGCTCATTTTTAAATGTGGTTAATTATTAGTTAGCAAGTTAAATCATTAAATGCACTGCACTGTACTGTACTCATGCTATCTCAAAACTCCCTGTACAAATGATCGGTTTCAACATCAAAGCAAAGGTCGCTGGAGGAAGCTGGTTAAATAACACGAGCAGCACTGAACGTGAATCTTTTGCAGGCCTCGAGCCCAGAACCTCTCGTTCCCAGGGCGACGAGTGACTGACGTAACTTTCAAACGCGGGTCCGAAAGCAACATAGTACAAAATCCCATGACACTCACAGTCCAAATGCTTCTTCTTTGGCCCCATGACTTCGTGCGTGGTCGCCTTGCACACCGTTTTGGACACAGCGGAACCGGTGACACTGTGTTGCGCTGCCGTTATCCGGTCCGTTATGCTCTGTCCAGACATCCTCGCAGTTTTAAACAAACAGAAAAAGGGGGACATCTCAGTCAGAGAAGACAACCTGATTCCACCACACTCATAACAAGCAATAAATGTGACATCTTCATAAAGTTAAAAGTTAACTTGACAGAACAGTCTCATGAGTTCAGCCGCTGCCAGGATTGAGCCAATTACAACAATGTCCTCTATAAACACCTGCCACAGCACTTCTTAAATTGAATGTTACATAACTTTTAACAGTCAGCATGTTTTTCACTTTAATTGTAAAATTAACTACAACCAAAGAACTGAATAACTCTAGGGTTTGCCTACTCTGTAAATTAAAGATTTTAATAACACCATGTTGTCAGGACTGCTTAAATGAAAATTATAATTTACTCAAATTAACGCCTAATATTAGACACATTTCTGTGAAATATGTATTGATCATATATAAATTCTATATATTTTAATATCGAAATGCCTAAACACCTCTTTTCCACACAATGACTACAGCTGTCATGCTCCTAAAAGGCACTATAAAATACAAAAAAACAACAAAAAATAATTCACAAGCCCCATGCACAATATTTTCCAAGTTTTGAAGTCATTGGATATCTTTGCGTAAAGAATAAAGTGAAATTTAAGTTGTTAATCACTAAAAAAATATGCTTGACAGCAGTGATCCCCTTTCACTTTCATTGCATGGAAAAGAGCAGCTTGGACTTTCTGCAATTAATATCTCCTTTTGTTTGCCATGTGAAAATGGATTTCATAAACATGCTGTTGAACAAACAATGACAGAATTATCATTTTGTTAACTACTCCTTTAAGAAATAAACATTAGTCATACAGTAATGTGACCCCAATAAAACTTGCTGCTTTTTGTTTTGCAACCTCAAAAAGACAGAAACAGGGATTTTCTTTTACACCAAAAGCACGTTTGTTTGCAATCATGAGATTTCTCAATGAATCCATTCGACTCAACCTGCAAGCATCCTGATCAGACAGCAGATGGGTTCATTTTAAAATGTGTTTATTAGTTAGCAAGTTAAATCATTAAATGCACTGCACTGTACTGTACTCATGCTATCTCAAAACTCCCTGTACAAATGATCGGTTTCAACATCAAAGCAAAGGTCGCTGGAGGAAGCTGGTTAAATAACACGAGCAGCACTGAACGTGAATCTTTTGCAGGCCTCGAGCCCAGAACCTCTCGTTCCCAGGGCGACGAGTGACTGACGTAACTTTCAAACGCGGGTCCGAAAGCAACATAGTACAAAATCCCATGACACTCACAGTCCAAATGCTTCTTCTTTGGCCCCATGACTTCGTGCGTGGTCGCCTTGCACACCGTTTTGGACACAGCGGAACCGGTGACACTGTGTTGCGCTGCCGTTATCCGGTCCGTTATGCTCTGTCCAGACATCCTCGCAGTTTTAAACAAACAGAAAAAGGGGGAAAACAAAAAAAGAGGGGGGGAAATCTGCTCGGGCTGTTAAATCCAACGGCAATGCTGTAGTCCCTGGGATGTGCACTGTTCAGCCACCTGACTGGGGAAGAAAGAGAGAAAAGAAATGGGACTGCACGTAAGACGAATCCGCCGCTTCAGAGTCCAAATGAAGTTTGCTCTCTATGTGTGCCGTCAGCTGATCGCGACATTTACATACCAAACGTTTCCTTTTCTATTAACGGCAGCGTCCTCTCTCTCTCTCAACCCCTCTGTCACGCACTCTCCTCTCCCTCTCTCTCTCTCTCTCTTAACTCCCCCTTTTCCTCCACAGTGGCTCTCCTCTCGGATCTCGCCTCCCCCTGCTGGGTTTAAAAGGCTCGTAGGATAATGGCGGGTCAGTTTCCTCTTTTCAGAGGATCCTCCCAAGGTTTATATGGATGCTGAATGGTCGGTGTGAAACGACGCCATGTTGGCTCCAAATATCGGACTGGTGCCTCGCATTACGTAGAATGTGAGTACTGCTGTTTGGCTTGTGAGCCAAAATGGCAGCTCTAGATGGATAGTTTCTGTGTATTATCTACTAGTTCCGTGACGGTGCACATGACGGAATTTGTCCAACCAAATTCATGGTTTCACATGTGGTACTTTTTACAACATTTAGATATGTGTCACTGATTAAATTTGCATTTATGTCATCGTTTACAAAATAATTAATTATATAATTGTTATGTACAATTATGTGTGTGTGTTTTATGTTCAAATGTAATATAATAAGTAGAAAGTGTGTGAATGTTCCGTAAGGCAGACATTTCACAATAACACTAGTTCAAAATATAATTTTTAATTGGAAGGGGGACGGGGGAAAAAATGAAGTTTTCCAGTTTTTGTTTATCTTTATTACTTAAAAAACATTATTTCATAATTTAAATTATAACTATTATTATAGTGATAATTATCATTCGTTTATAAATGAAAGGCTTATTATTAGCTTCCAGTTGATCAACTGATTAACTTGTAGGAAAGAAAATCAAAATGAAACATTTTACTTAGTGCAAGAATTATTTAATCTTTCATTACAACATGCCTGGAAAGGGAGCCATCTAGTGATAAAAAAAAATGCAATTACAGAAAGCATCAAAAAGCCCCGTTGTCTCGCGTTTTGAGGCAATCCATAAATCCTGAGCTGCGTCTTTAAAGCTTAAATAATTGGTGTAAATTGCAGTAGCTGATTACACTCGTGTTGACTGTATGCTACACTTGATTTGTACATGCCAGCAGGAACTAGGATTCTGCAATTTCCTGCATCTGCCTAATTCAGCTCGATGCATTCCAATATTGATTGTGTAAGAATACAAATATTTACAAGCATCTTGTGAATATTTTCCTGTAGCCATAGATAGATAGATAGCTATACTCAGCTCACTGGTGCAATTAGATCTAACTCACGCTGAAAAGCAGAGAGGGAGAGGGTATCAGAGATTGAATGTCCAGGAGATCAGCCACTAATGCACAATGCCAGAGCACTGATCAGTTTCAGGACGAGGCTCATTTGTGTGAAATGGGCCGAGCAGATTGATTTAGGCCTGTATCATCAGTCGGCATCGCACAGGTGGCATCAGTGCTGTTGTGTTGCAGTCTCACCGGTAGGGGGCGATATACACATGCAGGTCTCTGTGTCCTTGTTCACAAACTTTCAAGAGCATCTTGACAACATCCATTTGAGAGACCGCAGGTGCATGTCAGCTTTTTCTATTTACAACAAATATTCTACCAGAATACTGAACAATATTTCAACAGGTTGCGTTTATATTTTACATAACAAGTGTAATCTATAACATTCAGGATCCTTTGACACGTAATCTTCACATACACAAAAACTTTTATTAAAAAATACTTAATACAAATAGTCATTATTATTATTATTATTAGAGATTTTATTATTTTCTGCATTACAGTAATGACATGATTTATTTCATAATTATTATTATGTTTATATATATAAAGTATAGAAATTACAAGTTTGTTTTTTTACATAACTATTATCTTTTCACGATTTATTATCATGATTTCATAATTTTTTTATTTATAAATGAAATATACTAAATAATCATCATCATCATAAAAATGATGATGACTATTGTTATTATTATTATAAAAATGTATTTTTTTATATAATTTCCTGCATTACAATCCAGACACGCTGGTGTTTTGAATGCTGAGGATCTCTGTCGAGGTTTGTGTCTGTGAGGTGAAAGCTGGTTATAGATATGGCTCATAATGAAAAGGTGTGTCCCTCAGGTCTGAATACAACATGGCTTGTGTTTCACACATAAAAAACAAGGCATCCTGTGATTTCTGCCACCTGGGACCAGAAACACAGCTTTTCTGTCTGTTTAATCCCGCACAGCTCTCTCACATGCACAATAGTTTCCTCAAACGCTGTCCAGCAGTGTTTCAACCCTATAAACTCTTTCCTGGATCAGAGTCCTTTTTTACACAATAGTGCCACATTATAAACCCAAGGTTTTTTTATATATATATATATATATATTACATCTTGACAACATCCATTTGAGAGACCGCAGGTGCATGTCAGCTTTTTCTATTTACAACAAATATTCTACCAGAATACTGAACAATATTTCAACAGGTTGCGTTTATATTTTACATAACAAGTGTAATCTATAACATTCAGGATCCTTTGACACGTAATCTTCACATACACAAAAACTTTTATTAAAAAATACTTAATACAAATAGTCATTATTATTATTATTATTAGAGATTTTATTATTTTCTGCATTACAGTAATGACATGATTTATTTCATAATTATTATTATGTTTATATATATAAAGTATAGAAATTACAAGTTTGTTTTTTTACATAACTATTATCTTTTCACGATTTATTATCATGATTTCATAATTTTTTTATTTATAAATGAAATATACTAAATAATCATCATCATCATAAAAATGATGATGACTATTGTTATTATTATTATAAAAATGTATTTTTTTATATAATTTCCTGCATTACAATCCAGACACGCTGGTGTTTTGAATGCTGAGGATCTCTGTCGAGGTTTGTGTCTGTGAGGTGAAAGCTGGTTATAGATATGGCTCATAATGAAAAGGTGTGTCCCTCAGGTCTGAATACCACATGGCTTGTGTTTCACACATAAACAATAAGGCATCCTGTGATTTCTGCCACCTGGGACCAGAAACACAGCTTTTCTGTCTGCTTAGTCCAGCAGAGCTCTCTCACATGCACAATAGTTTCCTCAAACGCTGTCCAGCAGTGTTTCAACCCTATAAACTCTTTCCTGGATCAGAGTCCTTTTTTACACAATAGTGCCACATTATAAACCCAAGGTTTTTTTATATATATATATATATATATATTAAAAGAAATACATTTCTTTTGATACCATAGAAAACACTTATTATAAAAATAAACACATCAAAATGACAAATTAATCAATCACTGGTATAATAAACTAAACTAATTCACACTAACAGATTAAAATGGTTATTAATATTGCTTATTCATTCTGACTTTTAAAAAATGTATTCAAGCATTTTTAAGTTTCAAGAATCCTCTACCAATTATTAAACTCAATTTCACATATGTTATTCAAATATCTTATATTTATTTTTTATTGAAAATGTCTAACGTGAGTATTTCAAGTAATAGATTTATTTAAAAACAACTAAAAAGGGTCACAAAATGGGTCATTAAAAGGGTGTGAGGAGAAAAGTGATATAGATGTCAGATGCTCGACATGGATACGTTTTTTTCTGTATAGCATGTGCTATATGACCCCATTCACCAGCAGATATAACTGTTTTTGTGTTGGACGAGGGCTAGATGACAAGTGATGGTCCCTTTGCTGACAGGAAAACAGGAGGTTACTAAGTTGGCTGCTGTGACAGACAATACAATCTACCGAGAAGATTCCAAGATACCGAGTCACTGACAGACTTTACTCTATCCCTCTCTTTTTTCCACACTCCATCTCTCACAGCCACATAGCTGACTTGTTTCCATATTAGAAGTATTATAAAATATGGTGAAACTATTTCAGCTGTGTTATCTGTACTTATGTTGGTATTGCGGATCCATCTGTATGAAATAGATTTTTTTTAAATCTGCTCATAATGTTTTGTAGAACTTGACTTTGAGACAGTCCCAACAAAGTCTTTCTAATCTCCACTGAATTGCAACATTAATATCCAATTAGTGGCCTAAATCATTCCAGTTAGATTTCAAATCAAATCTACTTCATAAGTAGTTAAAATCGACTGTGCCTTCAGTTAAAAACCCTTATGAATAAACATGGCACAATTAAACAACAAAGAAAGCCGATTCTTTGAGAGAGACAGAGGCAATTAGCAAAACTTGTGGCTTTTACATGCCTTATGGCGCTTCAAAAAGGCCACCGAAAGTGTGTTCCCTAGTTTGAAATTCCACTTTGCTTTTCTCTCAGCAGGCTAGACGTATCCCGTCCCCCGGATAGCTATGACAACCCAACAGAGACAGATTGCTCATCGTTCCTAATTCCTTACAGGACGCAGTGATTGATGCACTGGGCCTGACACCTGCTTGCCCGCCAGCTGATGGCATTTCACACGGCTAGAAGAAAAACAGTAATTACTTTGTACCCTGTTAAAAAAAGAGACACGTTTTACCTGAAACTATAGACTGATTTGTGATACAAGATATGCAGATATTATTTTGCTAAGAGAGGATGGTCAGATATTATTGTTGGTTAGACTAAAGACCTTAAGAAAGGTTAGATATGCCATTGTCATCACTATTATTGTCGGTTTTATATTGCATTACTGAGCTTCTCACCATAACCTCCTTATGACCCACATTATTCATTGCGATGTGAATAAAGTCATCAGATAAATAAAGAGACAAGAAAATGAAGCATGACCAAATGCCAGGCAAATAAAAACAGATACAGCCTTTGTGATGCGATAAGCTCTTAATGTGTTCATAAATACAATTCCTTCTGGTGGCTTTGATTTTAGAAGTTCAGATGTGAACGGAGACAGTTTCATCATTCTATTTGGTGTTTAAATCGAGCACAAAACACATTTGTAACTATAAAACCTTCCCGTGATTGTTCTAAACCCATTATATGAGTGAATAGCTAACTCTATTCACATTTATAAGCATTTATACAAAGTTTTAAAATACCTAAATTGTCCAAGCACAGTTTTCTAAATATACAATAAAAATACAATAAAACAAAATAAAGGCTTTTATTAACTTCCAAAATGCTGCCTAAACCCATAATTTGGATAAGTTTTGAATAGCTAACTAAAAAACATTTAAACTAAGTTTTAAAAGGCTTCAACTGTCCCAGGACACAGGCTTCCAAAAATAAAATAAAATAAAATAAATTTAAAACTTTTTTTTTTTAGCATGGCTCAAAACGTTTAAAAAAGTTAGTTTAAAAAAATGTATTGAATCCACAAATGTCAAAAGAATGGCAAATTATTTTCCATTTTCTCAAATGCTATTCTAGAGTGTACATGCAATAACACATGAGGAAATCCTTACAGTAATAGTTCTGCTTGCCCTGATATCTTGCCAAGGTGAATAAGATTGTGTCACACTGATAAACGGCACTATAGCCTGCCATATAGAGACATTCAAGTGTGAAAAATTAAAGAATGACATTTGCTGGAAACGCATAAATAGAGATACTTATCGCAAGTACTGAATTGCCCCACTAGAAAGAATGACATTTGCTGGAAACGCATAAATAGAGATACTTATCACAAGTACTGAATTGCCCCACTATAGACCAACAGCTCCATTTTACCCACAATCCCTTCCATCTGAAGAAAGTCCAAGACGCAAGACAAACTTCGTCAGACCAGCTGAGTTCTGGCTGAAGGGGCTCAGAGCTTCATGCGATGCGTGTCTCTGCAAAACCCAGCTGGATTTCGGATTTCAGCAGTTTGGGGTAGCACTGCATAGTTTTGAAAATCCTCATCCTTTGGATTTCTTGTATTTTGCACAGATTGACAAGTGACTTGTGGGTGATGTATTGCCGTTGGAGCTGGCCTGCAGCCCGGACGCTTTGAGCTTTGATTAATCAGGTAAGAACAGACAATGAAATCATTCAAATTTCCCCTTTCACCGCAAGGATGGACCGTCGAGACATTTCTAAGGCAATTAATCATGCCGATTAAAGGCATTTGAAAAATAATGATGTAAAAATTGCAGCTAATTTGATGAAATATTAGTCTGCTATGAATTTGGAGAGATTGAAACAAGCATTCATCACTAGAAGTATGTAGATAATGGAGATAATATGAGATTAGAAATGGCGTTTATTCACAGCAGACTTATATAGATTCTCATATACATTAGGTGATAATCACGAGGACAAGAGTGGCAGTCGGAAAGGGGGGTCACGGCCAGACAGGTGGGATACCATCATGGGAGTGCTGACTGAGCCTGGCCAAACAAAGCATCTAAAGCGTCTAGACAATCCTGGTCCCGACCCAGACCGTCCTGGCACACAGAAAGGCCAGCTCAGTCAGCGACGAGCCCTGTCCAGGAGCCGATGAAAAGATAATTCCCTCCTCGCAGACCACATGCGGCGTGGGGCCGCTTGTGAGCGCTGACAGAGCAAGATCAAGCAGAAAGGATATGAGTGGGAAACTTCAAAACCTGCTCATGTTTCTGGGCCCGTGAAAGGATTTGTATAACACATTCACTTTTGATGGACTTTCCCATGTTCCCCCAGACAGCTCTTTTGCTGTTGACGTGTTCAAATAATGAATCTCTTATGTTTATTTTTTTTCCTCAGAGCAAGGCCGTGTTTCTAGTGGTTTTGCCGGGATGCTGGGTAATCCAGTCAGTCTCGCGTCGCAGCTGAGAACAGATGGAGTACCGCTGATTCTACAGCTGCCAGGGAAACGGGTGAGTCTTCCGAAACGGAGCGAGGGATGCTAGAGCAGACAGAGGGCAAAAGAGGACGAGGTCAGGGTGAAACACGCAGAACTCTGTGTATAAGCATCATACTTACAAATACCTACAGGAAGCGAATGGTTTGAATTGATTTGTAGCTTTTTGAATATATAAATTGAGGTTGATTTGTTCGCAGATTTTGCGTAATGGCACTTCAGATCAATTCATGCTCATTATTGGTTTCAAATTTAACAGAAGCGCCAACAAAAGTATCGCGTTTCTCATTTTCGGTCTTTTTCTTCCAATTTAATAGCATAATTACAGAACAATACAGTGGAATTATCTTTTGAAGCGAGTCTAATCATGCATTTCTTCTCTCATTTCAGAACAAGAAGCATTTTCTGATGAATCCAAAGAAATTGCTCATACATTGTCTTCCTCAGGCGTTGAAATGGAACGTTTGTGTGTGATTCTTTTGCTTGTAAGTAAAACTTTCATAGTGAATGCGCAATTCAATGGGTTCAACTGTGATGCCAACTTCCACAGCCGCTTCCCCGGTGAGTGAACGCTTGCTTTTTTGTGCAAGCATTTGATCAATGACATGTAATTAATGATATTTTAATCTCTCTCAACAGCTGAGCGGGACATCAGTGTGTATTGTGGAGTGCAAACCATAACGCTGAAGATTAATTTTTGCCCGGTGCTTTTCTCTGGCTACACCGACACTGACCTGGCACTGAACGGGCGTCACGGCGATGCCCACTGCCGAGGGTTCATCAACAACAACACGTTCCCAACAGCCGTGCTGTTTAGCATCAGTCTCAGCACGCTGGAGGCCTGTGGAAACTCACTTGTGGTAAGACACCGGTTTTCACCATTTTTAAAGGCCTACATGGAGGGCACTGACCCATGACAGAATGATTTATTCACATTAGCCCTTCAATGGCCCAGAACTTTAATTTCAGGTTCAGTCATTAGTAAGAAAAACACATTTGTTGCAGTAAATGCTAAACTACAGCTTGTGTTTGGAGAGACAGTATCCTCTCTATGACAATTTGTCTGTAATAAATGAAGAACATCTGCGGTAAGGTGAATTTAGCTTTGGTTGGGTGACAGCAGAGATCCGGCAGTGATGAAAGAGCTGAGGATTAGGGAGGTGAAGGTACATTAGTTTTAAGAAGAGCAATCATACCTTAGTGCCTTTGTGTCTGTAGGTCTCCACGGCTCAGGGGCCCAACGCCTATGGGAATCTCTCCTTGGTCCAGATTGGGAATATAGCAGGATACATTGACACTCCAGATCCCCCGACGGTCATTAGCTACCTACCGGGACTGCTTTACAAGTTCAGTTGTAGTTACCCTCTGGAATACCTGGTCAACAACACACAGCTTGCTTCGTAAGTCGACTTCATCACTGTTATATAGCAAACTAATGCATTAATGTGTCTTTTTTTAATTCATGCTGAATTATTCACAATATTTTGATGGAAGATAAAACAGTCCCAAATTGTATGTTGTAAAATGTTTAGCACTTATTGTTAAGCTTTAACCAGCTAAATTGTGAGGCATAATTAAATTAGTATGCACAACGAATATGTTGTAAAACCTAATGCACGGTTGATTACAAGGACATCAGACAGTAAATCAGGAAAAACTATTACACAAGTTTTCCTTTCAGACTTTAATTGGCCTGCAAAATATATTTATCATGTTTTAATAGCGTCTTTTGTTCGAAGGTCGGCTGCAGCGATATCAGTGAAGGACAGCAATGGCACTTTTGTGAGCACACTGAATTTACTTCTATACAACGTGAGTACATGTGGAATATCAGCATAGTTTCTAATTATGTATTTGTTTAGGTCTATATAAATAGATAACTTTGATGATTTGTGTTTTTTTTTTATATATATATATATATATATA
>NW_015635523.1:1790219-1832972 GCF_001515625.1 Sinocyclocheilus rhinocerous
TGTATGTGTGTGTGTGTGTGTGTGTGTGTATATATATATATATATACCTGTATATATAATACAATACAATACAAAAAATCATCACATTTTACTACAATTTATATTTTAGTAAATAGTAGATTTTTGAGCAAGTGTGTGTGGAATCCTAACCTTTGGTGTTTAATGTTTAAGGACTCCACATACGTCCATCATCTTGCCATCCCAGTGTCTGGACTTACTCTGAAGACGCGAGTGTTTGCCGCTGTAAAAGCCACCAACCTAGACAGGAGGTAAACTGCAATTACACAAACATATCTTGGGAAAGTATCTTGCAAGGAGGCCCAAATGCAAAACATAGTGCAGACATGATACTGAAACAGTCTAATTGGTGAGTTAACCATGAAATCTGATGGAGGTCAAATGTCTATGGTCTTTGGACTGTGTCACTGCTTTGTTAAAGCACTTCCCTAAATGACCTCCTCTCTTATATCTGATAAATCCAGAACTGGTTTAGCCCATTAAAGGAGGAATGCTGAGTGACTCAATGCCGGCCTTGTTTAGGGCCAGCGATAGGCGCCACTAAAGTGGATGGGAAAGATTATTATGGGTCCTGAGTAGAGATAAGACACATGACTTCTATATGAAACAACAGTGGTTTACTCATATAGGGCCATTTCATATCCAATCTTCCTTGTTTTGTGACTGATTCACGCATGTCACTCCCCACAGGTGGAACGTTCTGATGGACTACTGTTACACGACTCCCTCTGGGAATCCTAATGATGAGCTCCGATACGACCTTTTCTTTGGGTAATTCCATGTTTTCTGGATGTGCTTGCACATATATGTGTGTCTAACTAGAACTGAGGCTGAATGCTAGGTGTGTCTTGTCTCTGGTCCAGCAGATGTGATAAGGACCCGCAGACAACAGTGTTTGAGAATGGGAAGAGCCAGATGGGCCGCTTTTCCTTCGAGGTGTTCCGCTTTGTCAAGCACAAGAACCAGAAAATGTCCACCGTCTTTCTGCACTGTGTGACCAAGCTGTGTCGCTCTGACGACTGCCCCCTGCTCTTGCCTGTAAGGATGGCTGCTTGAGACTAATACCACAGTGAAACTCAGAAAGTGTGTCAACATGTCTGGGTCATATTTTTTGATATTATATATTATATGTTTTGATAACACTTTACTTAAAGCCTTTATGTATAATACATTATAAAGGTATTCATAACGTTGTAATGCATTATATCTTTTCATAAATAATTGTAACCTAAGTTAAAATGCCTAACCTAAGTTTGTTTGTTATATGTTTTAATGCATTATATTTTCTAAAGTTGTAACAATGGAATAGGTAAGTATTATAATGTATTATAACTGTGGTTACAATTATTCATGACTCATGAGATGATTCAAGGCATTATTAGGTGCATTACAAGGCACAATTAATGCAGTAAGACTACTTTTATAATGCATTATATATAAAGGCTTTAAGTAAAGTGTTACCTATGTTTACATTGTGACAATAAGTATATTGTTTTAATTATTCAGTTATTATTATTGCATTATATTATTATTATTATTACTACTATTACTACTACTACTACTACTACTACTACTGCTGCTGCTACTTCTGCTGCTGCTACTACTACCAGGAAAGATTATTTCTTAAAAAAAAAATATATATAAAATGTGCATAAGTTTGGGGTCAGTAATTTTATATATAAATTTTTTTTAAAGAAGCATCTTCTGCTTACCATTTATTTGATCAACAATACAGTAAAACAGTAATATTGTAAAGTATTAATACAATTTAAAGTAACTATTTTCTATTTTTGATTATTTAAAAAATATCTAATTTGTTCATGTGATAGCAAAGTATAATTTTCTTCAGTGTCACATGATCCTTCAGAAATTATTCTAATACGATGATTTGGTGCTCAAAAAACATTTATTATTATTAGCAATGTTGAAAACAGTTGTGCTGCTCAGTATTTTGGAAGAAATCGTGATACACATTTTTATTTCTAGAATCTTTGAATCTATTGATGGTATATTTGATTTTCATTTAGAAAAACAAAGAAACAAAACTTAACAGCAATCAAAAAAATAAACATTACAGTAATGCAAAACAATTATGTGAAAAATATTAAACTGTAAATGTGTCATGGTAGTATTGGTTTTACTGCCTTTAGTTTATGCTCATGCTGAGAATATAATAAGAGTCACCATCCCATCAATAATAGGAATTAAAAACAGTCTAGTGAAAGTAATAAGAATTTACAAGGAAAACACTTTTAGTTCTGAAAGTTTTAGTTCTGGTTGTAATAATATGCTTCGTTTTATGTTATTAAAAGCAAATAAACTTTAGGCTGGAACTGTGTTTATGACTCACAAATATTGTCATCCTGACAGATCTGTGGTAAGAGGAAGAAAAGGAACGTGTCGGAAAGAACTGCTGTGGCCTCTGACAATGCGGTCATGACTGCCGGGCCCATCATCACCCGAAGTGGTACGATATGAACTGTAATGTAGTGTTTATGTAGCTCATCTTGGTAGCACATGATTTCAACAACGCTCATTTTCAATTTTCATATTGAGCCTGTTATGTGACATGATTTAGCACTTTAAGGCAATAAGTGTGCTTCTCTTACTAAAACAATTTTCATCTGTCCACAGATGAAACTCCCACCAATAATTCCCAGCTAGGTAAGCCTTGCTTTGACCTTTTAAAAGGAAGCTAAATCCTTCTTTCTCAGAACTGTAGCTTTTCTGATGGAGGATAAAAGCATGCTTTACTTCCTCCCAGACAATATAGAGGAATTTGTTTTCCTCAAAGGATCTAGCGGCTTAAAACCGTGACCAAAATAACGATGATTCGGAGGGTTTCCGACAGAGAGAAGTTAATAGAGGGTAGAAGCAGGTGGTGTTATCAAGAAATGAATAAGAGGATTGAAAGAAAGAGCGTGCGATAGAGTTTGAACGGTGGGTTATGTATTGTAAGAAGTCTTCCTAACACTCTGTGTATGTGTGTGTGTGTGTTTTTCAGCACAGTTAAACAGCCCTCCATTCAAAATTAATTCAGTGACGAGCGCCTTGATTTCTGCCATCGCGATCCTCGCCGTTATGAGCATATGTTTCTTCATCCTGTCTCTGTCACTGCTGAGAGGAAAATATATGCCACCAACACCTCTGTCAGGAACCCACAACCCAGCGTTCAGCTAAACGCACACACACGGCTGTTCGGTCAGCTAAACAATACAGCAATACCTGTGTGCGGAGCTCTTCGGTTACACACAATCATAAAGTACAGGGAAATAATATCATAATGTCACTCTACACAGCCTTTAGCTATACACAGATGCCTATTTTTGGTCACAAAGCATGAATACTTCATTCTTATCACTGTAAATTTACATAACACACAATCCTAAACCATAAGAGGCTGAACTCTGATTGGAAATGATTCTCACACACACAATATAATCAGGAATAACGGCATTAAAAGATGCACTCAGTAATTTTTCCTCATTAAAATGTTTTACAGATGAAAAAATTTAATTTTGACTAAATCATGTATACTCATGTGAGATTCTTAGTCATACTGGTAGACCAAACAAATTTGGGGGCTGCCATGTTGAGATCACATGACCAGCTGAATAATACTGACTTAATGGACAATTTCACGAATGAAATTAGTTAGTCATGGCTAATAACGCATTTCTAAAACTGAAAACATCTGATTTTGCATAATTCTGCATCCACACCACTAGGTGTCAGTATAAGTCCAAGAAGACTCACCCAACAAAAATTTACAAATGCACTTTTAGGCCCGAAAAAATGGTCTATGCATGTACATGAAGGCAGATGCTTCTGGCTACGATAGACTGTGCAACGCAAATGCGTTTTCTCATCATTGCCACAAGTGGCGCTATATCTAAAACGGTCTGCTTTTATGATCAGAGTTCTCTTTCAGGTCAACTACTGTTATGGCGGAGCAACAGTTTAACCAAAATCTTGATCTAAGTCACTCTTGATAACAACTCAGCTTAACACATCGGTTTAAAGGCCAAATGTCATGTACTTGCGTAAAGCATATTTCTGGCTGTAAAGGGATAGTTTTCATTTTTACGTCGTTCCCAACTTATTTTAATTGATTTGAAACAAAGGAGATATTTTGAAAAATGTTTCTAGTGTTTTTATTAGGAGTGTAACGGTACACAGATGTCACGATTCGGTACGTACCTCGGTTCGGGGGTCACGGTTCGATACGATTTTGGTTCAACAAGAAAAAAACAACAAATCTACTATGCTAGGTTTCTTTTCATTTATTTTGAACAATCAGTAGTACAAATTACAATTTTTTCCACCTAGATGTGAAAATACTAAATATTATATTAAATTATGTTATATATATAAAATCTGCAGTACATATATACATACAAGGAATAAATTCTTGAAATATATTTGATTTAGTTAACAGATAAACAAGGGGAAAAAACTGTGCGACACCTAACGGAGCTTATATATGCTGAGTTTCAGTTCATTTTTGTGATGCACTTAATTTGTTCAAATAAAGGAAACTCAAATGTCAGAAAGTGACATCCTATTTGTTTTCTTTATTTTACAAGAGCACAATGTTTTGTCCTGTAGACCTTTTACAGTGATGCATTATTAATAAGACAATAAATGACGGAGTGTTTTAAGTTGATTCTGCTGGTATAAGATACAGTTAAAGTAATCGCGCCGGCGCACACAGACACATATCAGTTCCAGCTAACTTGACAGCGCAGTTGGTACTTTATAAAAATAAAATACAGTGAACCAAACATCAGCACGCCCGCCTCTGTGTCACCGTTGGAACGCGACTGAAGTACAAAGCCTATAATTTACATAATAAATAATTGTTTTGCATTCAGATACATCGCAAATATGGAAATATTATGGAATATTTGAATTTGCGCCGAATGAGAGAGGTAGGATACACGAGCACAAAGCTCCATTTCGCAAACAGTTGAGTGCGCAAGCCTTTAAAGTATACTCCTTTGTCAGTGAGAGACACGTTCAGAATCAGCACACGGTCACTGTCTAGTAAGTGTGCAACTCATGGCATTCGCTGTTCTTCTGCTGGCGGTTATCAAACAGCGTTGCATTACTGCAGGCGCCCCCTTCTGGATTGAGGGTGAATTGCCTGTATTCGTTGTAAGGCCTCATGCACCAAACCGAGATGTCCGTACCGTGACGGTTCGCTACGAATGCATGTATCGTTACACCCATATTTTTTATCCATAAAGTCATATGCTGTTGTTTTGGACCCCATTGTATGGGAAAACAACAGTTGAAATATATTTCAAAATATCTTCTTTTATGTTCAGCAAAGGAAAGAAAGTCACACAGGTTTGGAATCTACAGAAGCTTAATTTTTAGATGAACTATCCCACCATTTATTTCATACTTTTAGACGTGACTGTTACACCACTACACGACAGCCCCACAATTTGTTTCTGTCAAACCTGAAACACTAAAATGATACATTGAAAGTGATCGTAGTTACACAGTGTAACACAAACATGAATAAATATGTTGTTTTTACAAACCTTATTTAATTGCACTTGTAAATGAACTGATCAACAGAGCAGCGGACTGTTTTTTTACTTGTATTTAATTTGAAATGTCAATTGATCCGGATCTGTTGGTGCAGTGTAACTTAAAGTTAATACCTCAACCCCTTGCTTCATTATTGCAGGGTTTAAGATCAGTTACATGAAGAACATAAGCAAAGGTATCTAATAGACCTGCCTAACACATATTTCTAGTTCAGTAAGAATATTAGAGGCTATAGGACGGAAAGTGAGGAGTCTATTCATCACAACAGCACAAAGGATCATGGGACACCGGTGATTCAGAGTACATTACTCTCTGCAATAATTAGTTTGAGTTACAAGAGCTGAGAAAGAGACCATAGGGAACGAATTTAATTAAGTCGAACAGCAACCTAGATCACTATGCTATGTGATTGAGGTGGATGAGAAGACTATTTAAGATATTTTTAGTTTTAATTAATTGTATTTGTTTTTACTCATTAGTATTCATGTGCCTCAGTGATACCCACTGAACAGTAATGAGTCTTAGCTCTTAGTTTCACATACTCTAATATTTAGTATTAGCTTTTCTCTTTTATTTTTATTAAAGATATTTCAACGGAGTTTATGTCCAAGATAATTTAATTAAATTTAACAACCCATGTTATTATCCCCCAAACACGCATTTGTATTACTTTGTAGATTTTCCTTTCCTCTTTTTTAACAATAAAGTAAATCAGATGCGTGTCTGAATATTTTGTTTGCAGATTTTCCTGTAGTAATTACAAAACCCACAGGGATCACAATCCATTACTCAGTTCTATTATATTCAATGCTGTCTTGTTGAAGAAAGCAGGCTTTTAAAGCTTTTCACAATGATAGTAATCACCATGACGCCAGCTAAACAAAGAGCATGTATTCTTATCAGACCTTTGAAGATGTCCAGGCTTATTATCTGTGACATCAGTGACAAATATTAATGGGATTGTGGCAGAATAAATGAATGGCTCAATTTAATCTGAAGAATTCTGGGTACAGAAGGGCAAGGGATGGGACCCACAATGTCTTCTCTGGATATGAAAAACAAACAATCCATCAGAGGATAATTCCTCCTCTCCTGAGCTGAGTTGTAAAGGCAAAGACATCAGAACTCTCAGGGAAAAAAAACATATATTAATACCATGATAATCATTTAGATACCATAGTATATATATATATATATATATATATATCAAAGCATAATGATATTTCCTTCTAAAAACTATTACTGTACCATTTTACCGTCAATGTGCTTTATGTAAGAGTATTATAGTATTGGTTTCAAAGCTGCATGGTTTCTATAGTGACATATAAGTATACCCTTCTTAAATAAAAATCCACCTTTGTTCCTGACATGAATTTCCTGATCTGACAATCTCCTCATCTGCTATAAAGAAGGGTTGAGTGTCAGCATAGAATATAAGGATTAGCTCTTTTGATTTGGAAGTGACCTAAAAGCACAAACCCCGAATCATACAAGCTCAGCACTTTGACACAGAAAGTGCAATTCTAAATCGTAATGACAGAAAAAATGTGTTAAAAGGAGTTTTATAAATTACATAAAGCAATATATATATATATATTCATCCCACTAAGAACGAAAAGAAAAAAAACGCTGAAACAAAGTGATTAGTTTGGAGCTTAAAGCAGAGCCCTCTCATTACAGAGTAATCCACTGACCTTTTCACACCACTACCAGTGTTTATGAAACGTGCCCTGTTTTTGGACCTCTAGATATATGTGATAGCAGCATTAGTTTACTCGGACAACTGTTTAAAGAAAAAGGCACAGCTTATGTGATCAGAGATCTCTGACTTGACTAAAAATTTACAATTAGAAACCAGATTGCAAATAAAGCAGGTATAAGAATGGTTGGTGTATAAGCATCAAGTGACCTAATAAGCACTAATTGGGAACATCTGGTATTATTAGTATCTTTTTTCAGGTGTCAAGCTATCAACCAAACTAAACACAGTAAGTGACTCAAGACTCGATTGAGATATTACTGTGAATGGATGAGTCAAAACAAAGCCCAGGAGTCCACTGTGATGTGTATAATGAATGTTTTACTCACCCCTGTAATCATGTTGTCTGATTTCTGATCTATTTATTTAGTTATCTAATAATGCCCAGTGGGCTTAATTTATGAAATGCTGGCAGAATGAATTTTCTGTGTAAACAGTTTGCCAAATCATTCTTATGTAATTTGTTGCAACAGTTTTGTCTACATACCTGTATGAGAAATTAACATACAAAAAGCACAAATACACATATTTTATGTTAGATAGATAGATTGTTGTTTTTCATTATAGAACTTAATATATTATGGAAACAATTATTAAATTTTATTTAATATAAACCCTGAAAGCCTTCTACAGTTTCAGGTTTTGTTAATATAATATTCAGTATATTTCAACTGATATGTCAAGAGTAGTTTCCTTTATCGTTTCGAAGAAATCAGACAACAATGGCTAAAACAGTTATGTGGTTTTCGGGGAACACCTTGTCCAGAGAAAACAATGTTACCATGGAAACTGACAATCCATGAAAAACAGAGATAAACAACAACACAAAATTACTCAGCTGCCTACCCCTGTCAGGTTTTCAATCAAAACGGTCACATCCTTAAGACTCCCTTCGGTCAATCATGTGTGTTTGCTTTATCATCCTTATTTATTGTGTTGCTAGGATTACCTTTGGATCAACATAAAGATCCCTGACATTTCATACAGTGTTAAACTAAGTTGAAAAGAGCCATTGCTGCATTGTCTCTACTCCTCGGGGGCACGACACTTACTCCGTGAGGTCTTGTATTAAGATGCCAAGGATATCCATGTTTAAGTAAGTAGACAAAGAAACCAGGCCATTGTCACCTGCATATCTTTGAAGGCCCATGTTGTGTAGAGTTTAAGCAAGTGCCTTCAGGCGGTCAACTATGGGACTTTATTCACAAAAGGGCTGGTCCCAAACAGTGGACACACCAAACCTCTCTGACCTTATTTCACTCCCATCCCACAAAAGAAAGCGCTCTATAAAGGGACTCCACAGTTCACAAGATCTCACAGGCAGAGGATTCCCAAACCAACCGCAAACATGATCCAAGGTGCGTACGTGTCCTAGGACGTGTAACTGTGGGATATGCGCTAAGCTCCTGGATATACCGATGGTGACAAGCTGATTTTGATTATGGTGTATTTTCTTCCATGAACAGGTTCGCGTTCAGCAAACAACAGGAAAGATATTCTCCTCAACATTTTCCTCTTCCTCCTAGCTACAAAATTCGATAAAAGCTTTCCGTTAACACTGAGTGACTGCGGATCAGAGTACAGACGTCCAGGTATAGTTTTCATTTCTGATTGAATCACACAGAAATTAATTGCTTGTTTACATCATAAAAATATCAGAATTATTTGAATTAGCTTATTTTGATGTATGTCTTTGGGTGTTTTCAAGCTTGTGTTTCTGTCCAATTTGATTAACTTGGAAAACTTTTATTCGATTCAGTTGTTTTTTGCCTCAAGTAAGAGTTCGTACAGTTTTTTGCGCAACTAATCTGGTCGTTCTTGTCACGACAGAGTACACAGACATCTCTGTAGACTGTGGAACGGAGTACATCAATCTGGCCATCAAATTCTGTCCTGTCATATACACCGGCTACAACGAATCAGAGTTAATTCTCAACAACATCTTGAATAACCCAGACTGCCATGCGACCCTCGATACTACCGTTTTACCTCCCGTGGCCCGATTTAGGTTCCCGATTAACTCAACCAATGCCTGCGGCAGCAACTTTGTTGTGAGTAATAGCTATAAATCAAAGTAAATCATATAACTTAACTTATTATTCAAAGTCAAAACTAAATGGTCAGTCTGTTTTTATGGCAATAAATACAATTAATTCCTAACGTTTCACCACAGACAATAAGGAGTATAGGGACAGGCGTATTCTCAGACTTCTCCAACATCGAGACGGTCAACATCAGTGGAATTATACGATCGAAAGACATCACAACAGGCACTGTGACGTATAACGCTGAGCTGAAGTACTACTACTCGTGCGCCTATCCTCTGGAGTACCTGATCAACAACACTCAAGTGGATGTGTAAGTGCTTATTTTCTCTCATGGTATAGCATACCAGGTCTAAGATCCATTTACTGAGGATAAAAGAACAAAACTCGCTGGGGAATAAGCGTCTTGGTGTAGTATCACTTTCTAAGAACACGTTAAATTCAATTGGTCCATCCCTGTTGTTGTCCTCAAGGGACAGGAAGACGATATCATATTCCCAACAGAGAGACACAGATACACACGTCTAGTCTCAGAGTTGTCCACATTGAGTAATTGTGGGCAGTTTCAGCTAGACTTTAACCTAGTTATGCCTTCTCACAGGTCGGCCTCCTCGATTGCAGTAAAAGACAACAATGGCAGTTTCATCAGCACTCTGAATCTCAGACTCTTCAGTGTAAGTCTTTCCCTAAACTGGACCAACATGCATCTATAGATCAGATCAGCTAGAGACATACACAAAAATAAAATATTCATTTATCTGAATTTCTTTTCATTTCTCAGGACATGAACTACACCCAGCCTCTTGTCATGCCTCCCCTCGGTATTGAGCTGAGGACTAATGTGTTTGTGCAAGTGGAGGCCACCAACTTGACCTCCCAGTAAGACCTGTTACGTTGAGTATCATTATGGCAATAAATGAATCAATTTTGCATTAAAGTCGACGATTGTTATGTATTTCACAGGTACTTTGTGCTGCTGGACAGATGCTATGCCTCCATTTCCACCTTCCCCACCACCAGGAGCTACTTCAACCTCTTTGTGCCGTAAGTTTAATCATAAAATATTATTCGATTTTTGTTGTATTTTAACCCAAAAAGTACTGTGCCTTTACTATGGTACTTTGATCTATACTATGGGCATGTTACATTACCACTGCACCATGTATGTAAGCTTGTTTATAAAACTCTAAAATCTGTCTGATAGTATTTGGTGGGCCTGAGAGAGAATAATTTGCTATTTGATGATTTGTTTGATCAGTTGCGGCAGTGATCGGCTCACTAAAATGCTGGTGAATGGGGAGATGCAAATTGCTCGGTTCTCGTTTTCAGCCTTCCGCTTCACAGAGCAGCAGAACCAGACAGTATCAACATACTACCTGCACTGCATTACAAGACTCTGTGAAATATCAACCTGCAGTACATTTAGGGTAAAAACATTCAACTTATAATTCGCTTTCATATTACTTGTCCTTGAATTAGCTAATTATAATTTATATAAGCTAAGCCTAGGCAAATTAGAAACACCTTTTGGCTTGGGATGGGTATGTTTTGTTTTTTTCTGTCATTGTCCATATACATTGGTTTTGCCAAGCTTTGCTATTTTGGGGGGATTTTTGAACAAAAAAAAAGCAACATATACATTCAGTTCACCTACCCAGAGACAAACACTGGCCAAGACACTTTTTAGACTCACCATGCTCTATGGCTCTTTCCACAGCAATGTGGCCAACGAAAAAGGAGAGACGTTGTGCCTTTGACCACCACTCCTTCTCCAAATGGAGTCACAGACAGCAGAACCATCACATCACCAGCCATCGTCATACGTGCAGAAAATGGTACGTTCTTTCCCCTTTGTGAAAACAAAATGAATTATTGATCTCCAACACTGCTGAGATTTAAGTTCCAGATCTGATTTTATTCTGTTTATTTCATTTCAGTGGTGGCAACAAAAGAGGAAGGTGAGCTTAAACTGTTTCACATATAAAGCATGTAATATTTGTCCAGATTCACTTCATATTTTCCAGTGTTGGGGAATCATTTCCTGAATGTAGCAATGTTAACTAAGTTAACTAAATACTAATTTATTGAAACAAACATAGGCAACAATCAAGCACTCTCTTGTAGAATGTTCATTTTAGTGAATCAGTTTTTTCAGATGAATCATCTAAATGAACTAGTTCAAAAAGAAAAAAATCATCAATTCAAGTCTGTGTGAGGCATTATGTATCTTTTTACAGATAAACATACAGTACTGCTGTCTATCACTGTTTTTGACACTGTATTCTAGTTTTGTTGTTGTAAGTTATTTTTTGAGCCAAATAATTTGATTATTTTAAATAAAAAAAATATTTAAATTATTATTAAATTATTTAAATGAATTTACTATATGAATATGAATTTTCACTAGCCATTACTCCAGTCTTCAGTGTCACATTTTGATTTGCTGATTTGGTGCTCAAGACACATTTCTTATTAATATCAATGTTGAAAACAATTGTGCTGCTTAATATTTTTGATGAAATGATGCATTTTACTTCAGGATTCTTTGATGAATAGAAGGTTCAAAAGAATAGTATTTTTTTAAATAGAAATCGTAACATTTTTGACCCATTTATTGCCGAATAAAACGGAAACTTTAAAACGAAACTTTTGAATAGTAGTGTAGTTCGCTACTTTAGTTTGTAGCTTACATTCAATTCTAACCTCATATGTCCTTGTTTTGCAGAAGTCACAATCAGCACGAAAACACCTTCAGACTCCTCTGTGGGTCTCGGCGTGGCTGTGGGCATCCTGGCATTTGCCTGCATCATGATCGTAGGAATGGGAGCAGTTTTCTACAAGAGACACTGGCACAACGCACCTTCAAAAATGCCCCGGTGAGCTGAGACACCCTGCTCCAAGAGAGGACTGCCGGTCCCCGCCGGGACGATCTCTCACCGCTGGAGGGCTGAGCAGGGCTCAGCGTAGAACTGTTTCGGACATCTTGATCTTTTCTATAGTGTTTCTTGGTGAATAATCATAGCACAATGTGGTTTAGAAGAGCAACAGTGCACTACATCAGCTCTACACCTTAAACTTGTGTTTAAGTGTAGCATGGACCTGGGAATACATGTTAAAAGCACAACCAAAGCAGAGCTTTAATCCTTAGTTTATATATAAGGCAATATGAATTCTCTGTGATTTTGTGTTTTCGAATTGAAGTGCATTAAAAATACTGACCCATCAAATGAATCCAATCCGAATGTGTGCGGAGGGTTTGGAGCTCTTCAAGACAGTCCCTAATACCTTCTAAAATGTTATATGTTATTTATTAAAGACTACTCTTTCTGCTTAACCCTCATGCAATTTTGACACCCCCATATCTAAAGACTACTCATGCACAGCCCAAAACATCCCTGCATTTACAATGAAACTTATGACTTTTAAATCAACACATTTAAAGCAATAGCAGAGTTAGATTAGAGATTCCTTCTGCGTGTTCAACTTCATAAATAAAGAAATGGAAATGAAAGCAATTTCGAATGAGAGTGAGCCGAAGGAGAGTGCAGCAAAGCGTTGATTTTTAGATCTGAAGTTATGTTCTTGGCTCTGCACTTTGTATCTTTAGAATTCCTATGGCAGGCTGAGCTCTTAAAAGTAGATGTATATTTGTGATTCATCCATTAATGCATGCTTCATATGAATAAAGGCTGCTGGTACAAGAACAAATCACTGTCCTCTTGAGTGGATTCTTACTTAGTAGCATAAAATCATGACATCTGCAATGGAAATGGAATTAGATTGCTTGAAAATAGCATTTGGGCCTTTTAAAACTATTATACACACTTAAAATGTGACAGAGGTGAGTGTAAAAAGTTGTAAAGGTAGAAAATACCTATTTAAAAGTTGTCTATATGCTGAAAATAGGCACCTAACTAAAGTGGGTCATGCAAATTCATTCAGAAAAAGGGGATTTTTGGGTGCCACCATTGCAATATAACTAAAGTGGGTCATGCAAATTCATTCAGAAAAAGGGGATTTTTGGGTGCCACCATTGCAATATAACTAAAGTGGGTCATGCAAATTCATTCAGAAAAAGGGGATTTTTGGGTGCCACCATTGTAATATTAGTATGGAAATGTGAATTGAAATCTGATCACAGTCTAATATCATTTTACTGTGACCTGCCAAATTAACTAATGCCTGACCTGTATATTGTCAGGTGTCTTTACCGCTATGATTAACCTAAATTCATTGTTCTCATTGTTTAGGGAGTCTTAAAGGGTTAGTTCACCCAAAAATGAAAATTCTGTCATTAATTACTCACCCTCATGTTGTTCGAAACCCGTAAGACCTTCGTTCATCTTCGGAACACAATTGAAGATATTTTTGATGAAATATGAGGGCTCTCTGACCCTCCCATAGACAGCAAGGTAACTACCACGTTCAAGGTCCAGAAAAGTACCAAGATGATCGACAAAGTAGTCCGTGTGACATCAGTAGTTCAACTGTAAAGTTACGAAGCTACGAGAATACTTTTTTGCGCAAAGAAAACTAAAATAACGACTTTATTCCACATTTTCGTCTCTACTGCGTCACTTTGGACGAGCGTTCACGACAGTACCATGACGTGAGCGTGTGGCGACGCTGACCCAGATCCGGCGTGATGACGTCATTACGCCGGATCTGAATAAAGTCGTTACACGTTTTCATGTCTGACGCCTGAAACTGCTCTCACAGCCACGCTGGAGAAAACGTGATCTTATGCTGCACTCCCTATAAATACCTCACATAATTATCGCCAAATTACACAAAATGATCAATCAACCATTCACTTCATTCAGTTTTTGTTTTGTTTTGAGGTCATGATTGGGACAGAAACCCTGTTGAGTCTTCAGTGTGCAAGACGCCCAGAGGGGGAAAGGACAGATTCGCAGACGGATACAGCACAGAAGTAGGGCACATGATGATTCATACTGTCAGATGTTGAACTAGGCCATCATTTTGTGGCTCTCTTTAAGTCTCTTTGTTTCTTTTTCACATTGTTTTGCAAGCATCGCTTCAAATATTTCAACGCCCCACATTCTGACTCACCCGCAAAGGGTACAGTGGTTTTCCAAAGAAATGTATCATGAAAATATAATAGATATTTTATTTTTAGGATTTATTAATCCAGTTTTTATCTGCAGTGTCCTACATAGCACACAGCAGCTGCAGGAAATTTACTGTAAGAAATACAGTAACACAACTCATATCCGCATATTTTGATAACTGATAATGTTAATATACCAATCAATTTAAACAACTAAAGTAGGTCATAGACAAGAACGGTGGCTGATAAATATGTATAGACAGAGTACAGTTATATCCACGCCAACACAAAACACCATTAGGGTAACACTAAAATAATCCAATAAACTGAATACAACATACTGTAAAACAAATTTGCTGTCTGAAGTCTGTTAACATTTCCACCGCACATTATGAAGTAACTTTTATTTTACGAAATAAACCATTTTAACAACATTTTACTGTAAGAGTTTATGTATTATTTTGTTAAATATAGTATACACTTCATATCATAAATGATCATATTTTTTTACATATTTATATATTTACATATTTTGCAGTATTTTAAGATCAAAACTTAAGATAAATTTCAAGTTAAAAATTGTATTTAATTCACATTAAATAAAATAAACAATACTGTAAACGAAGTGCATTAAAAGTGTAATGTTTTGTTTTGTTAAATATACCTTTTATTCATAAACTATATGGTAACTCAATTTTGTTTACATATATCTATGTTAATGACCATTAAGATCAAAACTATTTTTTGTGTAAATGGTATAAACTTAAAGTTAACCAATTAGCATTTTTATATTCACCCACCAAATGTTAAAATTATAAATATGCATATTTCCATTGATGACTGGGAAAAGTACAATTGAATTGAATTGAATTTATCCAATAAAGTATGTAAAATGACAATGCCACTAAATAGATCAAAGTTCTTTTTCTTTTCTTTTATAAAGCTTTCCAATCTTGTTAAGGTTTTAAGATTTACCCACAGTAACATTGTCCTTTCATCTCCACCTTTGTTTCAAGCGCTCAAGACAATAGGATGGAATTTCCTATTGAGGAAAGCTTATTCATTATTCAAAGGCCCTGCTTCACAGGAGTCATACCCAGTTATTAATGATAGAATGAGTGGGTGAGAGGAGGACTGAAGAAGCAGAGTAATGAAGGAGGCAGAGGAGAAAGAGGGCTGTGCTTTGAACCTCACTGCAGGAGCGCTGTAAAAGCTTCAAAGCTCTGTGGCTTGAAGGAGACCTGCAGACCGAACACACATAAGGGCTACAGAGAGCTCTGAGCCCAAACCTGCTCAGTAATCCTGTATGCCTCTCTTAAAACCTCTTACAACAACGGGATATTCCTTCTGTCTAAAGACCACCAGCAGAGAAATATGCTCAGGTCACGGTCACACCTGTAGACTCACAAATAAGAGGGCTTCACTGAAAATAAAGGGCTTCCATTAGAAAGCGTTTCACAATGAAACACTTTGTTCTTGAGGAAAGTAACTTTTGGTCCTAACTGTGATGGAGAGGCAGCCTTTATCTCCTATGAAGTTTTGATTGAGTGCCTTTGACTAGTGCTCTAGTTTAGTATCCTTCAAAACCACAAGATATCAAAGGCAAATCATTTCAGAAAGTCTTTTTACAAATTGCATTGAACTGCAAACATCAACAACCTTTCAATTTTTTTTAAACCTTGGAAATAGATCAAACTAGAAAGTTCAAACTAGACTGATTTTATACTGCTTTTTAAAGAAAATTCTTGTAAAATGTATTAAACAGTGTTAGTAATATTTTACCATGTAATTATTATAAATAAATAAAAATATTTAAACATTATTATGATTATTGTGTTTTATTTTATTTTAAAAAGTGAATTAAAATACATTATTTTATATATAATATTATCATTATTTAAATTAAAATGTATTTATTTAAATAATTACAAATAAAGTCATAATAAATTTACAAAATAAATTGATTATAATACAAATACTATATATTGATCACTGTTAGTATTATTTTCATTATCATTATAGGCAGCTTACTATTATTATCATCATCATCTTTTTATTTTATTTAAATATTTGTAAACATATTTAAATATTTAAAATAGTGTAGAAAATACATTATTATTATATGCGTATAAAGTAATTATTATTATTTTAAATAGTAAAATAAATATATTGTTATAATATTAATAGTATCATTTTATCGAAATGAGTGTATTTAAATGTTTTTCTAATTAAAATGGATGAATATTTATTATAATATAAATAACATTTTATTTATACTAATAAAAACATTTAAAATATAAAATAATATTTAAAAATACATTATTATAATATAAATATTTTATTTCTATTTTATTTCAATCATGCCAATAAGGTACAAACACGAAAAATTGAAATACTTGGGTAAATAAAGTGTATTTTGCTTTGGCAGTAAAACGCAATTCCAATTATTCTTGACTGTAGCACTATAGTGCGTGAAGAGCACAAACACAACAGCTGTCTTTCTACCTATAAAACTGAGCTGCGTTTCAGTCAGTGTGTTTCCATTGCACATCATGCGTCCGGTCGATAAATTGTGATAAATATTACACTTGTCACCGAGCCCAATAATTGAACTATAATCATTACCTTGGGACACTGATCTATGGTCTCAATCAATGCTGCAGGCACGGTGGGATAGTTCTTGGTTCAGCTCACGGGGGGATCTCTCCTATCAGACCTCATCAGTGTGGTCAGCCTCTCGTGAAAGAAGAGACCTCATTCTAGAGCATGATTGGAGAGAGAAAGAAAGCGAGAATTCAAGACGAGCTAGACTGAAGCTCTGTGAGCAGAAAAGCTCCATGTGATTACTTCTGTTCTGCTTCAGACAGCAGCCATCATCTCAACACACACACTTTCAGATGGACACTGTGTGCTCCATTGAGAAAGCATCTGGGACAGATGGCAATAAAGGTGTAGACGACATTTTTAAAAGAATCATATTTCACCTGTTGTGCTCATAAACGCTGCAGCTTTACTTCCACTGACTGAAACATTCCCAGGTTCACAGCACAAATAATGTAGTCTTATCACTCCCTCCTTGTTCAGGTCTGTCTGTATTTGTTCGTGCCTGTATTTCGTGCTAGTCAATCAAAGTTAAACGGCGTAGCTCACGAACGGTATAGGTCAGGAAATTGGATTGAATCTAAACCTGATTCTTCAACCTGGGGCTGGGCAACAGTGTCAGATCCTGTTGTTTTTTCTGTCCAATCCTAGCTTTCAGTTTTGAGCACTGTTCAGGAATGAATCGTTTGTTTAATAACTCTTTCTCCAAACGCCCTTGATGAACCAAAGGCGATGCGTGAAATATCAATGTGGCTGTAAATATGATATATGAACAGTAGAGGGCAGACATGCAGCAGAAAGAGAACTGCTGTGTAAACGAGGGAGAGAGAAAGCTGAATAATGTTCGGCCTTGCTAGGCACTGAATCATAAACAATATTAGCAACATACCATTTCTATTGTTCCCCTGATAAGATTTAATAACCAAACGCTGTGTCTGATGAGGCAGAGAATCGTGCTTTTTTTCTGGAAAAAAAATACATGTTGCTATTACACCTGTTTACAGTATTATCAGTTAGAGCAGTGTTTCCCAACCTTTTTTTAGTCGCTGCACCCTTTGGAAATTTTTACAAACTTGTGGCACCCTACAGAATAAATTTTGTCACAATATTTGAATTTCTAACTTCGATATGATCATTTGAAAAGTATAGATATTCGGTACAACAGGGAAGAACTGCAGAATATAATGTCATACAGATATTTTTAGTATTATTAAAAAATTTTGGGGTTAAGATATTAAATTTTTATTTTTTTTACCAATTATCCAAATAATGTATAGTCCTAGAAAGTTATTATTATCAGAACACGTAAGCATAACGGTTAGCAGATCAATGAATGAGAGGGCAGCGTTACCAGAGTTGCCCATTTACCACACCATGTTACAGCACAGTAGGGCTATTGCAGACAGAAACAATACTGTACTACATCGATGTTTCGGTGCATCTCTAATTATTGGCGACATCAGAAATGGATATTATATAATAGATGCTTTTTTGAACATTTTAGCAATTTAAAAATATTAAAAAATGATTTTTTACACGGCACCCCTGCTCTCGACAGACGGCACCCCGGTTGGGGAACACTGAGTTAGAGGACTAACTCACAAATAAAACAATTCTGTCGTCATTTACTCACCCTAATGCTGTTCCAAACCCAAATGTATTTTCTTCAATGGAGAAATAGATGGGGAAATTCGTCGCGTAACCGATTGTAAATCAGTTTTTTTTTCCATTAAGAGCTTATGGTTATACTTTATGAACACAAAAACAAACCCAGCACAAGTTGTGAAAGAGAGAAATGAAAGAATCAAATATGAAGCTGGAAGAAATCTATACTTTATTGTTTTTGTGTATTTTTCACACATCTTGTTGGTTTCTTCAAGTTGCATCAGAAAAGCCCCTCAAGAATAGCCTACTGGAGGACTTTGGAACAACTTGAGGGTCAGTAAATGATTGGTTCTTTAAAATACAACAAAAAGTTCTGAAGACGTGCAGATCTAAAATGCTACATGGTGTTAAACTGCTGTAGAACTGCAGATTATAGATGAGCCATGAGGCATGAGCAGATGTGAACGTGTTTATATCTGCACAGACACATTTATGTGGTTGAGTATAAATGTAATGTGCACACAGCAGTCTGATCAAGACACTAATGTAAAGTTTAATTGCACTCTGTGTCTGTGCAGTCTGAGTGGTTATGTCCATCATTACCATGTTGACCAAATCACCTTTACTTTTACATGAAGATAACAATAGTCATTTATTAAACATGCAATAGCCTAATATATCCCTAAAATCATTGTAGAGGGGATTTAGGTTAGAACAGAGTTAAGACCGACTTTTCAGCAAAGGTAATATGTAATTTTACATATATAGCCTATAAAATTTACAGTATTCACATATTTATATAGAGGGTTTAGGGCACTTTTCAGCTGGTTAGTCTGGGTAAACAGATAAAATAGCTGAAGACCAGCTTGCTTAGGCTTAGAGACCAGTTAGTCCAGATTTTTTAATGTGTTTGAATGAAGTCTCTTATGTTCACCAAAGCTGCATTTTTTTCAAAAGTACAATAAAACAGTAATACTGCAAAATATTATTACAATTTACAAATAACAGTTTTCTAATATATTCCTGTGATGTAAAGCTAAATCACTGCTGCCTTCAGAGTCACATGATTCTTCAGAAATCAAATATATGTTGATTTGATGCTCAAGAAACATTACTTTTTATCAATGTTGAAAACAGCCGTGCTGCTTATTATTTTTGTTGAAATGGTGAGACTTTTTTTCAGAATTCTTTGATGAATAGAAGTTTAAAGAACAAGGTTCAGAATATTATGATTATATTCTGAAATTCCTTATCTGCATAACATAAATCTGTGTTTGCTGACATTGCAGGCCGTTCCAAACGAGTGATTGTATCGAGTCAAGTAAACTTCTACAGAAACTTTGAATGGGGACTGTTACTGTAGTGTTATTTGTATCTGTATGTACACGCGAGTGCTTTTATGTGTGTTTGGTGGCAGGGCTCTCAGCGAACAGTCCCCTACTGTTCTGAGTGAAAGGGTAATTGACTGTGAATGACTCTGGCTTTAATAAACACCTGCTTGCTCTGTTACCTGTGTTGCATCAGTGCGTCTCTTCTAGGCTCTCCAAGCTGCCATTTATAGAAAAACTCCACTGAAGAGCCTCAGGCTCTCTCCCTAGCTCATTAATCAGCATCCGCAGTGGACATAAAGTCATTTACTTTTGACAAGCCCCCAGTGTGTGCTATGTGATAGCAGGCCTGGCATAACAGTGTTAATTGGTAATTTACTGGAATATCCATACGAGGAAGTGCAGAGGACAGAGGCCACGGCTAAGACCCAATGTCTAAGGTGCTATTAGGTTTGAAAGAAGTCGAATGGTGCCGTTTAAACAGCAAATGTCACATTTGAAGGCTACAAACTCACACACACAACCTTAAACATGTACACGTGCAGCTCTTACAGACGAAAACTCACATCAGTGGTTGCTGCATCAGGCTCTAAAAACATATTTTATAGAATTGTTTTTGCCCAAACAATAAAAGTTAATGGGGTCCAAACAGCCACACTGAACCCCACAGACTTTTATTGCATGGACCATCCATCCATAAATAAATAAATAATCAATCTTATATCCTTTTTATTTTATATGTTCTTTTATGTTCCACAGAATATGGTCATACAGGTTTGGAATGGCAAATGATGACAGAATTTAATAGTAACTAAAAATTAAATTTTCATACATTTTAAATGCATTCAACTTTTTAGCCTATTTTGACGTTTCTGTTCTGATTTCTATTTAGGTTTAAAATAGTTGAAACCACAACACACGTTAAATATTCATTTTTTTAAAAGGTTTACAATTGCTTTAATAATTTAAACCAAAAATGTTTTAATGATTTAACTGTTTTAATTATTTAGATTGCATTATTTTATTTTTTAAAACATTCCTAGCAACCACCTACAGGTTCGAATTTTTATTTTATTAATTTAATTTAATTATTTTATTTTATTATTTTGACAGTGGTGGTGCCAAGTTAACACGTCCTTACTCAAGTTAAAATAACTAACTAACTATACTATAGTAGTCAACATTTGAAGTGAATCAAAAAAGTTCATCAAAGTTGTCCTAAGACAAGAACGCATTTTGGTATTAGGTTTTAGGACAACTTTGTTGGTTTTGATCCAATTCAAATGTTAACTAGTGTATTTTGCTAAAAATGAAGGGTATAGTGCATAAGTGGGAAATTCACATTCATGATGAGTCTTTATCAAAATATTAAACGTAATCTTTATTTTTATTTTTTTAAAAGTGCCACAAATTTATGTTTATGACATTTTGATGGATGCAAGTGCTTCCTTTTTAATGGATTCACCTTGCTATATAAAGATAGAGAGAGCGAATTTGCCCATCAACACGTTTGTCTACCAGCTCAGTGTCTCACGGCTGGAACTGAGAGAGAGAAAAGAGAGGTAGACAGAAGGAGAGCAGAGCAGCAGGGAGACAGAAAAAGAGTGTATGTCAACTTTAGAATTCCACTAGATTCACCACACTGCCAAACTCAACACCCTCAGGGTGACAGGCGAGAGAGAGAGAGAGAGAGAGAGAGAGAGAGAGACGAATGGCAATGACGGAGAGACACAGTAAAGATGTAGTGCTTATCAACACAAAAGACAACACAACTGAACAAGCCCGCAATAGCTGTGTCATACTTAGAATAACAATACAGTGTTTGACAATTTCCCTCTGTGCTTTCATTGCTTGCAGTCAAGATTACATTCGAAAAATATTTCAAGCCAGATTTTTCAATTTTGCTTGTACAACATGAAGACATTCAGCACCCCCAGGTTTCATTCTTGCATTGTGGAAATGCAGAATATATTTCTGCACATTAATGCAAAGGGCATTTTCTCCTGTGAAGATGAACAATCACAGATTTATTCGTAGCGCTATTCACAATTGAAGATATAATAAACTCTTGCTCTCTTTCTGTCTGTGTCTCGCTTTGTTTACTTACATTATACTGCATACTAAATGTGTTTACTTACTTTCAAGTAAATACTGTAGTAACAAAAAAAAGTTAAAAAGATTAGTTTTGAGACCTACTATAATGTAATATTTCCTTTTGGGTAATATTAGCTTGAAAAGCATGCGTAGAAATGTAATTCTCAAATCCAACGGGAATAGTATGCCATCTGGGTGCTTTTGGCATACTATTTTCAACCTACTATTATTTGGGATGTGCTAATCTTGCATACTATAATGGGTAGTATGCAAATTTTGACACAGATCTCCTTTGAATAAGTGAATGAACACAATTCTCTCATCCTCTGATTGTGACTCATCCGTCTGGTGACATTGACACTGAGCGCTGATATCACCTAACCTTGATCACGAGTGGGATGGAGAGAAAAGGGCCGTCACCTCATTCTGGCTTATTTGAAATTCTGAGTAAGTAAATTATGAACGTTGAGCAAATTAAGCAGCCTGCGCCTTGTCTGGCTGCCAGAGCATCGGACAATACGCTTGACAAAACGAGAGAGCTTCACATCCACACCCCCTGTCTTGTCAGCTCACTCTCGCTCCCCTGAGAGACGTCGTTTAAAGAGCCCGGAATAAATCAGGCCGATGAAATTTAAGATGTGGCTCTCAAGTGGATTGCTGGGCATAAATCAACTTGCTTTTTTAGGGTTTTACATTCATTAATTAGATTAAACAAAATCAGGGACCATCATGAGCAGGGCTCAACAATACAGTTTTTTTCTCTTCCAAGAAACAAAGCAACAGCATTGTTCAATACATGGCAGAAAACCAATTGTTTAATGTTTGCATAAATAGAATACATATAGGCTACATAAGCAGGGATGCACAAAAAAAAAAAAAAAAAAAAAAAAGTAAAATATACAAAATAAATATACAAAAAATTATAAACAAAAATATTAAATAATTTAATAAAACATTAAAACATTACAAATGTTCAAATAAAATCATTTTTAAAAACTTCAAGTGAATTTAGACAACACAACTTTATACGATGAAAAATGTATATTTATTTTTTCAAATTTGTTAAAGATTAGCTACAACCTTAGTTAACTATATCAGTTAACCTGAACTAAGAATGAACATCTATAGCATTTAACCTTAATTCACTCAATTTCAACATTTACTAATACATTTTTAAAATCAAAAGTTGTATTTGTTAACAATACCTCACTGTCAACCAACATGAACAACTACCAGTCAGTTAATTATTTTTCTTAACTAATATTAACAATGATTTATAAATGTGTAAAATATACCTTTAATGTTAGTTAATACATGAACTAATGTTAACAAAGAAGACCTTATTGTAAAGTGTTACCAATTACATTTAACAGAATTAATTTAATTTGATCTGAGCGACAGATGATGACAAAGGTGATCTAAGGGCCTGTTTACACCTGGTCTTTTCATGCATTTTCTCTGATCTGATAGCTGTCTGATCATAAAAAAACAGGTGTAAATACCCTCCAAAACGCTTTCAAGATGGATTTAAATCTGAACACTCAAACTACCTTAAGGAGGTGGTCTGGGACGCATTCCAGATGAAACTGGAGTGTAAATGCATTTGGTTGTTGAAACCACATATGTACATTTTCCGCATGAACAATTAAATACTGACCAAATTGAAAGAAAACTACAGGTCTGGTATGATGTGTTGGCTGATCACAAACCATCCTTGCATGCAAGAATCACTCACACACCTCTTGTCTTTATCAGCAACTCTCTCTAATTGCTGTAGTTGTTCACTCCTCTCCAAACATCCTGACGTCTTCCTTTCTCTGCCCCGGCACAGCCTGCAGGGGATAACTGCTTGAATGGGCACTGAGTGGTCAAAACTGAATAAATCCCATTTTTGTGCATAATGGCATTTCCGTCTGGACTCACCCCTAGTCAATCTACTCTCCGGAGACTTCTGCACAAGGTGGAAAATGCAGAATTAGAAAGTGGATAGCCACCTCCATTAAATGTAGATTCATTTAATTTGTTTAATTACAGTTGTAACGATGGAAAAACAGGAAATTCCTACTGTAAGTTTTCCGATATCTGGAAAACACTGGAGCAACTACAATTTGTATACACTTTTTTAATCCTATAAATTTCCTGGGCATGAAATGTATAAATAAATGGTAAATGGTATGGATCGACTGTAATACATAAAATTTTATGCAAAGGTGATCATAAACAAAAACATTTTTAAGGTAATGATGCTTTCAAATATATAGGCTTTTGTTTAATGCAGCCTCAAGAGCATTCCAGCAGCTTCATCAGGTTTTCCAGTGACCTCATAACCTGTCTAGTTCCATTCACCAACTCAGAGATCCCATTTAGGGAGGTGACCTAAACTTGGCAAGGTGCAGGTGATGTTGTCTTGCGGCTGACCTTTCCCTCCATACTAATTGCTGTAACAAAGTTTGAAGACAGACTTTTAAAACTGCACTTTCTCCTCACTGGTGTCTCTCTGCAGTTTTGTTGTGACTCGTGGAAATCTCCGGTAAGTTAACTGTGTTCACAGATTACTATTTTCTTTCAAGTGCACTATCTAGCACACAGTACTGCTAAATGTACGTCAGGAGTACTCAAAAACGAATGAATAGCTCCGAATTTTGCACAGGTAATTGCTATTCCCCAGAAATACAAGTACATAATTTATTTGCTATTTTGAGGATTTGAAGTGATTTTGAAAAAAAAGAAAGAAAAATTATGAAAGAAATATATTTCTTGTACATTTTGGTATAAATGGCTCTAACCAAAAGGTTTAGAAACAAAAAGCTGCTTTATATATTACAGAGTCGCTATATATTGCACATGACCAGGTCCACTGCTACCGCGTACACACACACACACACACACACACACACCACTCTCACACACACACACACACACACACACCATCTTAAGTTACATAGATGTCCCACTAGAGTAAATGGGGTTAAGTGCTTTGCTCAAATGCACAATAGTTATGTTTCACAGATTGTCCTTTATGGTGTGTGAACCTAACGTTACAACCTTTAAGAGCCCAGACCTTTAACTACTAGGCTACACAGAATCTGTATATATCAATATGATATACCTGATTGTATTCAAGTTCAGTGTAAAAATAAAGCTGTACATTACAGTAACTTTACACCATACGGTCTTAAATATAAAGGCTTCAAAAAGGGTTTCTGCTGAGATGCTATAGAAGAACCATTTCAATTCGCTAAAGAAGCTTTCAGTGAGCAGTTCTTAAAATAACCATTTTAATAACCCAAAGACTTTTTTTTTAACTATAAAGAACCTTTTGTGAAATGGAAGTTACATGTTCTTCATAAATCCATCAATGCCAATAAAGAATCTTTATTTTTAAGAGTGCAGGTGAGTTTGTGTGGCTTATTGCTTTTATAAGATTTTGTCAATTTGCTAAGTCACCAATGTTGAATAAATAGTAAGATACCACATATTAATATTTATAATCAGAACAAACAGTTCTTCAGCTCTGCAAAGCAAATACATGCTGTTCCAAAACCCGTATGACTTTCATCTGTTAAACACAAAATACGTTTTTTGGTGTGCTTTTTTTTTTTGGGACCCCATTGACTTTCATTATAAAAACAATTTAAGACAAAAGGCAAAAACTATTCATTTTATAGACTTGATATTATGACACTTTTCAAAGCTCAGTGTAAAAAGAAAATATTTGAGAATACTAGAAATCAGTCTGAATGTTGTCACTTTCAGTATTTGGTGGCTATATCTAAAAACTGACAATTGTAGTCAATTAAATTGCTACCTATGTCAGGATACAGTAATACAAATCAGGAATAGGAGAAAGACCTTGAACAAATAAAAGAAGCGTTATTTTGGGTGTAAATAGCCTAAAGCTGTGATTATCAGTGGAGAACTAGCAGAGATGAAAAAGTTTAAAGACTTAAATCTGAGGAAAGAGGAAGAAGCCACGGATGAAAGAGAAGAAAGGATCGGAGAGAGACGCTACGTGTTTTCGGGGGGCCATGGCCTCGAATCTGAAGAAGCTGCCAAAAGAAAAGAGAAGAGATTGAAGAGATTTATTAGCACATTTTTGAGAAGACCTAACCTGGAGCTACAGACAATTGAGTTCATTCAATTTATTTTTTAATTATAATTACATTATAATTCAGAATCTGCCATGTAACGAGAGATGGGCATTGGACCAAACTGCATAATTCTCTGAAACCACCAGAAGAAGCAATAAACATTTGAGTGATAATCTTGCAGATACTTACACACTATCACACGCACATACCAGAAGCTCTCAGTAAACACAGCATTATCGGTGCAAATGAAACTCGCATTCAGACAGCCTGTTATTGTGAGGGCTTTTCAGCAGCCACTGTAATCACACAACAATGTGGCACTCTCAATAAAAGAGCAAGTGTTTATAAACGGATCCTTTTATGGAGAAATATTGGCTTTTCCAAAAAAACCTCAGTGGGAAATGTCTTTATGGATAAACAAGACAAACGAGAGCCTGACGTTGGTTACTGGGTTTGGATTTGATTTATAAAATCAAATAATCACAGTATAGAAAACCATACATGTGTTACAGTCACGTCTTATAAGCTGGCACTGCTAAATGAATCATTTACTCTATAGAGTTTATTGTTCTGAAATGCATAATTGCTTGATACAGTACAATTTACCGGTTATGTAAGACCTTGGCTTCACTGAAACCAGATCGCTATGCCAGAACCGACCAGCAGAACGCAATCCAATAACTGTTTCTATGGTGAGATCTGTTAAGCAAAATTACACAAAGACAGACAACAAGAGGAAATCATGCAAATGAGGTAATTAAAATACCAAAAAAGAACAAATGGGAAAGAGGAAAAGGTTGCTGACCTCAACACAGTGCTGCAACAAGACATGGATACAAACTATTATTGTTTTTTTACATTTGCTGATGGATGCTTCAAAAAATCATCTGAAAACAGTGAACGACAGATATGATTTCTGAAAAGGGCTATACAGAATGAATCAATCAAATCCTAGAGTCTGAGGCCAAAAGAGAAAGAAAAAAATGACTGAAAGAGCTAAAGGAGAGTTGAGATGTGGAAAAGAGAAGGACTGCTAAACAAATATCACGAATTGGTTGAAACCATGAAATGTTTTGACATGCATATTTTGTTTTCACATGAAAACACTTTTAAAATGAATACATTTCAACCTTTAAACAACTGATAAAACTACTCAGCATCAGTGCACACCAGCTAACTAACCATGATCTTCTATAATTGCAAGTCAGAGGCAGGTGGCATTTATACATGCAATACATTTGCAGCTAATAAAATGGATAAATGGATACGGACAATCCCCCTGTTATTTTTATATGTGGTTACACTCTTTATTTTGTCAACTTTCAGGAGTGCACTAGCATACAGATCAGTCTCAATGCTAATATTTGCACTAAAAGCCACAAACCTTCAATTTTGACTCCATGGGGTCTTTAAAAAAAGAGAAGAATATAAAAAAACATAAATCATCAATCCAGCAAAACATCTTTCTGTGCAAAATCGTTTTGATTGCTGTGCAAACGGTGCAAAATGAAACATTAAAAAGCCGATTTGCCTAGGGTCGAAGGTTTGTTTTTCATTTCCATTTTTATAGCCAAACACACTCCACATCAGAATGGAAAGAGAAAAGGGTGGTTTTTGAGTGAGAGGGCAACTAATGTTATGACAGAAAACTTATGTTTTCTCAAGCCAATATTATGTTTAAGATACTGTAAATGTAAAAACAACAAATAGTATTGTCATTCATTAAAGAACCAGAGCTAAGAATTCTAGATAGACTGGCAGGAGCAGGCGAACTTGAAGTGTGCATGTGCCATGTGAGAAGCTCATATGAATATGACTCATGAGCGAATATAAGGCAAATGCTGCACTTTTCAAACGTGACCTTGACGAGCTCTTTATAGCAGGACAAATGGCTCACATAGGCTTGAGTGAGCAGGTCTCAATATTCCTTATACAAACACACTGCAATGAATTGATGGCATAGCTGTTCATAATACAACAAGATACAAAATACAACAATACGGGGAAGTCGTGGCCTAATGGTTAGAGAGTCGGACTCGTAACATAAAGGTTGTGGGTTCGAGTCTCATACCGGCAGGGATTGTAGGTGGGGGGAGTGAATGTACCGCGCTCTCTCCCACCTTCAATACCACGACTGGGGTGCCCTTGAGCAAGGCACCGAACCCCCAACTGCTCCCCGGGCGCCGCAGCAAAAAATGGCTGCCCATTGCTCCGGGTGTGTGTTCACGGTGTGTGTGTGTTCACTGCTGTGTGTGTGCACTTTGGATGGGATAAATGCAGAGCACTAATTCCGAGTATGGGTCACCATACTTGGCCACATGTCACGTCACTCACTCACTTAAGATGGCTATTGAGAACTGCAGACATACATCCTCACCCAAAGAGAATGATGGTAGTTGAGGTGCCACTGATATCGTCCACGGGGAATAAAAGCCTTTAAAGTTAGTATAGTTCATTCTAAGTATGAAATTTCTGTCATCATTTATTCACCCTCAAAATCCGCATGATTTGCATTTTATCCATGCAGCAGATGGTTGATTAACCCAGTTAACTAATCCAGTTCACAAAATCAATTGAAAGGATACACTTACAAAATCTCAAGTTCAATTCAGTGACTCAATAATATGGTCACTCTTAAATGTAATTCCAAATCTGACCAAAAAGAATACAAAATTATCATTAAAGTGGTCAATATGAGTCTGTGCATTTGTGTGAAGAGCAGACTGTTCATAAGTAGTAATGACATCCAATTCACTGTCTCAATAAAACAGTCGCTCTTAAAGGGACAGTTAACACTAAAAATGAAAATTCTGTCATTATTCACTCACCCTCATGTTGTCCCAAATCTGTATGACTTTCTTCTCTGCAACACAAGAAGAGAAATGTTCAAATATTTACAAGTTGCCCCCCCCCCCAATGCAATTACTATTAATGAAGACTGATCAAAAAGAATGAAACAGTATCATTAAAATGATTAATGTGTGTTTGTGCTCTATTCCAAGTCATCTGAAGCCATAGGATAGATTTGTGTGAAGAACCGACTGTTCGTAAGAAACAGTGATGTCTAATTTGTGAAGGAATCATTCTTTTTAATTGTTCTTCTGGATCATCCTTTTAAACCGTTCTCTTAATGATCCAGTTCACAAAAACATTTTAAAAGATTCATTCACAAATCAGACTGATTCAGTTCACCAGCTCAACAAGATTGCTGTTAAATTTCAGTCTAAGCTATCGAATGACTTTATGCGACTTGCAATATTTGCACACAAATTGTATGGACCACTTCAACGACACTTTTGTGTCATTTTATGAAGCTCCAGTCTCCGTTCATTGTAATTGCATGTAAAACGATGACCAACACATTATTCAAAATGGGGTAAATTAAGTCATACAAGTTTGGAACAACATGAGGGTGAGTAAATGATGGCAGAATTGTCATTTTCATGTCAACTCTCATGGACTGACTGGGGGTTCATATAGGAGCCAGTGTGTTAAATAAAAGACAGCTGAGTAGAGGGAGTTTTCAATATACTGGGCATGAAATGCTCTGTGCTGGGTAATCGGTTAATCGGCCCAGTCAGTGAGCATATGAGTCACACATACGCAGTATGGGCGTCCATTCACCGAGCTCATTGTGTTATTACTGTTTCTCTCTCTTCCAGTCAGAAGCACTGTGCCAGCCATTCTACACGAACAAGGCCCGATTACAGGGCCGTCTGAAAAGACCCACAGGAGGCTCATTTATGGCCTCTTCAGTGAGCCCATGCAATTTCTCATAGACACAAGCTACTGCTTCCTCAATCATAGTCACATAGACACACTTATCATGAAAATACAGAAAGATGGAGAGCAGAATGCTGAAAAAGAGGGAAAACACGAGAGCGCGAACCAGAGCGTGGATGAAAAATGATCTAGCACGACTTTTACAGCAAAGCATTTATCTCATGAATCACAAGAAAGGCAAGGCCTCTCTCATCAAGAGCTGCGACTAAGGGTGTAGCAACCATGAGCACTGAGGGGAACGTATGACTCCTGCTTTTAGACATTTCGAACTTTGTCCTCCTACAATTTGGCCAATGATCATATTTTAAGGAATTTATTTTGCCCAGCAAGTAAAATAATGGGTTTTAAAGGAATGGTTCACCCAAAAATGATAATTCTGTCATCATTTAATCTCCCTCCTGTCATTTCAAACCTGTATGACTTTCTTTTTCCTGTGGAACACAGAAGAACATGGTATTTAACTATTTTAGTCCAACTGGGCTTTCATTGTATGGACAAAGACATTCAAAATGTCTTCTTTTGTGTTCCACAGAAGAAAAGAAAGTCATACAGGTTTTGAACGACAATAGAGTGAGTAAACATGTGTCTATCCCTTTAAGACTGTAACAGAAGCCTCTGTAAACGTGTTGCATCAGCATCCAATCGATTGAATGAAGGCGCAATCTGTAAGCGATCATCCTAATTTGGCTAGCGCCCCTTATTTGCTTTTCAACATATCAATTACAACTACAAGGCAAATGTTTCATCACCTAATTAATATGCATGAGTCAGGCTGACACGCCACCACGCCTCAAAGTTATTACTGCACATAACTTTATTTTTTATGAATACAATTACTTCCTTTGAACATAGGACTTGATGTTTCAATTATGGTTAGATTAAAGCCTATATTTGATGTTAATGTAACACTAACCATTGTTTTGATCCAATTAATTGAGCTCCTTTTATGTTGTGCTGTGTTTGTTTATGAAGCACTTGAAATTTAACGCCGGCAGTAACGTTTAATCATTTAGTTGTTGTTAAGACGTGCTGTTTTGTAAAAAAAATAAATCTTCATAAGAATACAAACATGTAAATAAACGTTTTTTAATTCAAATAAATATTTTTCACTTCTTTAAAATGTAGTATTCTACAAAGGTTCTTCATGAATAGTGCCAAGAACCAACTAATCAATAATGGAATTAGTTGTTGATTATTATTATTATTCACCAGGTTTTGCAGTCCTGCTCTCATTCCCCAATCAGTCATGCTCTCTCAACTTCTCCATGCAGAAAGAGCCGCATAGCTGCTGGTTCTCGGAGTCAGACAGCAGGTGGTTAAGCAGACGGATCTGATCTGGGAGGGAGGTTCGGAAATGGCCGCTGCCACCTTACCGCCTGAATACTTTCTTCCCCCTGTGCAATCTCAACCCAGCTCAACTGGGCACAGATCAATCCATTCAGCAGCGCTGCTGTTGGCCGCAGCACTCTGAAGGCAGAGACGGGCCGCCAGCCGAAATGCTCTGTGGGATCTAATCAAGCCCCGATCTGACATCACACGAGTATCACGCTGCATTCAGTCAGATGGGCGTAGACTGAGGTACAGTAGCAAGATGTAAAAAAGGAGCAAAACTTAGTTCTTTAAGATATTAAATAGAGCAGTATACTTTTACAGTGATAGGAATATTTTTGAAGTTTTGAAACAAATTATGAAAACTCAAAAATATATAGCAAAGATTAAGAAAAACAATTGGAGAAATTGACAAAGAAAGACTTAAAAATTGAAATCAAAATCTGAAATATGAATATAGATGGAAACTGCTTTTAAGATAGATTTTAAGATAGAAAATGGTACATTTATTTGATCAAATATAAAGTAAATTATTTAAAATTAAACTTAAATTTATTTTATTTGATTATTTTATACTTTCTTTTATCATTAGTGGATGGATAGAGAGATAGATAGATTGTTACATAAAATCTATCTATCTATCTATCTATCAATCAATCTATCTATAGTACACTTATTTGATCTCATATACAGTAAATTATTTTACTATACTGTGTGTTGTCATGGATGGATGGATGGATGGTTGGATAGATAGATAGATAGATAGATAGGTAGATTTTTACATAAAAAATATTCCATCCATCCATCATTGACAAAGCAAAGTATAAAATAATACAATAAAATAAAATAAATTAAATTTAAAGTAATTTACTGCATATTTGAGCAAATAAATGCTCCCTTGCTGAGCATAAGAAATATCAAAAACATTTCATAATCCTGATTATTCCAAACCTTCAACCGGTAGTGTATCTACGTATATCTTATAATAAATAATATTTAAATAAAAAGAAAGAAATAATTAAATAAAAATAATAATAAAATGAAATACTGTGGTAGACCTAGAGAAAAGAACAGAACAGGCGTTATTAACAGATGACATATGGGGGACAATATGAAAGCAGATGTGCAGAAATCAGTTGAGGGATGTGGCATTTAAAAGAGCAGGACAAAAGCGAGAGTTTGGAGGATCCGATCGTCCCTTCGGGAGAAGATAAGAAGCGGCCTGAAGGGTGTCTGTTACTGATAAATGTTCAGCGATATCCACACGGACACACGGGGACCATTAGCAAAGCCGTGGCCACATTTGTGGCCCCTGCTCCCTTTCTAAACGGCCAAGCTGGCAGAGTATTATATAGCACTTAACTGAAACCCGGTGTTCCTTTCAGCTCCCACAAAACTCCTCGTAACCTCGGTGTATCTGAGGGTCGTAGGGGAACGCTCAGGAACATGGATTTTCCGTTATGCTCTCCGTCAGTCAGGCTCTGCAGAGTGTTATTGATTTTCAAAATGAAAGGATGTGCCGTCATGTTTGCCGTCATATCTTAAACCGAGTCATTTGTAGCTGTCAATTATGCCTGGCAGCGCAGGCCAGCGATATCAGGGTTCTGGTGACTGTAATACGAGAAGGATGACGGACAAACACAGAGCTCAACGGCTCCGTGCTGTTCTGAACACCGGCTTACAGGCTTTTTTAATCACAATAAAAAAGTAACCGTCACTGCTATGACATCTGATTCTCGAGGAAACTTAATTAAAGTGTCAGATGAAATTTGTTCTGCTCTCTGGTCTCCTTTGGCTTTGTGGGGCTGTACTCATTACCGGTGTGATTTAATTAACCGGCCAGTTAATTGAGGAAAAACGTCATCGTTCACTCGTAATCTCCTTTCTGCTCCGCAGCTGCAGACAGGTATCGGGTCAGTCTTGGGTTATGTTGCTTAGTTTTGTAGAAAACAATATTGTTATCTACCGACCATATACTTAGACAGTCTGCTATCTTGAAAGCACAGTAACAAAACTGTCTCCATGACCTGAAATGGTCTCCTGAGCATGTGATAAAAAGCTGTTTAAATGAAACTGAACTATTTAGCAAGACATTTGCAGCAACAAGATATCCAAAAATGCATTTGCGTCAGTGATAAGTCAATCAGTAGAGCTGCTAAAATTGCAAGTTTCAGGATCTTAAAAGATTTGTCTCTAAGCCACATATCATAAAAAACAGGATATAGCCTACTGGAGGCCTAAACCTCTGCAATTTTACAAAGAACTTTAAATTGCATATATACTACCATTTAAAATTTTGGGGTCAGTGTGATAATACGTTTATTCAGTAAGGACACATTAAGTTGGGCCTTATCAAAAGTGACATTTTTCATATTCATTATAACAAAAAAAAAAAACGTATTATTTCAAATAAAAGATTTTCTTTTAAGCTTTCTATTCATCAAAAAAATCCTGAAATAATGTATCATGGTAAGCAGCACAACTGTTTTCAACACTAATAATAATTATAATATTAAGAAATGTTTCTTGAGCAGCAAATCAGCATATTGGAAAGATTCCTGAAGGGACATGTGACACTGAAGACGAGTAATGATGCTGAAAATTCAGCTTTGCCATAACAGGAATAAATTATATTTTAACATATCTTCAAAAGGAAAACAGTTATTTTAAATGTAAATTAAATTCTCTCCAATACTGACAAAAACAAAGCATAAAATAAAATATTTTATTAAAGTATTAAAATAATGAAATGAAATAAAGTGAATACACATACATATACTATATACAGAGTTGCTTCAGTATGCAATAAAATTCTGCACTACATTTTTACATTTTGCGAAGAAAATAAGTAGCACTTGTGAATGTGCACTCAGCCAAGTCAGTTCCGCATCATATCCAGGTACCAAACAATATATTTTATGCAAATTTTGGGACAGGAACACCAACATGCTAATAAAATGTAACAAAATGTGCATGTAGAAAAAATGTCTGTGGCATTAATGTGTGGGACAAGGCACTAAAGTTCAATACTTAGGATTATGTTAAAATCCCTATAGCGCTAAATATGAAAACCAGTAGCATTAGTGAGCAACACTAATGGAACATTTTCAACTGTTATTGCAAATTGTTCAGGCTAAACCTGTTCTCTTGAAATGCATTACACCGAGAGTTAAACTAGCAGCTTTACTATAAATACATCAGGGGAACAGATAGTACCTTGCATCACATTATCCTGTGGATCACAGATTCACTCATAACATTTCAAACCGCTCACCTCAAGATTTGTCATTAAGATCTTCTGGACTGTTTACCGCCTCCTAACCGTCGCCGTGAACCCCTCCATCCCTGTCGCAAGAGGTGGACATCTTGAAGTCTAGCCTTGTCTCTATCCCCTGTCATTACTCATGGCTGTCAGGGGCGCTCTGGAATTGGCATTGAGTAATGACAGGTCTAAAGCGAACGACCTGCCACAAAATAATTGCTTTTGACGATTATGCATGGCCCCTTTACCTGTAATCGCAGCAAAAAAAGTTTTACATACAAAAAAGTGAAAGGAGAGCGAGAAAAGAGAGCTTTGATGAAAAAAAGTCCTTTCTATTGTAAATAAAGTGCTCTATGATTACCGCCTGGCCCTGTTTTTACAGCCAGCACTCTTCTATTGTAAAAATTTTATAAATAACATCATTTGCTCGACTGCTTGCTGTCAGTTTCCCTGTCTGATGGCCTGCTTCACACTTGGCCTCTAGGGGGCAATACATCTCTCTTCCCATGGATCTTTCTCATATACACAGCATGAGACAAAGAAGACATGCAGAATGAGAGTATTATGTGCATTTTTAAACACTGAAACTCCATGGTGTGAAGATCCAACGATATTTTCGGTAGGGGTCCCAGCATGGGGGCTGTGAAGTGTTGGTGGAAACAGCGCTGAGGTTTTTTCCACCCGTGGAGTTGGGCTGCAGATAAACCCTGTAGCTGGAAAAATCATGCTTTGTACCGCAGTGCTCTTTCAATGTTAAACGGAGGTTGGTGCTCTAAGGCATCACGCTGAGCTGAGCTGTACTCGACGGGTCTACGATGCCATCACAACCTTACGACCGTTCTCAAGTGTCATCGTTCCCTTGCACGCTCTCGCTTCTTTATGCCTGTGAAGGTCTTTTAGCAATTCAGTGGTTCTGGCGAGCCGGTAATTGGTGTAGGTCTCCATCTGTCCTACCTGTGCTGTGAGAGAAGTGCCTACGCAATGACACACACTCACAAACACACAAACGCTATTTTTTTCTTCTCGTTCTCTGTCACATCCACACACACTCTTCTCTCTATGCCACATCTATCCTTTCCAAAGAACACACACACGCGCACTTGCTTTAGGTGTTTTGGCTCATTAACTCAGAGATGCTGAGGCTGAAAGGGCTGCACGTGCTCACAGCAGGTTCCATCCACCGGAGAGAAAGAGAGAGAAAAGTGTTGGCATGCAATTGCCGATGCAATTCACACTTCTCATTCCATCTGCTTAGGTCAGAACCACACAAAGAATTAAACACACAGCCAGATGCATCATCGCTGCACAAGAAAATTTAAGACGAGCCTCTGGAATAGCTTGGGTTGCAGTTCTGGCGACAAAGCCAAACCTAAGGTGGTTAAGCTGGTCTCCCAGCCTGGCGATTCTGGTCTATTTTGATGTTTCATAGGGGTTTAGGACACCTGTCAGGCCGAGGGACCAGCTAGACTAGCTCACAAGTGCCTCAAACCAGCATTAAACTACTGTATCAAAACATACTATCCTAACCATATTAGCTAGGCTGGGAAATTCATAATAATGTTAGACTGAGGTAACCTATTTAAAGGGATAATTCACCCCAAAATGGAAATTTGCTGTTAATATACCTGCCTCAGGCCATCCAAGATGTAGGTGACTTTTTTTCTTCAGTAGAATAATAAAGAAAATTTTTAGCTGAAAGCGTGACCCTTTGTGATCTACAAAATGCAAGTCAGCAGCTACCGGTATTTGAGAATTTAAAAAGCATATCAAGGAAAACAATATTAATACCCATGGCTCCTGATGAAATATTGAGGTTTTATGAAGTGAAACAAAACCGCAAATTTTCATTTTTGGGTGGACTATCCCTTTAAGCTCTATCCTAGGTCTCTCTCATTTTGACCAGACACATGAAATTAAATGAAATAAATATTATGAGAATATTGAACTACTGAAAAAAAAAAAAATACAATAAAAAATGTTCTGTAGCATATCAATTAGTAAAATACAATTAAATTGTTATGAACATATCAAATTACTAAAATAATAAATATTAACTAAAATATTGTTATAATCATCGAATTAAGAAAATAAAATAAATATTGTTAAAAGAACCCTAAATTACAAAAAAAGTTGAGCATATCAGATTAGTCAAATAAAATAAAAATGTTGTTATGAGCATCTGAAACAAATACTGTCATGAGAATATCAAATTACTCAAATAGAATACAATAAATATTATTCTGTATCAAATTAGAAAAATAAAATAAAATATTGTTATGAACATATCAAATTATTAAAATAAAACATATAGTTTTAAGCGGTGAATTACGAAAATAATAAAACAAAACAAAACAAAATAGATAGTTATAAGAATATCAAATTACTAAAATAAAAAAAGATGTTGTTCTGAGCATATAAAATAAATAATTGTTATAAGAATATCAAATTAGTCAAATAAAATACAATAAAAATTGTTCTGTAGAGTATCAAATTAGAAAAATAAAATAAATATTGTTATGAACATCAAATTACTAAAATAAAGAAAAATATTGTTTTAAGCATCGAATTATGTTGCTTAAAAATAAAATAAAATAAAATAGCTAGTTATAAGAATATCAAATTACTAAAATAAAATAAAATGTTCTGGGCATATGAAATTAGTAAAACAAAAACAAAACTATTTAAAAAACAAACTCCCAAGTGCCCCAAACCCCCATAAAACCATCAACACAGACCAACCTAACTTGAGTTAACTGGGAATCTGTTTTTTTAGCGGGGAGGTGATTTGTCAAGCCCAAACTATCTGTCTGTCACTCTATCTGTTGGACGGCGTTAAGCTGTACTGATTTTTCTGTCTTACTGTGAGACTGTCCTGTTGCCCTGCTGTCCCTTTTTTGTCCTTTAAACCAGTGTCTCAAAGATTTGCCCCCTTCTATTATGGTCACTGTGTGTCAGGCAAATCTTATGTCCAGCACCTGTCAGGCTTCTGCTGGAGTAAGCGTGAAGGTAACAACCAGAGAGGACGGATCATTCCCGCCACTGTTCCGAAAACAGCTCACATCCCGACACCCCCGGCCTTTATTATCCTCGGCCGTCTCCGAGCAGATCTGAGATCAGCTGAAAGGTTGGCGGCCATGATCTTTAGAGATCTCTCTCCGGCTCAGTGGACATGTCAGAGCTCCAGCAGGGCATAATGAGGGGTTGCTCACTTCTGCAGAGGGTTGGACGAGACGTAAGCCTCACGCCCACTCCTTCACACATGCTTCTGCCTAATACTGTGTGTGCGCTGCCCTCATGAGCTTCCAAAGTCCATCTATAACAAGCATTCCTGTCTGGAGGCTGCTATATAATATATGTCCAGGTTTACAGCTGATAAAAACTTCAGTGTCAAGCAGAAAAAGTCATAGTTCTCACCAAGCCGGAGATGCTGGTCAAACTTGTTTACAAGCTCACCAGCTTTGCCAAGATGGACGACTTGACCAACCAGTTTGATCTAGATGCTCTATGGCTGCGTTTACAATTGGCATTAACATGGGATCACCGTGATCTGATCAAGCAGATCGGATCATCAGTCAAAAAGGACACGGTACGTTTACACTTGGCAACATCAACTGACTTCTCTATCTGGATAACCGATCGGATCTGTCTTTCCCGCGCAATATTTAAATAAGAGCCAGGTTCTCTCGAAACCACATTTTCACTTGTCTTTTCAATGTGTATGTGGACAACATCCGGATACAGGTCGCATGTTAATGCCAAGTGTAAACACAGCCTATGAGACTGTCTACAAGGTACATGCTTCATCTGAACATATTTCTGCTAATCAAAAACCGAAACCATCTACTAACTAGTTTCAAATTCTAAAAACCCGTTGAAACTAAGCCTTCAAAAGAAGATATTAAAACAAAACAAAAGAAAAACAAAACAAAACACCAAAAACCAAAACACAACACATCATAAAACAAAACAAAAAACACAAAACAAAACAAAAAACAATTCAAAATAACACAAAATAGAACACAACACAACCCTGTTGAAAAAAACAGCATATGCTGGTTAGGTATGTTTGAGCTGGTTTAAGCTGGTTCTTAGCTGGTCATGAGCTGGTTTAAGTTGGTCATGAGCTGGTCCTGGAGCTAGTTGCTTTTGACCAGCATAGGACCAGCTCATGACCAGCTAAGGACCAGCTGAAACCAGCAACCATGCTTCAAAACATACCTAACCAGCATATGCTGGTTTTTGCAACAGGGAAAACAGAGAACAACAAAGATATTGACGTGGAGCATATCAAACTGCTAACAAACACACAACATAACAAAACATAAGTTAAATCATCTCCCATAACACCCCATAAAACTATCAATACCGACCATCCTAACCAGCTTAGTCAAGCTGTGAGACCAGTTAATGGGGAAACTAGCTGTTTTTATCAGGAAGGTGACTGGTTGAGAGTTTAATCTTCAAATCTAATGTTCTTTGATCTATCAAATCTTGATCTAATGTTATATTGAGTCCAATCTAAAGTACATGATATTCTCTCCACTCCTGACAATATGAAATTCATTCATGCGTTTGTTGTCGTACCAAAGAGCTTTACCAAACAATTACAAAGCATTCAGAACGCAGCTGCAAGAATGCTGACTCGCACTAGACTGAGGAATCACAACCGGCAGTTAAATCCCCTCCCTGTGTACCTGCGTCTGACCAAACTGATTTCATTATCCTCTTATTTTGAAAAGTCTTCATGGTGTTACTTCTACATATATTTGCAATATTATTATATGATGCAATATGATCCAACTGCAACTTGCTGGGCACTTAATTTTCAAAGCACACTTGTTTACATGTGTTTTTCATATTTTTTATACATATAATTAATTTGATTTTATCTCCTTTAATATATATTCATGTGAAGGTTTATGTAAATGATATTGTATGTTTTCTGTAAAACTTATAAACACTTAGTTTAATTACTAATCTACCATAGGGATAGCAGCTTACAGTGTAGAGTTATACAATGGCAAACAACATAACACATACTTTAGCATGACATTAGCATAAATGTTAGCAGCTATGTCAAAATATATGTTCTTTGTGACTGAGGAGATAATAATTCATCTAATAGGCTAATCATGAAAAAGCAGTTTTGATGATCTACACAGATATATTATAGGCTACTCTGCTACGCTAATCAACACTGATCTCTGAAGTCCTATGACTGGGCTAAAAGAGCGCAAACAGAAATCAAGCTGTTTTTTTATTATTATTATTATTTTTATTTTTTTTTACATTTCTCATTTGAATGGATCATTTATTTGCAAACTGCACACTGGTGACAGAGTGTTTCTCCTACAGTTCACTTTACCGCTGATTAATTCATTGTTAAACTAAGATTGTGTATACACTTTCACTCTCAATCGGAATAAAACACCGCAAACATTACCATAAATTTACATGCACGCTAACGCGCAGCTGTAGGATAACAGCAACTGTTTACTTGTTCTGCATTAAGGAGAAAAATGAATTAGGAGGAAAAGGAAAAAGCTTTAAAGATTTTTGCCGTAAAAAGACGAAGGTCACAGAAGCAAATTTGTAAACAGGGCTTTCTGTTTTTAAGTGTATGCGGCACAAAAGAAAGAACCCAATGATTTTACACCGCTGTGTCTTTTGTATTAGCTTTTATTTTATGTTTCACATTGGCCTGAGGTATTTGTTGTAACAAAATCTGTGGGGGGAGCTCTCCAGAGTGTGCACCGGCTTCATTCCTGTGGAGTTTTACAGTTTAATTACAGTATGTGGTGGGAAGACTGAAAGAATTCATGGCAGTTCAGTCGGCCTTTCTTTCCCATGTCCTCAACCCTGCAATCAAACTCGTGTGGCTCTACACATTCCATATACCAGACCTTCCTCAACACAACATCCGCCACATGCACACAGAAAGGGCAAAGCATAGTCATTATTGTTGCTGTCGAATAAAAATAGGTAACCAAGGCATTAGCTTTTAGCTGCCTTTCTTTTCCCCAGGCACTATTAATGACAGCTCTGCTATTGAGTGGAAAAGTCCGAATAGTTGCGACTTTCTGACTCTGTTTCCATAATTTTTTCTCTCTCTCATCCATTCATTCTTTCATCTTCCTGTAACTCTGCAGAGATTTCATCTGTCGACTGTGACTAAGCAATTCGGCTGCACGTCGTATAGGAGCTCCCTGCCCCACTTACATGAAGAATATAGTCTGCGTTTAATAGATTTGTGAGGATATAAATCCCAGAGAGGAAGTCAAAATGTTCAGCTACAGACTGGAGTCTTCTGTGTGGGAATCAATGACTTGTGGAAAATAAAACTTTGAAGAAATATTCAGGCTTCGAGGTTCATTTATGGCTAAAGGAGAATGCCTTCCATTTCTTTTTTACACCATTTGTTTTGTTCACTTGCTTAATTTAAGGAGAAGCGAGGTGCCCACCTGCTTGAGCGTTCAGAGAGCCGCCGACTCTCAGAACAGGACCAGGAAACTGTCATGATTCATTTCTAGATGCTCTTTGACTTAGTAGAGGAGCGTTGTAACGTTTTCCTTGAGATTCCATGGCAATTCCCACAGTAATGTAATCATCATTTAATTGTGTCACAGCATCCCATGGTAGCAAACTCAACTGCTACCCAAAGCTGTGCACTAATCAGAATTTTAATTGAGGTTACAAACAGGATGCAGAATTTAATTTAGAATTTGAATATAAAAAAGTTATATTAGTAAAGCAGAATACAGACAGCATGCACGCGCACTGAACAACAAAACTGCGAAGTTTCAGCAATGACTCATTTGAACACCTCTGATTGGTCATTGCATTCATAAACTGGAACGAAACGGAATCGTGTGTGATTGGTTATAACGTGCAACACTGTAAAAACGTGGAAAAAGAAATATGATGGAACAAATAAGCCCTAATATTAATTAGATAATAATAATACTTGTAATAATAATAATAATAATAATAATAATAATAATCATCATCTTGCTATCATCAAAAGCATCAGCCACAGGTAATATCTCGGACTATCATCGATCGTCTATCGGCACAACCCTAAGATAGACAGATAGACAGACAGACAGACAGACAGACACACACACAGACAGACAGACAGACAGATAGATCTTTTTTTTAAAATACATTTTATTTATTTATGTTCAGTTTTACTACTTTACATTCAAATTGCAATTCTGCATCCTGGTTTTAATGAAATTCATTCATTAAAATCATTAAAATTCTAGTTTCAATCTTCCCGTGGGAAATCGCCAATTCGATTTGGATGCCAACTTGTGAATTAAAAGGAATCCAAATCTTCAACTTTGAATTTTGCACAAGGCTGCTAATAAGAACACTTTTTTTAAAAATACATTTTATTTATTTATGTTCAGTTTTACTACTTTACATTCAAATTGCAATTCTGCATCCTGGTTTTAATGAAATTCATTCATTAAAATCATTAAAATTCTAGTTTCAATCTTCCCGTGGGAAATCGCCAATTCGATTTGGATGCCAACTTGTGAATTAAAAGGAATCCAAATCTTCAACTTTGAATTTTGCACAAGGCTGCTAATAAGAACACACATACAAATATTTGTGCACAGCTAATTACCCAAAGTATCACCATTTGGCCTTAAAGTCTGCAGACTAACCATTGTAATTAACAGTTTCAGCTATTTCAACTATATATTCATTGCTAACCAGTGCATAAAATCAAGCAATCAGTCATGCAATCTCCTTATTTTCATGCAATATTTACAGTAGAATGGTGACTGTCAGAAACATTTTCAAAGAAACACAGAATATACTCACTGCCACTAACAATTATAATGATGCCTGACCTTTGGTGTTCATATTCATGACATGAATTTTCACACTTTTTAAATTAAACTACAAAGTCTGATACTGTGACTTCAGACTGTAAGCGCATATAAGATACCCTCTGATTAGGTTCCCTGATTTTCCATGCAAGCTGTGTGACCCCAACACATTACTAATGTGTGAAAACCAATTGAATATTGAGCTGGTAATTACTAACAAATGTAATATTGGAAAATTGCTAATAAGAACCACATGCATGCAATCATTAAGGTGCAGTTATGATGTCCAGCTGAGCTCTATAGGGCTCAAACTCTGAACCCCACAGATAGAGATAGAGAGAGAGAGAGAGAGAGAGAGAGAGAG
>NW_015635523.1:1833110-1846246 GCF_001515625.1 Sinocyclocheilus rhinocerous
TGTTCGTTTGGCTGAATACTATAGTTTTGTGTCATCACAAAGCCAGTATGGCTGGAAATGAAACTTGCTTTCTCTCTGACACATGAAACTCCATAAACACTTAAATGTATTGGCACAAACATAACAACTTGTGAATTTGGCAAGGTCTGTTACCCCAGTGTTAACTGTAACATGTTTTTGACACCTGCACACAACTTACCAGACATAATGTAGTACTTGTGTAGACAATCCTGTATGTGGTCGATTTCTGAAACGATATATTTACTCTGTGATTAGTTGATATATTTATATCAGTTTCTGATGGAAATATCAGAAACTGATGGAAATATATCAACTGAATTGGGCTCTTGATGGGTTAATGAGCCAATCAAATCCAACAGACAGCGTTACTTCAAAAAACTGTTGTTTTATAAGGTATTTGATCTCATAATTCATGATATTTGTTTTCTTTTAGCGTTTTGCTTCCTTATACAGCATTTTTAGAAGATATTCAGAGAAAATTGCCATTGCTATAAAGCTCCTAAACAGCAAATACAAACAAATACACACATCCCCCAGGGTGAGCCCATCATCCTTTGCAGAGCATTTCCTGACAATGATCAATGCATCTGCTCTATTTTGATGGATTAATTCTGTGGTTATTATGTTTGCACACGCACTTGAGTGTCTAACAGCCAGAGAGGAAGTTAAACAGCAAGATGTAGAAAAAGTGAGAGACAGACATGGAAAGATGGAAAGAAGGAGGGTAGAAAAAGTGAGAGACAGACATGGAAAGATGGAAAGAAGGAGGGAAGAAAAAGTGAGAGACAGGCATGGAAAGATGAAAAGAAGGAGGGGAGAAAAAGTGAGAGACAGACATGGAAAGATGGAAAGAAGGAGGGAAGAGGGCACCAATTGATGCTCCTTCAATTTAACTTGCATTAATAATGCATAAAATTCTTCTGAGCTCAGCCTGTCTTTGTCTCTGAGCTCTCTCTGTTCTCACACACGAAGTGAGAGACAGGCATGGAAAGATGAAAAGAAGGAGGGTAGAAAAAGTGAGAGACAGACATGGAAAGATGGAAAGAAGGAGGGAAGAGGGCACCAATTGATGCTCCTTCAATTTAACTTGCATTAATAATGCATAAAATTCTTCTGAGCTCAGCCTGTCTTTGTCTCTGAGCTCTCTCTGTTCTCACACACGCACACACAGACCCATTCTGAATCTAAAAGTCCATGCCATCAGTTCAGTTCTCTTCCACACATTGGTTCCTATATTTATTCTCTTCCTGAAAAAACAACAACAACTACACTATGAGTACGTGTTACTGTCTCCTGTTGGAGCACTGGGCAGTGTCAACGCACCTCATGCCAACAACTTTCTGCTTCCTTAACACTTACTGTACACTAGTGAGATGTGAGGGATTTTTTTATGTTCCTATATATATATACTGTGTATATATGTATATATATATATATATATATATATATATGTGTGTGTGTGTGTGTGTGCGCTATAGTCCAAATTCTCAGAAGCCATGCGATTCTTATTTAGTTAAACATCTAAGGTTTTTTTTTTTTTATGCCTGAGTGACAACCTCTTGTTACCATATGCTTTCATTATATAGAAAACAGCAGCGAGGACATGCAAGATTTGTAATGACATGACATGAGTATGAGTAAATGAGCTGACTCTTTGAGCTCCCACGGCTTACAGAATCATGCACTGATGATGTATGATACTTCATACTTTGTTCCAAATAGTTAGTCACACAATCTCTTTTTCATTTGGCCAAAATGAAAGCACGAGCATGATGCGGCACACTAGGCTAACCCGACGCAATTCTGTGTTATAGGATCATGGAGGAGTAATAGAGTTTAAAAGGCTAATAAATAAAAAAGCGGACATTGAATCCATGTAGCGGCGGTAGCTGAATTCCAATCCTCTTCAGAAGTCTTTCTCATCTTTCTTTTAGGATTGGGCGTCACGCTCACACGGCTCAGGAAAGGGGAACATTTTTAATGGCCGTGGTGAGGTTTATCAGGCATATAAGTGTACTCAGTGCCAGAGCGTCTGCGCGTGTGTGTGAAGGTTTGTGTTTGAGTGTGTGTGTTCTGATGTGTGACACTGAACTGTGCGCATGATGCCTACTGGGACCACAAGGACCCCCATTTGCTCATTAGCAACTCCGGCACTAATGGAGGCCCTGAACAACCACACATCCACATACCCTTTCGCTCCCTTTCTCTTGTCGCACGCACACACTTTTCACACATTGTTTACCGCGAGTGCTTTTCCAGCACGCCCACCCTCGCGCCAGCTCCTGCGGTCAGCACTGTGAGGACAGGAAACATCATTATTCCCCAAACTCAAAATGTCACAGCGGAGTTTGTCACATGTGGATTAATTGCATCTAGAATATGAATGTGTTTACAGTGCATTGCTTTGCCTCTCATAATGAGAAACTCACATTTCACATCCTGGCTCAATGATACTGCCGTTAATTAGTGGAAATAGAAAAACACGAATGCTAAGTTTAGAATGTGCTTTTGGTCGCTGTGTTTCAGTAATGTGCGAACAAAACACTTAAAGAGACACAAAAGAGCTTTCGGTTCATTTCGGGGTCATCTATGAGATGCATAACATGGAAGTAAATGTGTATATTTTATGTAAATGCTGTATGTAATCAAAACGATATGCAATATACAAGCTGAACACCGTAAAACATGCATATCCTTATATTCTGTCACTATAAATTCGAAACCGCTTTGGATTTGCTAATAAAGTCTGTCAAATCATGTTTCAACCTTAGTTGCAGTTTAACAGCTGCACTATTACCCTGCGAATGAGGCGGGCAGACTAATAGTAGCTGAAAATGAGATAGAAAAAGAAACTTGATAGAGTGGATGTGTTGAAAAGGGTTCGATACAGTATCATACTGAGCAATGTTCCAGCCGGGAATATGAGGTGAATAATTCTCTCCAAATAGCAGCAGAGGTTGACACAGATGTGTGAAGCAGGCAGGGAGCCAGCTGCAAAAAAAGGTGAAAAACAGACCTAAATGTCACTTATTTCCTGGCACTTTTAAGGTCCCATATGCTCACCGTATAAGATGGACCATCGGTGGTAGGAAATAATAAGCTGGTTCTGGTGATTTTTTGATTTTTTGATTTTTTGATTTTAAAGTACTTTTACTCGTTTATAAATCACTCAATGGCCTAGGACCTAAATACATAGCAGATATGTTCACTGAATATAAACCTAACAGACCACTCAGATCATTAGGATCGAGTCAGTTAGACAAAAAAACCTGTTGGGCGTCCCTGATTGAAACAACTGTGGGTCAGGACAAGCAGGGTTGTGGTCTTATCTGGCGTCGTTTTGCTAGGAAAAACACAAATATATGTATTTTCTTGTCAAAAGTGAGCCATGGCGGATGATAAGGTAAATTGCAGAGAATACCGATCAGGTTTTGGGAAATCTGAATACTTTTTTTAATTCAGTGGTCTGAACAAATTGATGATTCAAATTGTTCTGACTTCAAACTGTTCAATTCTTGATTCTGATTGGGTGATTAAAAAACGGCTAGGAAGTAGTTCATGGTCAGAAGCGGTTTCCCCCAAATAGAAAAAAATATCAGAGATAAAGTTTAAAATAAGAAATAGTCACAAACACAAGACATCAACATCAAGAACATCCAGTCATAATTGGAAGATATACGTTCACAATAGTAAATATAAAGCTACATTCTGAGATATGAATTAAAGCCATATTGTGAGATATAAAGTCATACTGGGAAATATAAAGTTAAAGTGTGAGATATAAAGTCACACTGTGATATATAAAGTCATATTATGACAAATAATTTCACATTGAAAATATAAAGTCATGTTGTGTGATATAAGTTTACACTGGGAAATATAATGTCATATATATCATATATATCATCCAGGTGGATGCTGCACACTGGTGGTGGATGAGGAGATACCCCCTGACAATGTAAAGCGCTTTGAGTGCCTAGAAAAGCGCTATATAAATGTAATGAATTATTATTATTATTATTATATATTATGAGACATGAAGTCACATTTCTGAGATACTGTATAAAATCATTTTGTGAGATATAAAGTCACATTGGGAACTATGAAGTCATATTGTGAGATATAAATTCACGCAGTGATACTGTATATAAAGCCATAAATTCACAATAGGAAGTATAAAGCCACATTGTGAGATATACAATCACAATTCTGAAAAAACGTTTTGTAAGTGCAAGATATAAAGTCACAATTCTGAGAAATAAAGTTTTTTTTTTTTCTTCTACTCAGGCTACCATAGTCATGGCCATATTACAGCTTGATATCAATTTACCACATTTAAAGGGTTTTGCAGTCTATCATAATAAATGTATCAGAAAAGGACCAGCAAATTGCAAGACAAACATTTCAATTTTTCTTTTTTTTTTTTTAAAGAAAGCACAGCAATTTCAGCAGCTGGGCAAATGTCCAGACGATAATACTGTAATTATATGCAATAATGTGAGGTGTATGAGAGCTGGGACAGACACCAGTAATCACTCACATACTGTACACACACACACATGCACACACACAATGTGTTCTGCTAAAAACTACTTATAAACAGCCATTTAAGAAAGTAGTTCTGAACACAAGAGCAAAATCTGACCAAACACCTTGACACAATGTACTAAAGTGACAACCATGGTATACGCTGAATAACTGACTTCTGGACTTCTAAATTATTGAAAATTAATGCATACACAAGGTGTAATGGCCACTTTCAAAAAACATTTAATTTGCTGAAAGTGGTTTATGCTGATGCCTTGGTCTGGAGGGGATGCCTCCTTTGGCCCTATTCATTTATTTACCGAGCTTTCAGCGCCCATTATCACAGGTGCATGCTGGGCTACGTTGCTCATAGGTGTGTGGGGACCAAACACTGCCAAGAAATGCTCAACTTCCCCATTAGCCTTCCTAATCCATGGCACCACTGCTGTACATTGCAGAAAATGCTTCCCAGTGTGTGTGTGAACGTTCACAAATTATTTTGAGTAAATGGGAAAAAGAGAGCAAGAAATGCACTTGCAATTAACCTCTTAGCACAATTACAGACAAATGGAGCTAATATCATTTAAGCAAATGGATTTGAAGGTGTGCACATACAAGATTAAGTCTTTGTTGATATAATGTATTTCTTTCCTTCTCTCTCTCGCTCTAATTTCTCATTTCATCCTCACGCAGATTCCATGAAGAGCCGTCTAGGCCCCTCTAGCAGTTCCATTCATAATGAACAGTGATTAAAAGCAGTTCATTTTGCTATGTAGTGCACATGGGTGAAACATAAGCCTTTGTGAAAAAGTTAAAGTGTCTTTCTTTGTGTTTGTGTGTTGAAAGAGGGTTTTTACATTAATAGCATACTAAGTCGAGTGTGTATGTATCCTAGTTTGCCCAGTGCAGTCAGCTGAGTTTTGGTTAATTAAGACAATGCATAGCAGCTTCAGTGTTGCCTGGTGAAAATGTGTCTCCAATTAGAACAGCTGACATACCAGCTGCAGAGAGATAATGGATCTTGCATGCACACACACACACACGCACACGTTGGGTTTCCATGTTTTATGGGGACATTCCATAGGCATAATGGTTTTTATGCTGTACAAACGGTATTTTCTATCACCCTGTAGGGGTGGACTGTTGCTAAAAAATGGCCCTGGACTTTCTGGCACAGAGTGGCCGACCACACCCAGTCCGCAACACACCACACCAAACCCACCAGCTCATTATGGACAGAGCAATTTTTAACACTACTTACTAGCATAAAAATATAACACAATACAGAAAAAAATGCTATTTATTTATTTTAATTGAAATTCTTATCGTAAACATTAATGAATGACTGGCATACTTCTTTACATTATAATTTGTCTTTCCTGCTGTATATGACAAATTGTAAATAATTTAGAAGAATTTGTATACATCTCTTTTACATAGAGGGACAGTTTAATTTCAATAAAGATAAATGCCTACCATAATATCAGTCCATATGTCACAATCAGGGGCGCAACTGCACATTTGCTGAGGGGTATGCAAGATCAGTGTTGGTGCCCCCCTATATTCTAGTTGTCAGGATTATGGACCTGTTTTGTGTGTGTTTTCTCCCTCATGTGCCCATATTTGGTCGTTCCTGTTCCTGTCCTCGTTGTCTCTTTATTAGTTGATTCCCCCTTATTATTAATTTGCCTCAAAGTTATTTATATTTTTGCACATTTTTGTATAAAATGAGAACACAAGTATCAAGTAGCATTTTTTAATTTTTACTTATAGAGATAATTCATGGAAAATTTGCCATGCTAAGTTGAAGATTTCTGCCAAGATTTCACAGAAAAACAAATACTATTAAATTGAATGTCATGATTTCCGCTATGACCGCTAGATGACAGCAGAGGATCATTTATCGTCTCATTTACCATTTCCACTTTCTAATATAGTTCTTTTCACATGTTTTGCTAATTGATTTATATTTAGACATTATAAAATCACAATTATAGCATTTAAAAAATGTCAGCGTTGCTTTGTATTGAATTATGAAGTAGCAAGAGTTTTCAACTCATCGGATCTATTTGAATCACACAGATGGCCTATTTTAAATTCAAAATGGCAATTTCCAGTGAAAGGTGGCTAGTTTGTATCCTACTTTACAATCTTCTCAGTTTCTGTCAAATGTAAATCAAATGCCCATTCACAAACATGTTTTTTTTTTTTGAGCAATAGAGATACTCAGAAATGAACTGATATTTGCCCTATTTGGCAGTGGCGGAGACAAGATGTTTTCATAGGGGTGGCCAGGGGCCCAGCAAACTGTCTGTGGTGGCACAGAAATCTTCATTATTTCAATATAGAAATGTATTTGACTATACTGGGCTGTTTTAGAGCCTAAAACACAACTGAATACAATTAATTTGTATTTTCATCCCATTTAAATATTTTCCCATATTTCTCACATATTTTTAATCTTTCTATAAAAAAATCCCACTGGGCGTATTTGATATTTTTGCTACATTCGCCTCTGGCAAAACTCCCGTAATTTGTATGGCCCAAACCTCATTATATGAATAATCACGTCAACAAATTCCAAGGTTGCCCAGTTGCCAGATCTTGTATGAACTGCATCCTTCTCACACAATCGACACATACAAATTTCAACCCATTTGTCCCCTCAACTTGGCAACCTACAACAGTGATGACGAGTTCCGCGGGAAGGAAAGGATCACTGGTAGAAATGGGACGGGAGGAGAAGACTCAGGTGGTGCTCCGGTGAAAAAACAAACAAATATACATGCAAATTCAGATATAGCTTACACTTCAAAAGGCTATGGTTTAATTGATTAAAGCTGCAGTCCGTAAGTTTTGCCTCTTTGTCGCCATCTCTGTTTGAAAACCTGCAATTGCAGCTGTTTGCGAAATTATCTTCCTTGCGTGGGTTGTGAGTCGGCACAGCTCCAGCAAGGATGAATCTAATGTTTTGAGAAGTATGTGTGGCAGTCAGTCACCGCACCGGTGTGGATATTTACTGTAGTTCGCAATCACAGATTCTAGCCTACGTCTTGGAATATATGACCCAAATAAGAATTTTCACCATATATTGTCATCTGAACAAGTAAGTAACAAGTCTGCCAACTGAGGAAAAAAGCATTACAATAAATCGAGCTAACAATGGCGATTTAATCAAAAGATCGGTTAGCTCATATCACATCAAACCATGCAAATGATCATTATTGTTATACTTTATTCTCAAATTATTAATGTTAACAACATCAGCATTGCCTATAGTGTGTATTAGCGTGTAGATTTCAATTTCTGTACAGGCTAATCATATTTCATAAACACATAATCCTTTCTGGATTACAATCCGCCATTAAAATTATACATTTAATTATTCCAGCTGCTGTGAGAAAATGCTATAAACGATCCGCCACCTGAAGGATCCTCACATGCGATAGCCTAGTAGCCGGGACAACTTCTTTGAATTTCCCGCGAAAACCTACCCATACCACTCAAATTAGAAAACATTATTATAAGCTAACCATTGTGAATCGGGCTAAAGTAAGGCGATAGTTTTGAACACTGGCTGGTTATGTACTTGTACAAATATTGATTTTGGATCATTTTTAACCAAAAAAAGTTACGGGTTGCAGCTTTAAATATGAACCCTGCAGGTTGCAAAATCAGGTGCTGTGCTGCTTTGTTTACTGCGGTTACCGGGGAAATGGCTATATTCCTGGCGAAAAGCGAAAGAATGAAGAGAGAATGAATTTGCATTTTTCAATAAGCTCTTCTACTTTTTGTTTTAGTCCAAAACCAAAAACGACCCTTATTTTTATGCAGAAAACACGCAGTTTGATATACACACAGTTTAAATAATTGTTTGATAATAATTGTTTAAATTAATGTAATAAATTAATATAATAATTATTATATCATATAAAAATTGATACTTTTTTATACTCATTGATACTCAACTCACAGATTTGGAAATGCTGTGCTTTTGGTGAATGTCAAATACTGGTTGAAACTGTGAATGATCTGATTAAAATGCGATTAAAAGACTGTTTAGCAAGCGGGCGGTCGTTAGAGAGAGAGAGAGACTGATGGCCTAAAGTAGAAAAAGGGGCGGGGAGTTACATATCCGTCCATTCTGAGATAGAGGACGCTGTCAGGCAGCGCAGCACAGAGAAATTAGACCTCGTTTGGGATGCTGTAGTCTCAGCCTCACATGATACACCCACAGACCGCCCACAAATTTGACTGCACGCATATTGCGTACGAAAAAGGCAAGAGTAGGCTGAAATCACCAGGCTAAATTTGACTGGTTGGCTTCGCACAACTTAAAACAAACTGTGATTAGTTGCTTTACATGTCAATCAATTTAAATAGGTGGGGCTTGGCCACAGTAACCTAAACCAATGACCGAAAGTCAAACACTTGGCTACTGGCAATGCAGATTTCGATTTAGCCTATACGAGATGCGCTGCGCATCCTTACCCCACGAATGCATTAATAATTCAACCCACCATTATCTTTCTCATTAAAAAGAAAGTCTCACTAATACTCTATGTAAATATGAGAGAAAAAAAATCTGTGATGAGAGCGAAGGTGGAAGTCACAGCGTGGAATCACATTATTTATGATTCCAGTGGAGCAGAGCAGAAGAGCAGACCTGTCCGCCCTGATTCCTTCGCCTGCTGAGACGCAGATATGATGCAGTCTCATATTTCTGAATCTGTCAGCATCAGCGGGTCCCCAAGGGCCCACAGGGGGCCCCGAACAGACACACTCGGTGCCTAAATATAACACGCGGCTCCGCTTGATTAGCGATATGTCTTTCTGACACATATTTACGTTCATCTGCCACATGCCAGGGAGGGTGCGCGCCCATTGAGAGGGAAAGATTGTAAAAAATTAACTTCAAAAATGGAAATTATCGATCACAGCATCTTTTACTACCTCAGACCACCTCTGTGGAGGAGCTCATGCAATTAAAATAAATTACAACGGACTGTGAGACTGCCTGTCATCTTAGCTCTCTGCTTGACTGCAACATATACACACGCACTCATCTTTACTTTATTTCTCCTCACCCAAACAAGGACACGGCCAGCCTGCGCTGTTCTAACGTAAGCTGCTTTGTAAAATAACTAAGGTCTTGGAGTCTATTAAAGACCTTTTTACGTTCATTTTCAGTGATGTGGGGAAATGGGCTTCGAGAGCCTTTCTACAATTCAGGTAATCATAAGAAAGTCCCAAGGTTTTTTTATTTTTTTTTACCTCCTGTCTTTGACAGTTAGAACGGCTAGTTGAAAAGCACAGTGTAGTCTAAAATAATGAGGCACAAGTTCAAGTGCACTTAGTATTGCCTTTTTCTTTTTCATTTAGACTTTTTGTGTTCAAAGTTTTCATGGTCCCATTGGCCCCTGGAGATAAATATTATAACTACATGTTTTTAACATTTTTTTCTCCAGTGATAGCTATTTAAAAATAGCCATGATTTTTTGTTGTTGTAAATTATATATATATATATATATAATTTCTTATACAGACATTTCTTTGTAATTATTTGTGAAATTTACTACCAATTTCTGAGTGGAAATTGCTTCTACTCCAATTTTTTTTTCCAGTGTACTAGTACCATACTGTATATATATGACTGTTCTGATTAAATGAAAATTAAATTAATTTAAGGAAAAAAAGCAAAAATATTTCATCAAAAAAAATATTGTAATATTTTATAAATGTATATCAAAATATTCAAATATATAATATCAAATATTTAATTATATACAGTATACATGACACCATTTAAATGTTTGGGTTTAGTATTTTATTTATTTTATTTTATTTTTTAAAAGAAATTAATACTTTTATTCAGCAAAATGCATTATATGGATCAAAAATGACAGTAAAGACATTTATAATGTTACAAAAGACATCTACGTCATATAAATCATGTTATTTTGAACTTTTCTATTCAAAGAATCCTGAAAAAAGCCTTGGTGAGCATAAGAGACTTTCAACATAAAAAAATCGGTAACACTTTAATTAAAGCTTTTATGTATGATGTATCATAAAGGGTTATTAAATGTTATAATGCATTTTAATTATTCAGAATGTATGTTATTCCAACATGGCAACTGCCCCATTAAGGGAAAATAATATAACTGTAGTCTTCATCTCACCACACAACATTTTAGACATATTGTTAATTTGAGGGGGGAAAAATACTGAGTGCACCGTAAAATTGGTCAAATGTGTGAAAGTACTACATTCTGGTTGCTATCTGAAAGCATATTCAACTCAGCCCAAATATTTAATAAACAAAAACTTGTGTGTGACAAGTTTTGTAATTCTGCTGAAATCAGAGTTCTGCGGCTCAAATTCCGTGTGGGTCTGCACATGCGTTTGTGCATGACTAGATAATATGCGCCCTGTGCAGCTGTTTTATTCAGCAGTCACATCCGGCTCAATCCAGTTTCCACCCCCATTGCGAGACAGTTCTCTGACCTCTGCGGGCCTGGCACAGCTACAGACTGGCAGGCAACCGGGCCGATGGGCCGACTCACCCTGGAGCTGCAGTGGGGAGCGACACTGACCTGGCTGACCTCAACGTCGATCCACTTTGACACGATGTACCAACACACTGCTGCTGCCAATGGAGGTGCCATTCGGAGTGTGAACCCAGGTACCACTGGGAACAAAGAGAGGAGAACAAGAGAGACAGAATGAAAAAAAGTGAGAGACCGAATGAGAGAGACAATGTCTTGGGGATAATTAACTATTTTGGAGTGTGAACCCTGAGGTGGTAAATTTTCAAACCAAACTGGGAGCATTTGAGGGTAACGAGATATAAAGAGGAAGAGAAGAACAAAGAGTCAGTTCAACAGGGGGTTTGTGACCCTTAGGGGGTCTAGGATGATACTGTAGGGGGCCTGTCAATTATTGTTTGATCATAATTTTGGGAGCAAAAACTGAAACAAAAACAAAAATTAAAAGAAAATGAAATGAAAGTGAATCATCATAAAATAAAAGTTTGTATATATATATTATCACCAGAACACATGTCTATTCTGACAATAAATGAAAAATATTTAATTGAGAAAAAATAGAATTTTTTAAGAAAAATATTTTAATATGTACATACAAAAATATATAAAAAATTATATCAAACATTTGATTAAAAACACATACGTTCCTGTTGCCAGTTGAAAGCATAATATTTAATATTTAAAATGCTATTGCATGAATGCATTACTAGCAGTCAAAAATTAAATGAAATTGAATGTGAATGAGTCTACATATATTTTTTAAATCTCAATAAAAGTATCATAAATGTAATGATTTTTGTGCAACATTCCATGCCTTCTGAAGCCATACAATGTGAGAAACAGATCGAAAAATAAATCATTACTCACCTAAAGTTAGATCTAATTCTCTGATTCAATTCACTGATTCAGTGATTCAGTAGGAGTTAACAGCTCACTGGAGGGGAAAATTATCAATGAATAGCTTTGAACTTCCTCACACAAAGCTACTGTGTGACATCAGAAGACCTGAAATATAACATGGATTTTTGAACTTTTTTTGTTGTTGCTCTTGCATCTCTTTTTGAGGCCTGAAAGCCTGAAAACCTACCTAGACACTGCCAATGATGCCTAAAATGATGCTGTCTAGGCAGGCAACTCACCAGGTTTGAGACACAACCCACCCCAAAGCAGGACTCTTGATCTACATGTCACAAAACTGATATTGTATCCTTACAGAGTATTTGTATGGGTGGGAGCGGGAACGTCTTCTAATGCATGAGCTGGCACAACGGTGAATGACTCTGACTGCCGTTTTCAATTATTACGGGATACGTAGAGCGTTAAGTCCCCACAAGCAAACATGTGTCCAATATAAATGCCACCGGGGGAATAACGAGAGGATACCACACAAAACATGCATAATTGGATATACAAATCAATAAGTCAGATGATAATTTGGCAGCTCTGATACCACTGAAGCACATTTATGATGACTTCAACACAATGAATCAGTCCCTGTCCCTGTTGCACAAGCTCAAATACCACTTTGCTGTAATTCATTACTATAATGATAATGCTTACCATTCACTTAAGCATACTGTAGCAGTGATTCATATTTCAACCACAGAAATTAGATATTTTATTTTTTATTTAATACAGTTATTGCTATTATTGGTCGCACCACATAATGAGTGGTCGCTCCAAGTGACACAAAGACAAAGATATCATTAAAAATCTATTTAAAGAGACGTGTGAAAAGTGCAGCACGTGGCATTAACTGCAGGCATTTCTTTAGCCCCAATTATTTCTGTACTTTGTCCAATATTGGCTGCTCAATTGACCCTTTCGCCGGGAGTTTGATTAACTGGCAGTCTGACATATTATAACGCCGGATCCGTCATTTTTGTCCAACAAACAAACCAGATAGGAGAGTAGATTAACGTCGGTGGACTTGAACTTGAAAAATGGTGTGTATTGACATCTTTTCACGGTTGAAACAAGATACCTTCTGATGTTCATTCATGTTTATTTCGTGCTATGAATAGTAAAGATGAAGAGATG
>NW_015635523.1:1846683-1876528 GCF_001515625.1 Sinocyclocheilus rhinocerous
GGGGAATAACGAGAGGATACCACACAAAACATGCATAATTGGATATACAAATCAATAAGTCAGATGATAATTTGGCAGCTCTGATACCACTGAAGCACATTTATGATGACTTCAACACAATGAATCAGTCCCTGTCCCTGTTGCACAAGCTCAAATACCACTTTGCTGTAATTCATTACTATAATGATAATGCTAAGGCAGAGGCAGCACTCTGCCTCACTCTAATAGAACTGCTTATGCCATCATATTTCTACATTAGAGCACATTTATTATAAAAGTCATCTTGAGGATATTTGTCTTGCTTAAAGGGGAAGGGGCAGGATTGATCTTGTTTGCACTGGTGGAATTAATTTTGCATCGCAACAAAGTGCGTAAAGCACCTATTTCTTAGTTTAATCAAGTTTGAACTCAACGGCAACCACCACAACAAGAAATGCAAACCCAATGACAAGCAGGGGATGTAATTATGATTATGCGAGAGAAATTATAAGAGGATGATGCAAGATTCAGTTAATTATAAGCCAACTTCATATCTAAGCTCAGGGTCCAAAATTAACGCTTAATAAATACCAACTGAGCCTAAAAATTGGCTTTGGGAAAGAACTGAAGCAGAGCTACCTGCCAGTTGGCTAGTACATTTAATAGGACCATCAATATTATGATTTTTAAACTGAAAAGTGAGAATTATAAGATGATTATAGCTAGTTTGTACACAATATACTTATTCTTTATTATTATTTGTTTTTTAATGAAGACACAAATGGATCTATTTATTCTATTTAATTACATTAAATATTAAATTTATATATATAAATATATTTTTAAAATGTTTTGCCTTAGTATGTATGTATATATATATATATATATATACATCGGTGGACTTGAACTTGAAAAATGATGTGTATTGACATCTTTTCACGGTTGAAACGAGATACCTTCTGATGTTCATTCATGTTTATTTCGTGCTATGAATAGTAAAGATGAAGAGATGGTGCTACAGTGATCTGTCACAACACGTTAAAGAGCCACAAAACAGTATTTGTTGTTTGAATTTCTTTTTTTTTTTAAAGACAATTTGAACACTGAGACTTTCTGCAACTGAGACTTGTTTCATACTAAAAGTAACTAGCTCTGTCTTGTCTGTCAGCTCATTGTCAGTGTCCTCTTTGCTCTGTGATGTATTTTTCAATGCGTGAGAACATGATGTATGGCATAAAAGTGCCATGGTTTGTCGGACATAGCAACAGTAACTAAGGGGGGGGGCAGGTCTTTGCGAAAGGTCAATTTAGAGTAGGGGGAGGTTGCTGGCTCAGGTTCTGAGATAACAACATAAACATCTTTTTTATAGTAGAAAATGAGATCTGGAGTTTGTGCTAAAGTGCAGGGTCAGAATTAACATGCTGCCTATGGTGAGCATTTATTTTACTTTGCTTGGCAGTGGAATCTGGCAGAATAGATTTAAATAGTTATTAATAAATAAATAATAAATTACTAATAAATGCACAATTACCAAACTAAAATTACATGCTCTGAATTTTTTTTTTGTTGCATTTTTTCTCATATTGTACAAAGATTAAACATAAACCTATTTTATGTATATAAACCATCAATTGAATATAAAAGCACAAAAACGGCCAATCTGGGACATATATCTATAATGGAATACACTCTGCCGTGGTCGCACCACATGATATTTGGTCGCACCACATGATATTTTCAAATTCAGTCAAAATTTACAAACACAGAATTGGTCACCTAAACAAAACAAGCTAGCTTCCCACAAAAGGTCACTATGAAATGTATAATGAAAATAAATATTTGCAGAAAAAACTTAATATTCATTGTTTTTTGAGATCATACCACATGATATTCAAATGTGGTAACTACATACCAGCCGTTAAAAAGGTTATTTTTTTCCAAATTTGAAAGAGACTTATAAACCTGCTTGATGCTTCCATGGGTCCTTAGCAAATTGGTATATGATGCAAAGTCCTATCTTTGAATGGATTTCAACATAAAAGTCCCAAAATGGTAGTTTCTTGATGGTCGTACCACATGATATTTCATAAAATGGAAATCATCGGACAATGTTTGTTTGTATATTATGATGGAAACATAAATACAAATGCTTTGCAATTTTACACAGGATTACAAAACATAGTGCCAAAATAGTGCATAAAATTTATTTGAATAAATTTAGGGTAATTTCAAAGATGTTTACAAAAAAAAGTTATGGCCGGACGGTCGCACCACATGATATTTTGACACTTTGAATAACAGAAAAATTACAAATAAATAACTAATGTTTTTTGTGTTATAAAAGTTAAAGTGAGTTCATACATGGGAGAGTTTCTTCATATATATGGCATCTTTTTTATGCATTTAAACCCATTTTTAACTGAACAAAATGCAATCGGACAGAAAATTTAGGCATCACTTCATTGACCCACACACACACATATATATATATATATATATATATATATATATATATATATAAAGCAAAATATATTTATATATTTAAAATAGAATAATCGAAGAAGAAAAAAACTATTGTAAACATATTTTACAATTAATATTAATCACAGTTTTATAGATGGCAAGAAATATTTTTGGCAGGTAAATTTCCTCATTTCCTCCAAAATTCTGCACTCAAACTCAGAAGTGTTCCAGCACATCTGCTGCTGAGCTTGCTCTCATCTTAGATGGAAAGAAAGTAATTCTGCAATAAAGTGATTTTTCCAGCCAATGTACCAAACAACTCAAGTGAGAGTGATATATTTCAGAAGTAGATGCAAAATTGAGCTCAAATAGAAACTGGAAATAGCGAATGATAGCGTGAAGCAAGAGGAAACAAGAAACGATTACAGAAACTCAATAGAGAATTAGGCTCAGTGCATCTATCTTTACTGCTCACAGCGTCTGTCTGTAAACTATGTACTGTAAAAGTAATTTCCGTTTACTTGAGCCTCTGTGTGCCTGAGACAACAGTCTTTTAGTAAAAAATGTTGAATCAGGAATGACAGGCATTTAAGGGAAAAGCCCTACAGAGATTATGAAACAGAGCCCATTAAAGTTGTGTACAGACTCTCCTAAGTAAATTGGTAAATTTACACAGTGCCCAATGCAATCATATCACGCCATATTTTATTATTTAGACATGAATGCAATGTTATTCAGGGAACTCCTGCTAAATCATATGGGAAACCCAGATAGCACTTAAGAGCGTAGCATGTCTTGACATAAAAGGCGACTGCGGATAAAGACAACGGAACTTACACTGAATATTAATACAAATTTCACAGAATAAAATCCCTTTTAATAACCTTCTCCCGAGACAACAGCAGAATTTTAAAGACACCGCTCACCCACAAAATAACTTTTGGTCATTTATTTAACCGCATGCCGTTCTAAAACCTGTACAATACCTTCTTTTAAATCACCCAAGAATGTCCAGGTCACTCTTTCAAGCTTCAAAACGGATGTAAAAGCAACATAATAACATCCTTAAAGTAATCCATATGACTTGTATTCTTTATTTTGGTGCATTTTGAAGTTTGTGTGAGGAACAAGCTGAAAGTATTGTGTTTCGCAGGTCATACATTATTGGAACGACATGAGTAAATTTCACATTTCCTATTAAATATAATATGATTTCATAACCCTGTCCGCTGTCTCCCGAGAACACAGCAGTATCTTAAGCAGAGCAAAGGAATGCAGTGCTGCACACGGGCCACATCAAAACTCTGAAAAGCTCTAACTTATGTATTCATTATGTCGGAGTCGTGCTTGTGACTATCTTGTGACTCGAGGGGACGTGCTGGAAGTATGAAAGAGACAGTGAAGGAACAAGAAAATCAGCATCATTCTAGCACCAGAAGTTAAAAATGCCATTCCTAATTAATCTTATTTGATCTTGGAAGTTTGTGTGAGGAATAAGCTGAAAGTATTGTGTTTCGCAGGTCATACATTATTGGAACGACATGAGTAAATTTCACATTTCCTATTAAATATAATATGATTTCATAACCCTGTCCGCTGTCTCCCGAGAACACAGCAGTATCTTAAGCAGAGCAAAGGAATGCAGTGCTGCACACGGGCCACATCAAAACTCTGAAAAGCTCTAACTTATGTATTCATTATGTCGGAGTCGTGCTTTTAACATCTTGTGACTCGAGGGGACGTGCTGGAAGTATGAAAGAGACAGTGAAGGAACAAGAAAATCAGCATCATTCTAGCACCAGAAGTTAAAAATGCCATTCCTAATTAATCTCATTGCATCTTGGGACAGAAATCAGCTCTGTGTGTAAGAGACAATGAACGCTGAAGTCTGGGCACCAAATGAAGAGATCTGAATACTTTAAGAACCTGAGGGAATAAATGTCATCCCCACTTGTCTTATGAAACCTCCTGAAACATCTCCACTTATGCAACACTTTCAGGAGCAAAGGCCGTTAGTCAGCAAGTTCAGACAGGCCCATTTCTCTGGGCGATTTGTGAGCATCTGGTCAGTTTGTTCCAGTTTGATTAATCCACCTACAGTGTAGGTGGATTAATGGCCTTTAAGTGCTAACGACCACATACCTGAGATTCTGTTTAAGGTGAACCGAAAGTCCCGGGATGCCTTTCTTATCATGAATGCCTGTAGTGACAGAGACGAAAGTAAATATTAAACATGGATGTCAGATTAAAGTGTCAGTTCATCTGTAAAATTTTAATTAACAGATAGTAGCTTCAAATGTATTTTTTTTCTATAAAAAAAAAAAAAAAACTGGATTCATTTTTTTCAAATAGATCTAAAAGCTTCAGATGAGCTTTAAATTTTGTATACAAATCTACTTGAGGTTGTTTAAGCATATATGATTTTCTCATAAATGACAATGCAGATATATAGTTTTGTCCTCCATTCCTTTCTGGCAGACATGAATTTATTTACTACTTTTATCAAGCTATACAAAAATAACACCAAACATAGCCTAAACAAATTAAATTTAGCATTTTAAAAGAGAGCGTCTTCAATTAACAAAATAGGAATAAGTGCATGATAGTGAACAAGGCTGCTTCTCAACTACATCTGAATTAAGCTCCAGAGAAACACCTTGAAAGGCAAATGAAAAGTACGGGCGGTCAAAAAGTAGACACTATCTCATTCCTGCTTGCATCTCAAAGAAAGACGAATGCTGCATTTTTGCTAAATAACACTAACATTTGAATCTTTTATTTATGCTGTATTTGTTACGCATTGGCTGGTATCCCAAAGAGCCTCTCAAAAACTTATGAGAGGCGTTGAACTATTTTCAAAGATGGATTATTCAACAACACTTGAAACGCATAGTAAAAACAATCCCAAAAGGTCTGTACTTGCCAAGTGCAAAGAAGCTGTGCAGAGGAAAGGCATTAGAGAGAGAAATTTCAACTTACAGAGCTAACAGCTGCAAAGGCAAGAGCAAGGGGGTCAGAAACTGAAAGCTGAACGTGTTTTTGGCCATTTGTCATGGGTGCCTTTAGATGGCTATACAACTATGCTCTCTGTTTTATAAATGCACAACACTTGGATGAAATTGAAGCATTTTTTGAAGTTCTGTAGAAAAACCTTTACTGTTCAGCAATTGCTCTTTAAGTGACCAAAGATCAGGCCAAAAGTCAAAGGCTCAGGATGGCCATTGACAAGATCCATTACTTTCTTAAACACTGAAGATCTCAGTTAGGGTTTATTTATTGTATATACTGTCTCAGATGTTTCCCCTAGTATTCCTCGGAATATATAAAAAGTAAGACTTGGAAGAATTTGATCATTATCATTTTGAAATCATCTTTTCATTGCAGATGTTTGTATCTTGACAAATCTGAGACATTGTTAAGATCTCTTCGGAAACTCTAAAGGACAGACATGAAAAGTAAGAATCTTTTCTCAGGAGAAAGTCTCATTTGATATCCATTCACTCTCATTGTTGTCAGGAGAAACAGGTCTATCATTATTCTCACTTCTTTTCTTTGGGATAAGCATTTGAGCTGCAGAGTCACTCATTCTCTAAGATTCTCTGAGAGAAAGGTGGCTCACAATGGCAATTGGCTCAGAAAAGGCAAGAAGTAAGGATTGGGGTCTACCACAATGATAAATTAGTGGGGAAAAAAGCGGATGATTCATGCAGTTCATCCATCTCTGCCTTCAGTGCCATGAGGAACTACACTATTATATTATTATCAGCCATATTAATCCTACTAATTACTGATAAAGGTTCTTTCTTGTTCTGGACAGGCCTCATTTCCCCTAATGCTAAATTCTGCATTGCTGTCATTTTTAGGACAAAAAAGAAGGAACAATTTCCACAAGAAAGAAAAATGTCATCTTTTACTCACCCTTACTCAAGCTTTCAAGCAAAAACACCATGAAAAATACTATAAAGTACATACACAGAATATTAATAACAGCAAATTTCACAATTTCCAAAGGGGGAAAAAAAATCCCTTTCACTACTCTCTCCTGAGACTGCAGCAGAATTTTAAAGAGATAGTTCACCCGTAAATGAACGTTTGGTCATCATTTACTCCCCCTCATGTTGTTCCAAAACCAAGCTTAAAAAACGGATGTAAAAGCACCATAAAAATATTCTTGATCCACATGATTCATATGCTTTATTTCAAACTGTTTTAAAGTCAACTGAGAGGTTTGTGTGAGGAACAAACCAAACGTTTTACATCAAGTTTTGTCAAGATAAAAAAACACACATTTATATCTTATTTTGTGTTCAGCATACAGGTTTAGAACATGAGTAAATGCCAAAATGTATTTTTTGTGTGTGTGAACTGTCCCTTTAAAAAGACAAAACTCTCTAGAAAGTTTTCTGTGGACAGGCTTGTATGCCACCCCTCAAAAATTAAATGTCAGAGGGCATTATCACTGCATTGTCCCCATTTCCGTTTATCATGATCATCAATGTTTTTGTCCTGGCTTCCTATAGCGGTGCCGTATGAATGAGATGGGCGTTCATGTGCACGCACCTGCTGAAGGAGAAAAAGCCCCATCATCCCCTCTGATAGACTGCAAAATGAACAGTTCGGAGCTCCTTCTCATCCTCCACTTTTAATTTGGAAAGGAGAAAATAATAACCGGGAAGCTGCTATTTATTTCCCATGCTAGCATTCATTCACCAGTGAGTCAGGCATCCTGAGAGGACCACGCAGTGTGCCGAGATGAAGAAAAATGGCATGAACACTCATATTTACAGGCCACGTTACTGCATCGCAATGTTTCCATTCATTAACCTGTGCCAGCTGTAATCGTGGCATTCTGCCCCTTTTCATTTGGACGCAAGACAAAGCCGCATGAATGAAAGAAAACTCACACAATCAGAAGCGCAGCACTGAGGATGATTTTTCTGGAGAAGGGCTGTATTAGAAAATAGAGTGATGATAGATGACTGTAATTATCAGAGGCCGAAAAATGCTCCCACTTATAGCAAATCAGCTTGCGCTTTGTCTCTATCTGCGCTTCGTCCGCTCTAAAGAGGCATATGAACACAGTGCAGCAGTTACACAATCATCTAACTTACTGTCAATGTATTATTCAATGATGTGCATGGATTGTCAGCCACTACTAAGGAGGTGAATAATCCTCCAACTGTCATACACAAATTTTTCATCTCAAGCACATTGTGAGCTAAGAATTTGAGGAACATTGACATGAGCCAAACTTAAAAACATCTTTTAATTTTTTTCATTTAATTTTCTTTTCCAGAAAGACATCAAAACATCCTTAGGAGTATGGGATTACAGTTCTGCCACAATTCTGCGCGCGAAAGATCATATTTTGAGCGCGCAAAAGTGCGTTTTGCACGCGCGCGAACTGAGTTTTGTGGAGAAAATGTTTGTCTCGCAAAGAAGAAAGTATTTTGAGCACACGAAATCAATTTTGCATTTAAAATACGTTTTTGGATGTGTGCAGACCTTCTCTTTTGCGCATGCAACGTTTCACTAGCTTGCTCACCTGATGCCCGCCATCAGTGCTCGCTAAATGCCAACAGCTCGCGTGCTCAACACAACCCTCAGTTCGCGCGCGTGCAAAACGCACTTTTGCGCGCTCAAAATATGATCTTTCGCGCGCAGAATTGTGGCAGAATTGTAATCCCATATAAGACAAGGCCAATTTACTTAAGCAAAACTGCTATTTTGACTTGTTTTTAGAGAATACATATATTTTTCCTACCATTTGGCAAATGTTTTTTTTTTTTTAACCTCTGTAAATGTTGTAAGATTTTATAAATAAGCTTAATATAAGAAAAAAGCTAAATGCTAGTGGGGAAGGAAACACAAACCAAAAAATGGTAATTAGATCAAAGATTTATTTATTTATTATTTTATTATTATTATTTTGAAGTGACTAAAAGATTTCTATTTCAAAATTAATGCTATTCTTTTAAACTTTTTATTGAAAGAATCCTGAAAAAAATGCATTGCAATTTACATACAAATTTTAGACAGCACAACTGGGTCTCGCTCTCTCTCTCTCTTCCTGTCATAATAATAAAAAAATAATAATCAGCATATTAAAATGATTTCTGAAGGATCATGTGACAATGAAGACTGGAGCAATGACTGCTAAATAATCAGCTTTGCCATCACAGGAATTTATTAAAATGGAAAACAATTATTTTAAATTGCAATAATGTTACTCAATATGACTGTTTTACTGTATTTTGGATTAAATCAATGCAGCCTTGTTTGGCATAAGAGACTTTCACTTTCAAAAAAAAAAAACATTAAAAATGGTAGTGTATATTATAAATCTTATTGTCTTATGCAAGTGCATTTACCTTGTTTTAAGGATGCTTAGTTTTACTAGAAAAACAAGACAATACAATTACAATTAAAAAAGTTATGCTCTTCAGGTCTCGTTCTCTGCCAGTCTGTCTTTACTCCCTCTCGCCGACTTTGACCGTCTCTTTCCATCATATTCACCCTTTCTCTGTCTTTCTAGTTCTGCTATCTCACCTCTTTCTCTCTCTCACACACACACACACACTCCCTCGGTTTCCCTCTGTCTCGCCCTCCCTCTGGTCTTCTCCCTTTTGTTCTCTCTTGCTGTCTCCCATGACTGACGTGCAGGAAAGAATCTATGTATTTTTATTAGCATTGTGATTGAGACTGTTGCACGTCTGCTGAATTTCATTATTGGAAAGGCCACTGATGCTCCTGGATACTAATGATGCCACGGTGAATGGGCGTATCTGTCTTTTTCATTTTCTCTCGGCTGAGCCTTATTAAAACGCTCAGCCGAATCTGCATGGAGGACATGCTCTGCTTTTACAGGAGGTCATTCCACCTCATAAATGCAAAAAACGGCATCACAAACCACCATCGGATTTAACAGACTCAATGAAGCGAGGACACATACTGTAAGCACATTCAACAGACACATTAAAATACTGTATATGAGATCCTCTAAAAATACTGGTTTGCTATTAAAACGTCTTGTAAGTTAGCAAGAATGTGTCTTCGAGGCTGGAACATAAACATCTTACCACCTCTGCAGCTGTGGCTACAGAAATTCTCTCCATTAAAATTGTATGAGGAGAGCTTTTCTGTTGGATAGGCTTTCTCCAAGAACTCCAGACCTGGGGGATACTAAAGCCCAAGTTAATACAGTTATCATGCATCTCTTATTTATATTTTTTATAATCATTTATATTTTAAGAAGAATCACACAACATAGGCTGAGGCAAGCGGTAAACATTTTCACAACTCTTGTCAAAGCACTCAGCCTCATGTTGTGACTATAAAAGACACGGTGAGAAATATTAATGGCTGTGTTCTCTGTGGCTTGAGAAAGCTAGAGTGTTGTTTAATACAGTTTGTCTGTAAAGGTCTGATCTAGGGCAGTCAATTTATTAATGTAAATTTAGGATGATTAGTTATAAATGTAAAAAAAGAAAAAGATTCTTGTCCTATGTGAGGTAGAACTTCAAGCCCTGTGAGAAATGAGAAAGCTAGAGTGTTGTTTAATACAGTTTGTCTGTAAAGGTCTGATCTAGGGCAGTCAATTTATTAATGTAAATTTAGGATGATTAGTTATAAATGTAAAAAAAGAAAAAGATTCTTGTCCTATGAAATGGAACAGAATGCATTTTAACTTCTAACATACAATGGTGATCAGTGCTGAAAAATAGTGATGCAATGGCCAGAAATATTATATGTTTCTGTCTGTACATGCAAAATATTTAGGGCTCCAGACCAAAAAAAAAAAAATTAATAAAAAAAAAAAAAAAATCAAAATAAAACAAATGAGACTTTTTTCTCAAATATCATTACATCTTTAAATTAAACTGTTAAATTAATGACACTGTTTTTGTTTTGTTTTTCTGGATTTTTTCAGGGGGTTTTTTTTCATTTTTTTTTCCAGGATTCTTTTTAAATGGAAATTTAAATATGAATAATTTTGCCTGAAAAAAAAAAATCAAATATTGTGGTTATATATAATTAAATGATTTGATTATGGTTCCAACATGTCACCCACTTTAGCTTCAGTACCTATGCTAAAAATAACCAGTAGTACTGTTTTTGAGAATATGATTTAGTATATCCAAACTCTGTTGCTAATATGTGTCTTTAATCACAGGTTACAGTTAGTTTTCCAAAAAATAATTCATGGTTCAGTGTGGGAGTCAGTTGCAAAATCAGTAATGTCTCTAAACACTTGAATAACTCAAATCAAAACGGCTTTGTGAATCTTTATGACTTATTAAAATAGACAAGTTCATAAGAGTCACTTGTTTGCAAATCAGACATCAAAGCTTTCTAATGATATGATGTCTGGACATTTGAATATACACAATTTGACAAACGGATTTTAAATTATTGTCCAAATGTTTTGAATTATCTTCATTTGTGGGCTTTTGCTTTATTTGATTATTTAATCAGCATATGATGTTATTAAATTAAAAATGTAATCAACTGATAGCCACACCCTGCAACCATGGCACATAATTGATAGCATTTCAACCTGGTCTGAAATGCAATTTTATTACCTTCCCACCAGAACACAACACTACAAAAATGAACAATGTCTGTCCTTTCAGCCATCAAGGGAATGAGCACATGGGGTCAAAGTCTGGCGTGTGAAGTATTTTTTGATAGGTCTGCTCTTTCAGTCACAGAGCAGACGATAGAGCTCTCAAAGGTAGTATAATCCCCCAGATTACCTATTCCCACATCCAGGTCACGGCTCTTTTTTTCCCCGCCCTCACTTTTTCATCAGGACCGGTGTTTGGTGGCTCATTGTGTGCCTGACTCACAGGTGAGCTGCCAAGGGAGGCTACGGAGGCCAGAAGGCTTGTCTTTTTCAGAGGAAAATAAATGTAATCTCTCAGTTGGGGCTGCTTCATACTGGGACTCTTCTCAAGGTCATTTAAACAAAATGGATGTGTACCTGTGGCGCCACTGGGCTATCCATCACAACGGCTTCCACAGATGAAAGCTACCCAAGTAATATGCTTCTCAGTCCCCAGACTTCCTCAGCTTAATGCTGTCTTCCTTCTGAACACCGGTGCTTATGCTCACAAAATTGCTAAAATGGTTAAGAAAACATAGGCAGCTCTATAACAGCTCAGTGGATCCAGATGACTTTGAGGCATTTGACCTTGTGACAGGCTAAAAAAGGACCAAATAAACCAACAAACAGCACTAGAAAGAGGCAGTGGTCATTCTGAATGGTAGTTGCTAAGGCAAGCAAAGAGGTAGAGAAATAGCTCTTTCAAAGCTTGAGAGTCTGCAAAAGAAAAAAGAAAGAGAAAATAAATGAAAAAAAAAAATCTGAATTAGCAGTCTGAATTGAATACAATGAGATAAAAAGGATAAACACAAACAAATGACTCATGAACCAGTTCTTTTTAGTGGATTAAAACCTTACAATGCAATCAGGGTAGTATGATTCATAAACGTTTTGATCTTGTCTTTTCAATGAATCGTTATTCAGAAAGATCCACAGGAGCTAGCGTCTGAATCAGTCTGATGAATTCTTTACTGAATGAACTCACTGAATGCGTGAAGTTACTGATTTAAGATCAAGGTATCATTACTTTTAGAGATGGATTAATTGTGCCAAGGTTTTCTGTATAATTTACTGCAATAACTGGGAGAGAATTTCTCATATAAGCAAAATGTAATTGAAATATACCAAAAATGAATCAGAATCAAATTCAAACTGAGTTGAAATCAAAATGAGAACTTGTCAATCATAATCAAATCTGGTAAAAAAAAATAAAATCCATTAATTTTGCTTGCATTTTTCATTTTTTCAGAATGTATGGTTACTTTTAAATGACCGTCACTTAACAATCGCCCTAGCAACCAGCCAGAACACCATGTAGAACCACATAAAAATGCACTTTTAATAAAAAACGTACAATACAACACCCTAGCAATATGGAACGACTTCTGCATGGACAAGCACCAGAGAATGCAAATTAAATCTAGTTAGGATTGAAAGAGAATACCAATAAACAGAGTAGCAATTACATTCAAAATGAGAATGGCGAGAGAGATGGATGTCTGATGCCAAAATATTCTGATGAGGGAATATGGATGACTGACCTGAAGGGGGCATATGTCCTGAGGCCTTAAGTGGGAGGCGTTAACCCTGCTTTTGAAGCTGTTTGCTTGAAGTCGGCCTTTAAGACTTAAAGACACCATTAGGAGGGTTCAGGTAGAGCTAAATCTCTTCTCCTACTGCACTGTATCCAGTCAATCTCTAGTCACCAGAGAGGGATACCTATCAGACAGTGCAGGAAAGTCACATAAGCCTAAATATACTGTGATGTCTTTGTGTTTGTGTGCACCTGCTTTCTTTATTCCCTCTCACTGACATATTAACCTTCGGATTTTGAGCCAGTTCTACTCTCAAACTGAATTCTCAATTAGCTTTTGGCCTGCAAGCACACAAACAAAAAACAGCAAATAATAAATCTGTCGTTTCATTTAAAGACTTTCAACAAGGCAACAACGCACTGTTATCCTTCAAAATATGAGAGAAGATGGTCTAACGATCACAACGGAGGTTTAATAATAATTCAACTGCATCCATATCCCATATTTTAACATGGCAGACTCAAGGTCGTCCAATAGCAGCCTAATGACACAACTGCATTGTTGTGTCTCATAAAGAGCTGTGTGTCTCCAAATGTCTTTAACCCTGAACGGTGCAATACTAACTTAAATCTCAAGTGTGCCATGCAGACACTGTTTTACAATTACAGCAGATTTGATTAATGCAATGGGCTTACAGATACACAAGAGAGATGACTATCACTTTTCCGTGGGCAAGAAAACATGCTGAATCGCCTGATGCCATATCCAAGGAACGCAGCACAATGATAATGGCACAAGAAAGATTTCAATGTAATTAATTCTGTGAGCCATATCGAAAACATAGACTCATTGGAAAAGTGTGTGCATACATACTATTCGCTGCAGTTTTCAGCTGAAATAAACACTAGTGGCAGTAAAACACCAACATCTTTTATTCCTTTTCACGCAAAATATGATTACGGGGCAGATTATCATGGTTATATGTGGTTCCCTGCATAATATTATGTTATACCTTAAAACATTTTTTACTATATTGCATGAATTGTAAACAAATACATGTTGACATTTGCATCATATAACAAGGTCCATATGTGTGGCTTTTCTGATAGAGTAAACTTGCTCAGTAGCTCACCTGGTACAGTATTGCATTTGTGATGCATAGTGCTCAGGTACGAATCCTGTGAAATACAGGCTCAATAAAATAGCTCAACAACTTGCCAAAGCAAGCTAAAGTGGCATGGTTGCTTCAACCAATGCATTTTTATCTTTTGTTAACACTATCAGTTAGGTTTAGGGTAGGTTTTAGTGTAGGTGGTACGTTATTTTCAGTTTAGGGTAGATTTTAGTGTAGGTGGTTCGTAAATTTCAAGTGTGATACAGCACCTGACAGTTCATATACATACAACAAACAATGTAATAAAACATTGCCATATTAAAATTCATCTGGTTTGGATAAAACTGAGCGCTCTTTTAGTTCCACTCACTAGACATTTCACTTTTAGTGTTGCAAAATTTGCAAGAAGGAACGTAATATCATTTAGCAAGAATGGCATGCAATGAGTTCTGAAAAAAAAATATTTATCAGTTTTATGGTTATACGGTTTATAACTTATATACTGTACTAAAAACGGTGACTGCAAATGTCGGGCTTCACTGTGCAGAATGACAACTACGTGTCAAAGCAAAGGTTCGGCGGTCATACTAAAGAGCTTTTCCATTCAGGAGAGCGGAGCTGACCTTTAGAAGCATTGAACCTAATTCAAACTCTCTGGCTCTCTCTGCCACATATGGCACATCAGCTGAAAGCACATTAGAGTGCATTAATTTACCTGACAGAGAAACAAACATAGAATTAAAGAGGAAGAGAGTGAGAGTGGAAGGTGGAAATGACCTTTGGAGGCATCTGACTTAGACAGGGAAAACATACCTGTTTAAACACGCCCACTGCGCGCTGTAATTACGTCTGACCCTCTCTCAGCGGTCGAATATGAGTAAAGTAAAAGTGAGCAAGGGTGGCTGGAGTCACTCCACGTGGTTTAGAGTGTACAGTACGTTCCTATGGGGACAGGAAATAGGGTCACTGTTAGTGATTCAAACATAAAGGAACAGGTTAATACACCAAAAGACAAATTTATACGTTCAAAGAACAAATTCTGGTGCAAGAATTCTTCCCTTATTTTTTTTTTCCACCTTTGCCTTCTTTTGTTTTTACTGCCATTTTCTGTCTCCTTCAACTAGTTTTTGAAAGCAACGGCCCAACTTTGAGTGTTGCCATCTAGTGGGCCAACCATGTGAAAAGACACGTGCAAACGTGCACAGTTATGAAAAGTGAGCTGCACATACAGTATACACTCTGCACAGACCCTATATGATAACTAAATTAGCAGCAAATCGAAAACCAAACCATATTTTGCTGGACCTCTTTTTCTGTTCAATAATGTTTCACTTGGATTTACGTCATAAGAACAGAAGAAAACACTTTGGGTCTCTACTTTTGTTACATCATGACTTTGAGAATTTGAGCAATACCATTACCCTAAGTATGACTTTTTGGTGCATCAATTATCCTGCACTGTTAGCTGTAAAGCCCATTTTTTTGTTAGCTGTTAATAATGTGTTTCTTTTCATATGTTTCATCTAAGTCATTTTATTTACTTACTTTTTGAATGTGAATAACACTCAATGGGCTTTATTTCTGAAAGCAATACAACTGCATGTATAATTGATACATTTCCTATATTGCTTCTGTTCATTTTATTTCACCAGTGCTGGTAATGGGGAAAAAAGATTTATTGGATTAGACCTAAAAAGAGCTGGAGTGAAGATTCATAATAGAGCAAAATGGAATGGATGGGATTTTCACTCTCTCTTGCTCTGTGACAGTGACTCAGCATTGCTTGTAGTGTGGCTGCAGTTATAACCAGATTAGGTAAGAGATTATGCCTGGGTCATGAGAAAGTCACCACATGGAGGTCTGAGCCCGAGCAGTAGCCCGCTGAAGTAAAAATGAGCTGATTCTCGGAAACAAAACAACCTTCAATACTTCTTTCTCCAGCCAGTCCCGCTCCACAGGATTTGTTTGGGCTTTCAACAGAAACCAAAGCAATACACCAGAACAACAAACACTTCAGTCACAAACAACACAAGTGCCAACTAAATTGAGAGCTCATGCTTCAGATATTAAAGAGGAAGAGAGTGAGAGTGGAAGGTGGAAATGACCTTTGGAGGCATCTGACTTAGACAGGGAAAACATACCTGTTTAAACACGCCCACTGCGCGCTGTAATTACGTCTGACCCTCTCTCAGCGGTCGAATATGAGTAAAGAAGGAGTGAGCGAGGGCGGCTGGAGTCATTCCACGTGGTTTAGAGCATACGTTCCTATGGGGACAGGAAATAGGGTCACTGTTAGTGATTCAAACATAAAGGAACAGGTTAATACACCAAAAGACAAATTTATACGTTCAAAGAACAAATTCTGGTGCAAGAATTCTTCCCTTATTTTTTTTTTCCACCTTTGCCTTCTTTTGTTTTTACTGCCATTTTCTGTCTCCTTCAACTAGTTTTTGAAAGCAACGGCCCAACTTTGAGTGTTGCCATCTAGTGGGCCAACCATGTGAAAAGACACGTGCAAACGTGCACAGTTATGAAAAGTGAGCTGCACATACAGTATACACTCTGCACAGACCCTATATGATAACTAAATTAGCAGCAAATCGAAAACCAAACCATATTTTGCTGGACCTCTTTTTCTGTTCAATAATGTTTCACTTGGATTTACGTCATAAGAACAGAAGAAAACACTTTGGGTCTCTACTTTTGTTACATCATGACTTTGAGAATTTGAGCAATACCATTACCCTAAGTATGACTTTTTGGTGCATCAATTATCCTGCACTGTTAGCTGTAAAGCCCATTTTTTTGTTAGCTGTTAATAATGTGTTTCTTTTCATATGTTTCATCTAAGTCATTTTATTTACTTACTTTTTGAATGTGAATAACATTCAATGGGCTTTATTTCTGAAAGCAATACAACTGCATGTATAATCGATACATTTCCTATATTGCTTCTGTTCATTTTATTTCACCAGTGCTGGTAATGGGGAAAAAAGATTTATTGGATTAGACCTAAAAAGAGCTGGAGTGAAGATTCATAATAGAGCAAAATGGAATGGATGGGATTTTCACTCTCTCTTGCTCTGTGACAGTGACTCAGCATCGCTTGTAGTGTGGCTGCAGTTATAACCAGATTAGGTAAGAGATTATGCCTGGGTCATGAGAAAGTCACCACATGGAGGTCTGAGCCCGAGCAGTAGCCCGCTGAAGTAAAAATGAGCTGATTCTCGGAAACAAAACAACCTTCAATACTTCTTTCTCCAGCCAGTCCCGCTCCACAGGATTTGTTTGGGCTTTCAACAGAAACCAAAGCAATACACCAGAACAACAAACACTTCAGTCACAAACAACACAAGTGCCAACTAAATTGAGAGCTCATGCTTCAGATTCTCATCCAAAAAAAATAAAATAAATAAAAATAAAAATAATAATAATGAGGATTATTAGAGGTTCAAGAGGGAATTGGCACTTATGACATACATGTAAATCACAAAATAATTCTAGAAATCATGCTAATTTAGGCCAGAAAGTACTTTTAGAATTTAAGCATAATACAAGACGCACAAAGATTCTTCATGCCAAGTTTCACACCATTTGATGATGTTACTGATGTCAAATAGCTCAATTAGTCCTGTTCCAACTCACTGTATATATATATATATATATATATATATAAAATAAACATTATTAAATACAACAAAATAAAAATAAATTAATATGAATTATTATTTGAAAATAATATTAATATACAATTATAATAACCAAGGTTATGGCAGCCTCTTTAGACCAACTCATTCATTTCTCTCACTCGCTTTTTTTTCCGCTCTCTCCACATAACAGACACAATTACGAAGCTGTTCGGCAGCAGAACTCTGCTCTGTCGCATAAAATTTCATTACCTGCATACTAAGTATTAAGAGCTGCTAGATGATTGCTGTTCTCCCTGCTGAATCAGGCCTGCCAGTCTGGAACCAAATAAATAATAGTAGCTTTTCCCAATAGGGCCCTAATTAAATGGGCAGAGAATGCAGGATTACTCGCCATATCTTTTCCCTGCTACAAAACCAATGCAAGCCGCAACTCTCAGGTCATTGTGACCCTGTCTATTTGACCAAGTTCATGTGGAGAGGTCTAAGCATTATCTGCCCTCATACTTCACAAAAAAAAAAAGGTAGATATGGTGCCCAGACCTATCAGCTTTTATTTTGTTCACAGATGGAGAAAAACGTCTCAGGTTACTTGTGTAACCATGGTTCCCTGAGGGGAACGAGACACTGCGTCCTCTAGTCAGCCTGGTATGCCTGAAGCACCGCCATCGTGTGCAACGAAGCCACCGCCTGACCTGCCGCTGCGTATGCCTTGCCGTTCGTGCGAGATGTGGCTTGAAGGGGCACGGATGGCAAGGAGGGAGTTTTGAGGGATGACGTCTCCCCCAGAGAGAGATAGCTGGCTAGCGTCTCTTCCACAGGGGGCATCATTCCATAGCCGCTTTCGCGCATTGACTCGATGTTCGCATAACTCGTATGCTGAAACCGGTATACGCGTGAGGAAAACGGCCTCTCCCATTCCTTCTCGATCTCAGTGTGGAGATCAGGAAGGAAAGGAAGGCTCACTTGAGCTGGAGGTGTATGGCCAGAGAGATAACGCTCGTCGAGGCGACCTCGCGACGTCACCTCCTTGGCCCGTTTCCACGGTAATTCGAGCCTTGCCGTGGCTCGATCCATTACCTCTAACAGCTCATCATACGCAGGGCAGGTGGATTGGGAAAGCTCAGCCTCAGCTTCTTCACTCTCCACATCCATTTCCTGCTCTTGTTGGGCTGGGCCCAACTGAGCACTGGCCCCTGGATCAGATGATATTAGAGAGAGGATATCATCGTCCAGCGGCTGTCTCTCGCCCGACGCCGATGCGCGGAAGAGGGGAACCCCCCTTTCAGCCTCATCGGCTAGGTCCACCTGAGATCCCCACGAGCTCATTCTCCTCCGTGCCTCAGCAGCGGCGGGTCCTGAACCGCGGGAAACCGATGGTTGTCCCTCTCCCCTCGAGAAGAGAGACAAACGAGAGCGGAGCTTCTTCAGAGAAAAGCTCTCACAGTGCACACAGATTGCCCCCTCGAGGACATCGTGTGCGTGCTCCTCGCCCAAACAAACAGCGCATAGATCGTGTGAATCATCGGGTGTCAGGAACCGCTGACACGGATGTACACACTTTCTAAACGCTTCGCTAGTGCTCGCCATAGTAGGAAAGAAAAAGCTCTTACTTTGCTTTTTGGAATGCACGCTTCAAACAGACCGGTCAGTGAAGACGAAGAAGAGAATGATGTGCGCTAGCGGCGCCTATTTTGTACTAGTCGCGGCGGTAGTGACGTCATGGCTGTCGCCGGCCAAACAAGTTGGTGTTTTTTCAATGTAGGCTTCAGACACGGGTCACGACGAGGCGTTCCCCATAGCGACCCCTAGAGGACGCAGTTCGAAGTTCCACGAAAGGGAACCAGGCCAGCCAGTCAGCTTTTCTCTTTTACTCTCTCTCTCTCTCTGTCCGTCTGTCTCCTACCAATCCATCATGAGAATGAGGAATATTTGTGGCCATTGTCAGCTGGATAATCAGGGGATATTTATGATCAGTGAAGGGGGGAGAGACGGAGAGGCGGCTATTTATCAACCGGATCTTTCTCTCAGTAAACCCACCCACACAGACTCTCTACATACACTCACTCCCAGAGAGGGCAGATCCTGGCCCTTCTTTTTAATTAGTCATCTTATACAGAAAGAATCCAGAGACGTTTGCATCAGACGGGCTGAGCGTTCAATGAAAATGAATACAGCTGCACGCTTGAGAGCAGCCAGGCGGGTAAATGAGGTAGTCGAAATTATAAAAAGCGAACTAAATTCACCGCTGAACTCCAGGGAATTGAATTATTTACTTGTGATTGATTGGGAAATGTTTTAATTGCAAGCATTTTGCCACATGCATGAACGCCTTGATCTCATGAAATGTACGTTCTCACACAGCAATGAGAATGTGAAATATTAGGAATCTTGTTGCTGCTCGCTCATAATGAAACACACTGCAGACAGCTTTGGTGTCAAATGAATGATTAATAAAACCTGATATTGACACAATTGTATTTATAGTTATTAGCAAATAACAGCTTTCAGTCCTGCAGTCTCACTCTCTTCCTTTCCATTCGCACTCTCGCACATACGGTGCGTAAACAATCCATAATGTGCTTTCTTGTGTTCGCAAATTTTAAACTTATAGCTCCCCCCTCCTCTGTTACTGTTGCTTGCTCAGAATGTCCCAAGCAACTAATTGAAGATTAACAAGAATAAAATCTGCTCTAGGTGGTAATAACATGATGGATGTTATTCTTACCGATGCTGAAATGAAGTGTGACATTTTATCTGACATTTCTTCTTTAAATAAATGGTCAAATTAGGCAGTAACATCATGAAATTTTGGAGTCGACAGAGCAGATTTATTCCTGACATTTCTACAATGCATTCCTTATGTTATTGCATAAGCGCTTTAACTACAATGCTTATGACGAAGTGTCAGCTAAATTAATACATAAAAATGTAAATGCAAAATAAGAATTTTAAAATTCATCTACACTTTCAAAATGTGTTTTTTTTGTATGAAAATGAAGATTGACATACTGTAAAGTGTACTCTATTTAAGTGTTATATATGTATATATATATATATATATATATATATATATAAAATTATTATGCATCAAAATGAGTAATAAAATAGTTTACTCAAATTGTTAATTATTATTATTATTATATTAGAAAACAGCAAAATCTTGTATGATAATATGGATAATAGTTGCTACATTAGGATTAGTGAGTACTTTTTTTTTTAGCAAAGTGTCAAAATGGTTCATTAAATTAAAAATGCACATCTCAACATCACTGTGTTCACACGTTCAAACAGCATCACACGCACACGTCCTGTGTGTACATCCCCTGGCCCCAACACATCATTTGCCCATTAAATAAACTTACTGTAGACAGATCTGCAAAGCCCTGCTGCTAAATCTCATGAGCAAATACAAACATATGAAAATTGAGATGAAGGGTTGTAGAGGAGCTGTCCTTGTCACCTGAAAACTGAAGGATGAGTCTTCTTATTTGCATAAATGAAAACAGGGACAATGGCTCTTCTGAAGACTCTCCACATCAATCAACACACATGCTTTTGTCTCACCTATTGTCAGGGCGCTGTCAGCTCGGGCCGCGGCATGCTAAATGTGAGCAGCCGGTCTGCGGTCTGCGATTTGCATACGGGTTATTGCTATTCTGTGACTCCAGAACAGATTATAAATAATTTGGTATAGTCTGTAAGGGCATGTGGATCAGAAGATGTTTAACCAAAAGGAGTCCTGTGGTCTCATTCATTATGGAAATTGAAGGCTAAATTCAGACGCGGAAAGGCTAATGAAGGAACTCTGACATCCCTTGACATGACTTTTAAAACTAGTGCCGTTTGTGTGACTCACAGCTAGACGAGAGAGCTGAGAAGCAATGCTAGAGGAATAAAGATTGTACTCTCATTTTTATATTCTTTCTCTGGGTGTTTTTACACTTGGTTTGATTCAGGGGTCTGAGGGTTGTTTGCATATATTTTGACATATATGAACACTTCAAACTAACTGAACTGAGACTCAGGAGGTGTGGTCTGAATATAAAATGCCTACTGAGCAAAATGCTCCAGATTCACGTTATTTTCATGTTTGCATTGTGCTAATAAATTCTGGCCTTTATAAATTACTATACTGATGACATATATGAAATATTACTGTAACAAAATCAGTAGCTGCCTTACATTTTAAGTTGAATCAAATTAAGTCTCTTCAGCTTAAATTATATTGACCCTCTGGGGCTGCTCATGTGTTGGTCAAAAATGACAGATTTTGAATCTGAATGAATGTAGCCTACTATTTTTTTAGTTCAATATTTTTTATTTAATATTTCATACTGTTAGGGGACTTTATGGAATGAAATTATATCTATGGGATAGTTATGATCCATAACCACTTTTTGAGCATAGACCTGAATATGAAATTTCCAACTTAAACGGTCGCAGATCTTGAATGCTTCAAAGCAAAGACTTTGGCAGATTATTTCATTACTAGTTTCATTACATTAAAGTTTACTTTTAAGAAAAATGCACAAAATTCTATTGTTAAATACTATATGAATATGAATAAAGTCATGAATGTAGACAAATCGTGTTCCAAATTTGAGGTTAGTATCTCAAAAAATGAGCTTTCAGTAAGATTTTGTTTGGTCGCAGTAACAAACGTTTTCACTAGATGAAATTTGTTTCCCATTCATTCCCAATGTGATTGTTTTTGACTTAGAAATTAAGCTGAAGCTTATATAACTTTAAAATGAAATTGTTCAAATTAATTCTAAACTAAAAATGTAAATTAGTAAAATACTAAAAATGGTTTATTTATTTTAATTTTATTAAATGATTAATTGTTCATTATAAATATATTTGTGCGTGTAATAAAACTTTGAATAAAAACAATAAAAATTGTTCAGTTTAGTTACAGCAAAGCCATGTGAAATAAAGAAATAAACATATTCTCAAGAAAACATATTAAACAACCAAACATCTCAGCAGTATAATGGCCCCATTTTGAAGGACACTGGGTTAAATGTGTAGGAGGGGTGACTGGGGGAGTTGGGGTTGGGTGACAGACACCAGCTACTTGCTCTCCTGGTGTCGGTGCAACTCTATCATCCTGGGCCAAAGAGAGTGGAAGCAGCAGGCGGCTTATTGCTGAGTAAAATTCAATAGAGGCATAATGATGTCTCACAGCCACAGCCAGAGGTGGGCTGATAATAACTGCTGCTGGAAACGTGCATCATCATTCTCTTCACGGCAGAGAGGGGATCTTTCTCTCTCCGCTTCACTCGTTTTCTTTTCAGCGAAGAGAGTGATATGCCAATCACGGTCCTAGTAGGAGCCCAGTCATCTCACAGAGCAGCTCCGCAATTAAACATGACTCACACTCTCGAAAAACAAATGCCCGCACCGATACGGAGAAATAAACACACTCATTATTCAGTTCATTAATCAGTGAATTAGCGACCGTGGATCAGAGATGAAGTACACAGAGAACAGGTTGGGTTAGCTTCTTTGAAAGTAAGTGTTATCGCAGCCTCTCTACTCTAATGAAGTCGAGTCCATCGCGATGTACTATGTGGAGATCCTTGAAGTGCATGCACACTAACAGCAATTTGCAGACAAAGCAACCGATTTCTAGCTTGAGAATAAACAGCAATCGGTGGCAATTGGACAAAGATGAAAGAGCTCAACTACTGTACTCACACTCAGTTATAGGCTATCATATTATTCCAAAATAAATAAACGCACATGTATAAAACACATGTGACTAACCACAATTAATTTGAATGTAGAACTAATAAATAAAAAAATACAAATGTCTATGAGTATTATATATATATATACTGTATATATACAGTGGGTACGGAAAGTATTCAGACCCCCTTAAATTTTTCACTCTTTGTTATATTGCAGCCATTTGCTAAAATCATTTAAGTTAATTTTTTTTCCTCATTAATGTACACACAGCACCCCATATTGACAGAAAAACACAGAATTGTTGACATTTTTGCAGATTAATTAAAAAAGAAAAACTGAAATATCAAATGGTCCTAAGTATTCAGACCCTTTGCTTGTGACACTCATATATTTAACTCAGGTGCTGTCCATTTATTCTGATCATCCTTGAGATGGTTCTACACCTTCATTTGAGTCAAGCTGTGTTTGATTATACTGATTGGACCTGATTAGGAAAGCCACACACCTGTCTATATAAAACCTTACAGCTCACAGTGCATGTCAGAGCAAATGAGAATCATGAGGTCAAAGGAACTGCCTGAAGAGCTCAGAGACAGAATTGTGGCAAGACACAGATCTGGCCAAGGTTACAAAAAAATTTCTGCTGCACTTAAGGTTCCTAAGAGCACAGTGGCCTCCATAATACTTAAATGGAAGACGTTTGGGACGACCAGAACCCTTCCTAGAGCTGGCCATCCGGCCAAACTGAGCTATCGGGGGAGAAGAGCCTTGGTGAGAGAGGTAAAGAAGAACCCAAAGATCACTGTGACTGAGCTCCAGAGATGCAGTCGGGAGATGGGAGAAAGTTGTAGAAAGTCAACCATCACTGCAGCCCTCCACCAGTCGGGGCTTTATGGCAGAGTGGCCCGACGGAAGCCTCTCCTCAGTGCAAGACACATGAAAACCCGCATGGAGTTTGCTAAAAAACACCCGAAGGACTCCAAGATGGTGAGAAATAAGATCCTCTGGTCTGATGAGACCAAGATAGAACTTTTTGGCCTTAATTCTAAGCGGTATGTGTGGAGAAAACCAGGCACTGCTCATCACCTGTCCAATACAGTCCCAACAGTGAAGCATGGTGGTGGCAGCATCATGCTGTGGGGGTGTTTTTCAGCTGCAGGGACAGGACGACTGGTTGCAATCGAGGGAAAGATGAATGCGGCCAAGTACAGGGATATCCTGGACGAAAACCTTCTCCAGAGTGCTCAGGACCTCAGACTGGGCCAAAGGTTTACCTTCCAACAAGACAATGACCCTAAGCACACAGCTAAAATAACGAAGGAATGGCTTCACAACAACTCTGTGACTGTTCTTGAATGGCCCAGCCAGAGCCCTGACTTAAACCCAATTGAGCATCTCTGGAGAGACCTAAAAATGGCTGTCCACCAACGTTTACCATCCAACCTGACAGAACTGGAGAGGATCTGCAAGGAGGAATGGCAGAGGATCCCCAAATCCAGGTGTGAAAAACTTGTTGCATCTTTCCCAAAAAGACTCATGGCTGTATTAGATCAAAAGGATGCTTCTACTAAATACTGAGCAAAGGGTCTGAATACTTAGGACCATATGATATTTCAGTTTTTCTTTTTTAATAAATCTGCAAAAATGTCAACAATTCTGCTGTATAATAAAAATTAAAAACTTTACACAGATCTACAGTAAAGCCCCTGTACAGATGCAGTGCCTACCTAGAATCAAGTTGACTAGCTAATATTGTCAAGTCATCAGCATGAAAGTACATTTAGAGTTTCAGAAACAGATGATAACCCATCCTTCTAGCCAGCTGTAGCAACTATGACACTGAAATGCTTGCGGTTTTATAAAAATTGTTAAAAAGACAGTGATTTGAGTTCTCTTGTGGAATCAGACTGTTTCCGTGAGGGTGACTAGTTTTGGCATAAACACCAGCCTTCCACTCTGAGTGTGTGGTCTATTCATCTCTGACAGACTAGATGTGTCCCCGTGTCTGCTGGTAAAGAGACATCTTTCTACCACCATCTATCAGTCTAATGGATATTACTGACACCAGGACAAGGTGGACAGGAAAAGAGACACTTCATCTTCAGAGATCGAGAGAGAGAGGAAAAAAGAGACATCTTTGCAGGATACCACCAAATCTCATTCGCAGAGAGCCTCAGCAGTGTGACAAATCCTGCACCAGATAATTTCATGATTACCTTTACTCTTCAAAAGAAGTCGATGGCTGTGAAGGGCTTGAAGAGCTGCAAATGTTTACACAATCAATGAAGGTGAACTCAGACTGAGACATAGAACCACAAGAGAACCTCATTTGCAGTAAGACGCCTCAGAGATCACACAGAATAAGACATATTTCCCTTCCTACCTACCTCCCCTCCCCTCCCCTCCCCTCTCTCACGTTCTCTTTTTCATACTCAGGCCGCGATGACTGAGGATAGAGCTCTAATGATGCTGCATCTGCCGCCACATTAATGAAGTCCCCTGGGGTTTGTTCACCGGCTAATCAGCATTCTTTATCTTTGCGCCACTTATCCCAGCTCCATCCCAGACAATGGAGAGTCAATGAAGGGCAAGGGGCATCGGATGAACTTGATGCTGACCAGCGTGCTGTTTGGAGGGGAGTGAGGTATCAATTGTCTCTGGTCTAAAGGCCACTGTGCTATTAGAGAGGACGATGCTGTCGCTAGTTATCCTCCTGCAAGAAATGGACAGAGAAGGACTGTGGGTAGATGGGGACTTGGGGTCAGACACTGAGGGGGTGGAAGACAGAATATCTCCGTGGCACTCAGATGTGATTAAATATAATAAAACAGGAACATCATGACAGTATGGACGCGGTCAGACAGCTGTCAGACCGTCTCTCCCTCTGCCATGTTTGAAGAAAAGAAGCAATAACACTTGAAATCAACAGTGATTGCTAGTCCACTCTTGTGAAGTCACATCTCTATTGCATACAAATGTATTGTGTGTTTATCTAAGGCGAGTTCATTTTTGAGACTCATTTATGGTGCTTTCACACTGGAGCTTTTTTATGATATTGGCTCAGAATAAATGCACTCAGTACTGAATCGTGAAAGTGAACAGTTACTGTTGTTGTATAATTTGCATACTTGCATTCTCCCTGTCACATTTATTATAGAATGCATTTCTTATTGCTGTTTGTCTCCAAATAAATTGCTTTTGGAGAGATGCTTGCATTCGTTGCATCTGTTGCAATGCATCTGCGGCAGATGTGCATGTAAAGTTTTGGTTATAAATACAAAATACTTATGGAACCAGAGTAATATAAATACATATAAGGGAGCCACTGGTTTTTAAAATTAAACATGTAGGAGCATTACTTTTTAAAGTTACAAAAATTACAAAATCACTCAATAAAGATATTTGTTCAGAAGCAAGACTTTGACGTTTTAAATTGTACAAACTAGGGGTTGTATTATGATTTGCATCAGACTTATCCAAAAATGACTCCTAGTTCATTGAGGGAGTCATTTGTGACATCCATAACAGCTGTGAATGATTCACTGAATGAGTGAATCAGATTCAAACCGTTAATTCACAAGTGAGTGAATGTATCTTTTTGACTGATTCAAAAAGAATTGATTCAAAGCAGTAATTTCTTCTTAAATTGGACATTACGGCTTATGTACAACTATGTACAAGTTTTCCCAACTGACTGTTGAGTTTTTTTTTTTTTTGTCATTACCTGGCAACCACACACACACACACACACACACACACACATTAGAGTATCTGATAGGGCTCCATGTTCCCTTACTGATTGCTTTGTAAATGTAGGCAGTAGTGGACAAGTGGTTTTTTAAAAGCTTCAAGGTTCTTTTTTTCTTTATCTTAATAAAAGAATAGTGCTAAGCAACACCAACCAAACTGTTTCATCACTAACCACATTTCATCAGCACCATGGAAACCAATTGAAACTATTTAAACAACACTTTAAGTGGCTGGGATGATATATTTTCCAGAGCTTTCAGTGTCTTTGTATAGCGAGGATGTTTCTTCATAGCAATCTCCACCATGCATAGACCAATATGCATACATCTAAATTGTTCTAGCCCTAAAGTCAATTATTTTCTTTCTTTAATTTTGTTCAATCTTATGATGATACACTCATCCAGAATGTACAGAACAGGAAAGGAAAAAAGATGAAAGCTCTAATGTGTGCTTGGGTCAAGTGCAGATTTTTCATTATAGCATGAAGTCAAAGAATAAGAGAATTAAAGTTAATTTAACAGGCCATGTGAAAGGTCTACAATTTGAAATTTTTGCAGCACTCTCATCAAAATTACTTTCTAGCGTTTTGTTTGGACCTTTATTGACTATTTGTACACTACTATTTGTGTGTCCAATATACACATAAGGTAAGAATACAAAATGTACTAAAGTTAATATGTGATTTCCCTAAAGAGAACAGAATAATTACATTCAAAATGGCACACACCATGGCAGCTACATTTGTTTGTTTACTGCCTCTTATTATCGGATATTATTGTCTATTTACAGAATTAAATAATGTCACCAAAATTCTGCAGTATTCCGGTAGCATGAACAAAGCAATGAGGGAAAGCTTTGTAGCTCATTACTGAAAGTGTGACTTAATTGAATGCGTCTCTTTCAGATGGTGGTAAAGCTTGGAAATTAAAAAGCTGCTCTCATTTATCGATGTCTCTCCTAAAAAGCACATGGAATCTCAACACAATGGGATAATGGCTCTGTAATTGCAGGATTTCATTGTTTATGATTATGTGGTTTTGCTGTCTTGACTACCTTTGATTTTACATTATACACTCAAGATGTTCAGAAATGTTCAATGAATTTAATGAAACTGAGGAAAACTTCCTTGTGATTAAATCAGGTTTTATAATTTGCTTGAACAGATTTGTTCCAGTCTTATTGTATGAACGTCAAATTCATTTAGTTCTGCCAACTAGATGCAGTGACAATGAAAAGAATAAGTGGGATTCAAATTTTGGCATCAGATCACATGGACTTCCTATGCTCTTGTAACACAATATTAAATAGTAAAAAAAAAAAAGATTATATATATATATATATATATATACAGTGGAGATCAAAGACAACAGCCTATAATTTCCTAAATTTCAAGGTCACTGCTTGGTCCTATTTGAAGTTATCCTAACAGTAGTAGAAGGGCAGTTTTTTAAGAATATTTCATAAATTAATTGTATTCTAAATCACGGTATAAAAACTTAAATGAGATCTTTGAAAAAGAACTCTAATCAAAATTAGAGAACACTTACAGATAACTCCAAGTAATTGGTGTTTATCTGGCACCTGGTGCTAATTTCCTTAATTTTATGACAAACCCGATTTAACTGGTAGCATTCAAAGCTAAGATTGAAAGATGACGGGCTGCTCTAAGGTGACTGAAACTCTGCAACAGGAGGTTGTCTAGACGAAAGCCAAAGGGATGACACTTTCAGTTATTGCAAGAGAAGTTGGTCTTTCCAAATCTGTGATTTCTTGAATATTGCAGATTTACAATGACACCAATTCATTCAAGTCCCCCCTAAAGACTACCAGTCCACGTAAGACAGGAGAAGACAGGATAATGCAGACACTTTCAATGGGGAATCGGTTCAACACTGCAGCTGGAATTGCTCGCCAGTTCAGTGCTGAACAGGTTAATGATCTGTGTTGGCATGTTTAAGAGAAGTCTCACATTCTGCAGTGACCAAACCTCTCAAGAACATTGAAATAATGAAATGGCTGCGCCAGAGATCTAAACCCAAATGAAAATTTCTGGAAAATCCTTGGTGACAAAGTTATGGCTAAGAAACCCACTACAGTTATTGAACTATGAAAGAGACTGGAAGAGAAGTGGACCAAGATCACACCACAAAATAATTTTTTTGTTGAATATTTTGTCAAACATGTTAGTATATCAGTGGTATATTAACAGCTAATATTCCTTCAAATTTTGAGCGATGAAGATTAATAATATTTCAGAAAAAATCAAGTATTTATAGAATGTTCTTGAGCTCTCCTACACATTGCACAATATTGCACATTTCTAATCCATTTTTAGAATTTTTTGTATTTTACCAAACACTGATAATGGTAAAACTTTAATTTAGGGACCAATTCTCACTATTAACTAGTTGCTTATTAGCATGCATATTACAAGCATATTGGCTATTTATTAGTACTTATAAAGTACATATTAATGCCTTGTTTTGCATGACCATAGTTTAGATCCCTAAGATCCTACCCCTTACCTAAACTTAAGAACTACCTTACTAACTATTCTTAAGAATCAAATTAGGGGTTTACTGAGAAATAAGTCATAGTTAATAGTGAGAATTGATTCCTAAACTAAAGTGTGACCCTGACGACTGACAGTGCATTTTTTTTATTCCTGGCATATAACCAGAAATAAAAAAAATAACAACCATATTTTAATTTGGAATACTAAATTAAATCAACTTCATAAAAAAATTATGTTCAAATCAATTAAAAATGATTCACAAAGTCACACCACAAATGGATTAAGCACAGTTCCATTGTACAAATTTAATGAAATGAAACCGCAATAATATCCATTGTTATTGCTGTAAAATGCACCAAAAATGGTTCTTTCTGAAAAATGCATCAAAAGCAGAAACACCAGCCACAGTCAACGGTACTTCTGCCAATGCCACTCAGCCACACAATTTTTCTGTAATGGCACACTGCTGACCACCTTCCTCACTACACCCCTCTCTCTCTCTCTCTCTCTCTCTCTCTCTCTCTCTCTCTCTCTTTCTCT
>NW_015635523.1:1876888-1960863 GCF_001515625.1 Sinocyclocheilus rhinocerous
CCCTCTCTCTCTCTCTCTCTCTCTCTCTTTCTCTCTCTCTTTGCCTCCTGGCAGAGATCACAACCCCAATAATGAAAAACTCAGCCTGAATCTACCAGAGCAGAGAGAAAGGGATAAAATCTTTGCATTTACTTGATACAGCCCCGGGCATCCCTCAAGCAGAAAAGCAATAATTCTGGCCTGCCATCAGAAACAAGGAGAAATAAGATCATATTTCCCCCCAGCGAATTCAAATACAGCATTGTATGGAACAAATTAACGAACTTAGCTTCTGCGTGCAATGTGCCAGACATCCTGTTGACTAACTAGGCATGGATTCCCTTACCACAAAAGACCCTGGGCATTATTCTGGAATGATTTTAATATGCAGATCTAATTGGGAAGGAGGGCTGGTTTGTTTATTAAAATGAAGATGGAGGCCAGCACAACCTATTTTTCTTACATTTCAGCATTTAAGTTACTCTCAGCACATAAAGGAGGAAAAAAATAGGTATTTCTTAATTAGCCTTCTATTTTTGGCTTGCATAGTTAGAAATGTAATTAACCTTATAAAATACACTCATAACATTTGGCTTTCCTGAGTTTTCCAGCTGCTCTCACAGATTTAGATTAGCCCGAGCTTGCTCAAGCAGCACTGAGCACTCTGGTCCTTCATTGCAGTATTCATATTTGCACTCTTGATTCCCAGTATATAAAAGAACTCCCAGCATAAATCTAAAGACATAGTAAAGGGCTGCAATACAATTTCAAACTGTAACTGATTTTAGGGCAAAGTCCATTTTGAAGAAGTTCATTTGGCTGCCATTTGGTTTATACCCTCGAGCAGCTATGTTCAGTCATGCAAGAATGGGGAAAGACACTGTTTGCCAAACTTGCATTTCCATAACATGCCGAATAACCTATTCAGTCTGACAAAATGGTGCAATTTTGATCCTTTAGTACACATCATATTTCTTTCTCAGGTTCTCTCTAGAGAACCAATAAAGCAACTGACTCTATTAATTAAAAGGTGTTGATTTTCTTTTGCACAACAGCAATAATGAGTGGTGAAATTACTCGCTTTCATTTTTCAGAGTGTGCCATCTCCTCCGTACTGCCTTTCCTGTCATATATTGTTTAAAAGTTTACAGTACAGTTTAAAAGTTTGGTGTTTTTGATTTTAATATATTTTTAATTATATACTTTTCTATGTTATTATATTTAAACTGTAATTAATACTTGTGATGGCAATGCTGAATTTTCAGCAGCTCTTGCATTCTTCAGTGTCACATGATCCTTCAAAAATCATTCTAATATGCTCATTTGTTGCTCAAGAAACATGTTTTATTATTATCAATGTTAAAAACAGCTGTGCTTCTTTTTTATATATATTATGATTTTTTTAAATATAAATTATGATATATATTTTTTTTTCAGGATTCTTTGATGAATAGAAAGTTCAAAATAACAGCATTTTTTTTAAATAGAAATAATTTGTAACATCATAAATGCCTTTACTGTCACCTTTGATCTATTTAACGCATGCTTGCTGAATTACTGACTCCAAATGTTCGTCTCAGACTACATAAAATGTGTAGGAGCCCTATTTAAACATGGAAATACACTAAAAATATTCAAATTTTGAGAAAAATCAAACCAACGAAACATTATGACATTAAATGAGAGAATATTTAACATGTTGAACTACTTATAGACCACTAATCAAATGTAAGCTAATTTGTTACGTCGATTAAGTTAAATCCTTATTGAATTTTGCTAGGAGAAAGATAAATATGGCTAATGCTACCAACCTCTGCCTGTCTTTTCGCTTGGTCATCAGTGCTTCTTGGTGAAAAGCAAAAATATCCCTCGTCGGATCTGGCCTTTGCCTGCTGAGAAGCTGGCCATCAGACAGAAATTAATTCATTTCATTTGCTCTCTTCTGCTGTGATAGAAGAAGACAGCGGCATGAATCAAATCATAAAAGATCTGGACCTCACTCAATCTCCATTTGAAGGCTTTAGCATCACAATTATTTATTGAAATGAAACAACACCAGATATGTGATGAAATGCCATGGTATTTGTGCTTATAGAGCTCACACAAAGAGATGTTCACAGTGTTATTGAGTTCGGACCAACAGCTGAAGTGCCCCTTGTGTCAGCGAGATGAAACTCACACAGGTATACCCTGTTGCTCAAAGCGTCAGAAGCTGGATCACAGCCGACACTCCAAATGTCAGTCAATATGAGAGATTTTCTCTGTATCTGGAAGAGGATATACAGAGAGTGACACATCCCATCAGAACAAGATGAAGGGAAAAAGTTGAAAGTTTTTTTCTTCTTCTTTTTAACTTTAAGTAGGAAACAATGTGCTAAGGATGTGGCAGAGTGTGAGAATACGCATGTGTACATAAGGTGTTAAATGCCCTACAGCTCTTCCCTGGCCTCTAATTGCTTCACACATTGAACTTGTTTCTGTCAGAGGTAATTACACAGTCTGCTGAAGCCTATTAACAAAGATTCATTATTCTATTAGGTCTGATTAACTAAGGCTGTTCACCATCATACATTTTAGATTTGACTCTTCAATCAGTACAACACTGATAAATCAATAAGAGTCCTTGCAGGGACTGGAGGAAAGAAATGTCCCAAATAAGACACTTTAATATCTCAAATGCATCTCCTAAATAACAGCAAGAGCATATTAACATTTTGCCGGAGTCTGTTGCTTCTCAGATTTTGAGAAAAGTAGCTACATGCACTTTAACTTTAAATTATTTAACAGATATAATAATCAATGCAACAAAAAAGTCTGGAGTAAACATATCTAGTATTTCTCGTGAGTCTTTCTGAATGATTCATTAAGGACCTGCTCAAGAGAGTGATCTTATAGTAAATCAGAATACATTGATCGTGCTGTTTGTTTATGACTCACTAAAAAGAACTGGTTCAAAAGTTATCCTTTCCTCAATCAGACAGTGCTGTGTGTTACTGCAATAGTTCTTTGGATTTTCACTTCAGTGTTGAGATTATTCAAATGAAGATCATATAATGGATATTTTCACCTTCTGGGGAGGTAATAGATATAGCCGTCTCAGAGTCTTCCTTCACGAAAGAGAATATTTTTGCTGTTTCTTGCACAGGAGCAAGAAATCTATAGGTAAACCTATTCATTTACCAGGGTTGAATCACGGTACTTGTAAGAAAACAAATCTGAGGTCTGAAGTGGAATAAGTAAGAATTGAACATCTGACATCCTCTTGAATTTTAAGAGGCCTATGGATATCCCTGAATAAAACGTTGACCCTCTGGTGGAGAATGATAATTTCAACAGATTGTACCGCAGGTTCTCGCTGTTGCCGCAGGCCTTCACTAAAATCCCAGATAACGCTGAACCTGAACTTTATTGAGGTCCACAAATCCCTGTGAGCAGCCTCGGGGACATGAAGCACCAGCTGAGGAAAGTGAATCACAGGTTACATGTGCTTCCCTGGGCGCCATCGCCCACGTCCTCCAGGAATAGTGCGACCTCAGAACACCCTTATTCTCTTCAATATCAGACATTGAATCTTTCATGATTGGCTACATTTCAGCCATGAAGTGTCAAGAGCTCTCCCATGCTGGTATGATAGCAGTAATGAAAAAGAACAAGAGGTCTAGGAGGAGAGCAAATCCATCCTTGTGGAAAAGAGGAGGCAAAATGATCCCTGACTGATAGTAACCTGATCTTCACACCACTACAGGGAGTTTAAATTCATCTTCTACCTCATTTAATGTGCTAAGCAAATTCATCAGTAATATTAAAGGGCAACTTGAGAAATAAAAACAGCTGTTACTTTGATAATGTTGGCGTTTGGTGTCTTTCTATAAATATCCGACTAAATAAACACGGAATGAAGATTACAAATCACATGGCGGAATAAGCAAACGCATTTAAGGGATGTTTTGTTAAACATCGTCTCATTTAGCCTGAAGTATTTAGATGCCGGTGAATTACAGATGCAGGAGGTTTCACATTTAAAGCTCAGAGAGCACATTTCATTCCTCTTTGTATTGGTATGCAGCTGCTCAAGGTTAGTGGTGGGCTTCAGGTTGTAGCTCCAGCCCCTCAAGGCCATCTTGGTGGGGTGGCATACTGATTTCAGCAGATGCCCAATGGGAGTTCAGCTCTGGGTATCAACACTTAACCTCCTGCTCCCTGCTTCTCCATGGCCACCAAAGACTGTTCGACTAAAGGCGGTGACAAAATCATGATGTGATAAAACACTAGTGATCAAACGCTGCTTACAAATCAGATCAATATTGAAAAGAAGGGTCATAATAAATGGTTCTATTTAATTGTATATGTTTAATTAAACAACTGCAATATTTACCTGGAGGATGTAGATAATGCACTGCGACGCAAAAGATGTGAGACTAATTAGTTCAGACATGTTATGAAAAATGTAGTTCAGACTTTATTTATGGCAAGCACAAATGTGCTCCATCATAGGCTGATTATAAATCGAGTGTGCTTTTCCATGTTGCTTCACAGCTTTGGTTAAAGTTGTACTGAGACTAGCGTTTGCTGATTAGAATAAGATAAAGGACATTTTCTTTGGAAAGGCAATAGTGAAAATGCAAATGCTAACTGATTTCTTATCAATGTGGCTAAAAAGCATGCAAAGGACTGCTACCACAGTATATTTTTTTGTTATATTGCTGTCTAATAAACTTAATTCCGATTGATTAACAGCTGAATTTTGTAGTCAAATAGATGAGGATTTAATACAAAATACGAAAGCATTAATAATTATTATTATTATTTAAATATAACTAATAATAAATATAATTAATCTTGTCTTAACACAATCAATTAAAAATACAATTAAACTCCGTAAAACATAAAAATTATAATTAATATAAATAAAAATCAATCAGGTAATTCATCCTTTAAATTTGTTTTGTTAATAAATTGTTATGAGATTATTTTTATGTTGATACTTTTTGTCAATTATCTTTTTTTTTTTTAACTTTTTTACCCACCCAATCATTTCTTTTAAATCAGACCTTTTGAAATGTTTAACAAACCATTTCAAGAGACCTATTTATTTTTCATTGCATAGCTTTGTTGAAGACTAACAGACATACCTGTCAGAAATAATGAATGTTCATGCCCTGAAATAAGAAAAGCATTTCAATAATTTGTTTAATTAATGTCCTAATGGACCAACGAATAAGACCATGACATGTTCAATTTAAAATCTGTGACTGACTAATGAGCGCAGCAACAAAAGATGAAACTCAGGAGAGAGTAATGCAGATCCTTACCACATGCAAATGTAAACTCATGCATGCCTAGCTCTCTTGATCTGCGCTCCTTCACCAGTGGCGAAGGATGCGACCCGTTGTGTCTCTCACCTGTCAAACACCACAGAAACACAACAACACATGCAAACTAGACTGATACCTGAATCCCTTTAATGCGCCGAAGGCTCAGTCTGACAGCGGATCCATTACCGTCTCATGCAGAGAGATGACAAAATACTCCAGCTGACGCTCAAGGCTTATTCTTTACGATTTATGAATGACCCACAGCAGGACATCAAAGGATGGACATGCCACTCACTATAAGACATCTGCTTGTATAGTTATCCCTTACTCACAGTAGGATATTTGTGACTATTTTGGAAAATATAATGTGAATCAGCCCTATTGAAAGACATATCTACCATCCAAGTACTCCAAATGTACCAATAAAGCAAACAAATAAAAGGCATAATCAAATTGTTTCCTTTTGACTATGACTAATGGAAATCTACAAAATATACACAAGTCATGCAGGTCACTCTGCAGACATCGTAGTAATATCTCTAGAAAGCTATTATCTGCAAGCAACAGACACACAGGTACAGCTCCTATCTACTTTCACACCATTTTGACTAAAATTGTTTCAAAATTTCAAATCCGGTATCATAAATTTAGCTTCTTCTCCTCATATCATGCTAAAAACTGTATTTTTCAGACCGCCATATTGAGCATTTCCAGCATTTCATAACATCTTGCTATCTTTTCCAACTTCATTTAATGCTAATCATTGCTCTTGAGGAAAAGTACCATATTAAAGTCTCAATATTATATCTTAATGTTATTCAAATCAGCCTGTCACAGACACATCTCTACGAACAAACTATTTAGATAATAAACACTTTAATAAATCACCAAATATTCTTTAATTAACGAATGAATTTCCCATTTAAATACCTTAAAATTGTCATGGTGAGGAAACGCATCAAGAAACCCACTCAATCAGAATAGGAAATAGCTTAAAACTTAATTTGTGTGTTATCTGCGTTTGAGAGGTTTATTTTCCACAACTCAGAAGACAAAGATGCCTATTGAAGTACACATTTTCACTATCCAGACCCTGTTAGGGAGACAAACACTCAACAATAGTTTGCTGTTTAAACATGTAATTAAATTTAAGAGTGAGCCGAGAAAGTGGTGTAGATATGCATGGGAAAGCACTTAGACCAAGCACAAAACACACACACAAACAGAAAAGGATTTGAGGTCAGTGGGCGCTGATTCAACAATGATAGCATATTCTATTAAGACAATATGCAAGGATTGTGAGTAACAAGCATTGGTTTACAATAAACCTATTGTCATAGTTGGCACTGACACTACAATCATTGTTGCCACTTCATTTTTATGTTTTTGTATTCCTAATGAACCCACAAAACATACAAAAAGTTCTTATTACAGCTATTGGTTATCATTTTGGAGTTTTTTTAACGCATTTGCAGAGTTTTTGCAGAGACTCAAGCTATGTTAAGTTGATGCAGTAAAATAAATAGGGAAATGGAAATAAATAAATACTAAATCTCAACTACAAAATAAATAAATTAATAAAAAGAAGCCTAAACCTAAACCTAAATAGTAATACTGAGATTAAACAAAATTAAACAAATTAAAATAAAATAAATAGATTAAATAAATAAATAAATTAAACAGAAAAATAAAAGACAATTCAATATATATATATATATATATATAAATTGTCCATATAATGAAAGCCAGTGGGGTCCAGTGTTATTTTGGACCCCAGTAACTTTCTATTTTTTTGTAAGGGGAAAAACATTCTATAACAGTTTAAATTACCTTCTTTTGTGTTCCACAGAAGAAAGTCATTCGGTTTTGCAACAACATAAGAGTGAGTAAAAGATGACAGAATTTTCATTTTTGAGTGAACTATCGCTTTAAGGCACACCTGTATCCAACAGTTCCATTACATTCAAGTCTAAGATGCCTCCATTTGGTTGATTTGAAAGCACTATTCTGTTTTTTTTTTTTTTGCTACCTATAATACCCCACAATTCACTGTGAGCAATTCAGTGGTTGAAAAAAGAAAAATGGCACTTTAACATTTGTTAAAAGAACATACAATTCTATTTCTACAAAGACTATCAGTGTAACCATTAGATATGCCTCTAATGCTCACTTTAAATTTTGTTAAGGCACTGACTGACAGGGCGGCAAGGCAGCTGCCTTCTCTTTCGCATGCACCCATAGAAAAGTGACCCACTAAGGAGGAACTAAATACAGTCATGGATGAGTGGATAAGAAGGATTTGCAGATGGTCTTTGCACACAAACATCCACACAAACACACAAACAAACACCACCAACCATATTCACGTAAACCAGCTGCAATCGTTGCTGCCAATCCGACATCAGTGGAAGAGAAGGCCGTAGACAGCTGGGAGATAAAGGCGGCATAACATCGGTACATCAGCACACAGCCTAACAGCACTCTCTCAGCCCTGACAACAGCTAGTGACAGGCAGACGGGACGCAGAGAGGGAGACATACGCTCGATGGTGTATAACGCCGCTCTGACATCCTCTTAAATCTGCTCCGTGTTAGCGTCTGATTAGCAAAAACATGTCTACAACAGCGTGTCAGGATGAGAATAATTCCCCCTGATGAGACTCGGCTACCAGGCTCAAACGCGCGCAGACTTTGTCATAAGCAGCTCTCGAGCAAAGGCCTTTCTGGCAGCCATGGGTTGAAAGGGGTATCTAGACTAATCCGCAGATTCGACGTCTGAAATCATCAGCCATTTGCTGTACATTCATTCCTATCCGGGATTCAATGGAGTCAAGATTCATTTCCCGCAGGGGCGTAACTTCCTGACGAGACAGTTATCTCTGAAGCCTGTGCCTATCTTTATAAAGCAGCTTTTGATGCAGCCTTTTTGCACCCAGGCTTGTTCCTCTTTCACAAATGAGCATTTTATTGTTGAAACCACACAAGATACCTCCCTGGAGCTATGGGTTTTTTTTTCTAAGTTGAACTTTAATACGTTCAATAATATTCTTCAGTCAATTAGTTGCTCACTAATGGAAGTTTTTCTGTGCCGTGACACTCGGCACAAAAAAAAACGCTACTGAGCTCGGGTCTTGTAAGGTGTTATTTGCTAAAAACGGCCAAAAGTGTGCAGAAACCTCTTCCCAATTAACACATTTGGCTCTTTTAACTGCCTAACAGGTGCATACAATCAAGCACACCACCATGCAATCTCCTAACGCAAACATTTACTGTAGAATAGGATCTTTTTCTATTCTAGCACAATCAGCCTCTGTGAACAAAGTGAGAACCATATAGAAACACAAGGTTTGCAGCAGCTGAAATGAAAGAATTTATGTATTCACAGCTTGTGACATTTACAAATCTTTATAAATCCATTATATTATAAATATTATTATAACATTTTACTGTTATAAAGGTATTTTTGGCATGCCTATTTCTATCCTAACCTAACATCCTAACAATATAAAAAGACAATAGGCAAATAAATATACAGTGACAGATAGTTTTAGTTACAATAGACAGTTTAAGTCACATCCCATAAACAAACAAACAAATAAATTTAAAGAATTTAATGTTTTTATTCAGCAAGGATGTATTAATCTGATTAAAAGTGACAGTAAATGTATTTATAATGTTACAAAAGATATTTCAAATAAATGCTGTTCTATCAAAGTATCCTGAAAAGTATCATAGTTTCAATGAAAATATTAAGCAGCACAACTGTTGCCAATACGCCTAACATCGCTGCCTGATCTCATTGATGCTTGCATCTGAACGGAAGCAAAAGAGTGAAAGCTGTTAAAGGGGGAATTCACCACTGGCAAGATGGGCTTTTAATGAAACTTGGCTGTCTATGCAGTAGAAACGCAGAAAGAAACATAAAATGAAATCAGCGCTACATGACTAGAGAATCAGAAAAAGGGATGTGGCATTCTCTTAACCAAAAAGGTAGGAAAGCTTTAAAAACCCATATGTGACTGTCGATAGCGTCGACTATTACATCTGACTGGCTGTGGGCGGGAGTGTAAAAATGCAGAAGTCCGATCTGTAGTTTTAACAAAAGTCAAAATCCGCCGGATGATGCTAAAGGACTTTTGCTGACAAATAAACGGGGATATCTGGGTATAGGTAACAGAAAAAAGTACACATCTTTCATTTACATATAATACTGACACTGTAACAACACAGTTACATAGGTGAACTTGCCCTTTAAAGGAATAGATGTACTCACCCTCAGGCCAGTGAATGGGTGCCGTCAGAATGAGAGAACAAACAGCTGATAAAAACATCACAATAATCCATACAACTCCAGTCTATCAATTAACATCTTGTGAAATGAAAAGCTGCATGTTTGTAACCACATGCATGTTTGCATGTTTGTAACGTATGGACTAATTTCGCGTAAAAAGTGCATAGTGCAAGTGATCTGTGCATATTTCTCTCCTGATTCAGACAAGACAGCTTTTCCACTGGAGAAAGCAATATGGATAAAAGACTTGTTTTTTAGCCAGAGGCAGCGGCTTGAAATTAAAAACGTCTTAATTATTCATTTGTTTATTACAAACATGCAGCTTTTCACTTCACAAGACATTAATTTATGGACAGGAGTCATGTGGGTCACTTGTGGATTATTGTGACATTTTTATCAGCTGTTTGGACTCTCATTCTGACAGCACTATTCACTGTAGAGGATCCATTAGTAAGCAAGTGATGTAATACTACATTTCTCCAAATCTGTTCCAAATAAACTAATCTACATCTTAGATGGCCTGAGGGTGAGTACATTTTCAGCAAATTTTCATTTTTGGGTGAACTATTCCAAATACATACAGTATTAATGCCATATTGAACAAATATATATGGGTGAGGTATTCAGATGTCCACACACTTTTGGCCATGAAGTGCATCTACAACTGGTCCAAAACAGTTTAACTAGAAACAATCACATAACTGATGAAGCAGCGGAAGCACATGACTGAATTCATTTGTCAAAGGCAACATGAAATGACACAAATACTTTCTATAAGGCAGAAGCTTTAATGGAGTCTATAACATCACAGCTGACACTGTAATGAAGCAAGGAATACAACACAATATAGTGTGTTTTCTGCAATAATTGTTTGTTTAAAGGCACAAAGTCTAGATAGATGTTCCCTATCCTGTTTGCAAAATAATTTGGAAATCGTGCTGAGGAAATGCTGCAAAAGAACACTGAAAGTGAAAGCGGTTGGAGCGGAAAGCTTTGTCAAAATTTTGATGGCAGAACAATTATTACCATCCAGCTGTAGGAATGCTTTTCTGCCGTAGTGTGGCTGCCAAAGTGGAAATGCTGGCTGCGTTTTTTCCAAGTCAGGACTGAACAGATTTCTCCATAAAATGAGCAGTTTGGCAACCAATTATCCCTTTCATCGCAGTATGAGCACAGTGAGAGACAGTTGCTGTTATATACAGCCTTTTAAATGGGGGGAAAAAGATTAATGGAAAACCAAACCATGCCGCTAGATCTTTCCTGGGCTGCAATGGCTGTCATGCTTGAAGATTAAGATTTTAAAGCATCCATAGGATATAAGATCATAAAAAATAAAGTGCATATTGGCTCTAGCGCAGCAGTCAAGATACCCTAATGGAGCAGCAAATTTTAAGAAAATGTAAATTAAAACTTATAAAACTAATATATATATAAGGGCCTGGTTTCACAGACAGGGCTTAGCTTAAGCCAGGACTAGGCCTTAGTTAAATTAAGATGTTTAAGCAGCTTTTATATAAAAAAAAAATGCCTTAGAAAAAAAACGTTACAGGTGTGCATCTTGAGACAGAACAATGGCACTGACATATTTTAAGATATTTTCAGTTGAGACAGCTCAAGCATGCATTATAGTCTGGGACTAGCCTTAAGCCTCGTCTGTGAAAGCAGAGGAAGAAGTTTTTAAGAAGTCTTTTCAGTAATTCAAAAAAGTTTTTTTCTTAGTAAGAAAAGTTAGAAAATCATAAGAAATAGTAAAGATGAATTTTATTCCTATGGATGTTCATTAAATCCGGCCCCATAAGATCTTCATGTCAGAGCAAATGAGCAAATTTTTATAAGGCTGCTATTCTAATCTCTTCTATTTTTCTAACAGTACAGCTTGACCTTGGGGAACCCTGGGCAAATCTCCACAAAATAAAACCTTCACCTTGTTTTGCTTAATCATACTACTTATTGCCATTTAGTCCCTGATTCTTAAGTACTTGGACAAAAACAAACCTCATTTCGCAAACCCCTTCAAGCCCGCTTTACCTAAGCACGGCTATATTTGTAGTTCTAAAACGGCAACAGAAAGTAGTCTTATAAATATTGCACAAAAAAATTTCAGTATGTTTTTCCTCTCCAAAAGGGCTTTAACTTTTAGATGTAAAATGAAAAAAAAATTCGACAGCGGGACGGGCATTCAAGCAAACACAGTGATTTGAACTGTACACTGCATTATCTCTGATTTGAACGGCTGCACGTGGAGCAGCACTGATGGATCTGTGAGCAGTCTAATATAAGAGCCAGAGTCAGATGTGAGAAGATAAACTGAGAAAGGAAATGTCTGTGCTGCTCTCGGGTCTGAGTTCCTACCCTGTGAAAGAGGGAGTCTGGCCCTCAAATCAGGTAGTGCGATCGGCAATCATTGATTTATGTGTTGCTATCAAGTGATGCTGGGATGGCCATCCCTCTTTTCATCTGTTCCAGAGGTTCGGTTTTCCTGCACACAAAGCAAACAAACACAAAAACGCATCCAGCCACCCTGCGCTGGGGGAGGTAATCCCTTTGTGTGGCTTTCAAAGAGAGCTGTAGATTCGGGCTCTCATCCATTCTAGGTGATTGGTAATTTAATGTGCTTTCGGGTCCCGCAGATGGAAGAGTTTGCCGAGTGTCATAGGGGTTTCTTATCCGTATTGAGTTTCCTGTTGGGATTAGTGTAATGGGGAAGCTTACGGCAAGCGTCCGCAGCCTTTTCTGGAATCAAACTTGATTTAATTGCTTTGCCTTCTGTTTTTTTTCATCTGAAGGCTGAGACCAACAGCTTGTGTGTCATGGGCTGTTTCATCCTTCTAGGTATATACCACTACGTCTCAACTCTAAACCTCACTCGTTTGACAAGAAAGTTTATCACTACTCACCACATCAAATAAAAAAAAACTCCCAAATTGCTAGCGAGGATACTTTAAAGTCAATGTTAAATAAAATTGAGTCTATTTATGTTTTTAATGCACACTACTGGTCTCATCGTGAATCATTTATTGGCACGTTAGTCAAAGTAAATAAATAAATAAATAACTTTATAATTTACGCAAGCAGCAGGCTAAATCACACAAGAAAGAAAGCTGTTGTTCCAATAGGGAGTTGTCCGTGACAAAGGAACAAAAGACTCAATAGATGAATGAATCATTTATGTATCTCATAATTGATGTTTGGCTTTTTATCAATTATTTCCTATTGCAGAATATGATCAAAGATTTCTTATGTGGACATGTTCAGCGAATCTGGATATTTGAAAACATTTTAAACTCATACTCAAATTAGCAAAATTACTTAAATAAAAATGATCTGTGAATCTCATTCACCAAAATGAACTAAAGCCACTAAAAAAATCTGATCTTCCCAACACAGCCCTGCTATTCAGACCAACAGTATGATTGTGAATTTGATATTTCTTTTATACAACAAAATAAAATTAAAAAAAAACAAGAAGTTAATTTTGAACAACTTACATTTTCTTTCCAAACAAAGCCAAAGGAGGAGCACCTTTTCATGAATGGATCAGTGTATATGAAGGAATCTGTTAAACAAATGATTCAATGATTTCACCCATAAGGACAGACCAACGCTATCTCACAACCAATTTATACATATGTTACAAGGTGGCTAATTTTGCACGATTTCTGTGAAGGGTTTAGGGGTGGTCATTCATGCGAATTCCTACGATTTGCCACCTCGTAAAACACGTACATTTTTTCACAAAACAAACAAATTCGTCATACAAATTTGTTCGAATTAGCCACCTAGTAAAATACGTATGCATTGCCGTGAGATTGGGTTGGACAAACAGTTGTTTCATTCCTGAATTAATAATTTAATCAATCAGTTGAGTGACTGATTCAATGATTCACTCACAAAATACAGCCCATGTTTTATTCCTGAATGAATCTGCGTTTTTAAACTAATCGGTTCAGCTAATTATTCATTAAGTTACTTTTAAAGGCAAGTTGCTTGTTGCCACCAACTGGCATAACAATGTAACTTACAATAGAAAATTAGGCAAAAGTAAAATGGCTTGAAAGCAATTCATATTGTTCTTAAGGAACAAGAACTATCAGTCAAAATGTGATTTAAACAAAATTAAAGTGACTTGAGGGCTTCCAGCTATGGCTAATCAAGCCATGTGGTCAGAAATATGGTAGATTAAAAATGCATTGAATAGAATGTAAGTGCATTCATTGGATTGTAAAATTATGCTAATATGGAAATAACAGCTGCTGATTTAATAATTCATGGCCTCTGCCCCTTCAGAGAAGGCAGAGACACAAGATCAAGTGAAGGCACATAGGACAAGAAAAAGATTGAACTCTCTGTGGAGAGAAAAGGAAAGAAATGGCCAGGGCATTTACCTGAGTGCAGAACGTTGTCTGTGGATTAAAAGAGAGAGAGAGATAAAAGAAAAGATTGAGAGACTTTTTAAGTTCTGAAAAGATCTGAATTTAATTTCATCCCCAAATAGTTTCCAGCAAGGATGGTGACATGCATTATAAAGACCAGCTAAAATATGCAATGGTAGTATCTTTTTTTCTTACATAATTTCATTTGGCTGGTGCTTTTCAACAAGGTCATCGTCCTGTGCACATGTAGACTGTTGGAAACTCTCATGTACTGTACTATGTGTGTCAATTACAAGAGCATTCTCCTTTTTGACTCTCATTTCAAGGTTAGGCCTATCATTAACTAAAACTAATCCAATTAAACCGGTTTTGTTAAATGAAATAATGGTGAAATAAAATATAACTAGATAAAGCTTGTCAAGACAAACTTTCTGTTGGCTTAGAAAAGCCTGGCCAGACGTTTTAGATTTAATGACTTTAAATCTGGATGTTATAAGTTTGAATAAGTAGTAGTTTTAGCAGCTCGAAGTTTGAAGACTTTAAAGTCATAGTCTACCAGATAGACAGATAGATTGAAAGGTGAACCACCTCAAGACCCCAAATTTAAAACTACAAAATGAGTATTTTATGTTGAAACTTTTAATCCATGGCTTAAGCTAGGATTGACAGGAACCTTGCATTGCTTGCTCAATGCCACGCATCAGAGAAGACAAAAAATGGTAGACGAAAAAAAAAACTTTTAGCAATATTGTTCAAATGAACACATACAGTATGCATATTTTTGTGTCCTTAGCTGAGCTAAACACTTTGTGACACTCTATGACTGATGAAATGCTAGCATGCTGAGACCAGCAGAAATGTCAAGCTGAAAGAAATCTGCCCCAAATGCTTTGACCAGTTACCACCCATGGAGTTCTTACATCAGGTTCATTCTCAGATGATTTACATTCCCTGGTTTCTGGAAAAACATTGTGCTGCATATTGACAGCTTTATGGCTTTGTGTTTTATGGCTCCAATGCTATTGTTTGCTTTCCTCCTGTCTACCTTTCCTTCTTTAACCTCTAAAGTTTCCCGTACTGTACTAATGCCTCTCATACAAACTTTACTGAGCGCTCGCCATGTGTTTTTACAAAGTATCTCATGCTAGCTGCGATGCTCCGGGATCAGGTATCGGCCTGTCACTACTAATCTCAGACACCATTTAACAAAAATCTAAAGTGAGCCAGGAACAGCTGGTGTTTTAAGAGGCTTTGTGAATATGGGGCATTGTGATTACAGGAAAACAAGAAATCAGCGAGAGGCGGGATTTAGCTGCCTGCTGGCTGGCTGCAGGCCAGTGGTGAGAGTAATATGGAGTTGCGAGGTGGTGGAAGATAGCCAAGGTGGGAGGGAGCTAGACAGACAGTAGGGGGTTAGACAGTTGAGTGTGACGATGTAGGGGTGAACCGTGGGGAGTAAAACTGCAACAAGTGAGATGGGACGTGCCGCAGTTGGTAAGATGGTTTTGATGGGTTTGACTTTTGTGCATTTGACTCTATTAGCTTTGGGGTTAACTGTATGCTAGGGTAGTCCTAAAAGATGACTTTTAGCAGCTTTAGCAATGGAAAAATGGTGCAAAATATTTATTTTATTTTATTTCAGGTTTATTTGATAGGGACAATGCACATCAGTAATACATAAATGTACAATGTGCCAGAATTAGCCAGAAGGCTATTTTGCATCTGCAGTCCCTGGACTGATGGTAAAATTGTCACCCTAAAAATTTAAAACAATTAATCAATACATAATACACACATGCTCAAAAATACATATAAAATTTAACCATCCCTAAAAAAATAACAATTACACTACCTATAATACTATAATACATTGTCACTAAACACAGAATAATCAGAATAACATAATTTTAAAAATCAATCGTAATTTATCCATCTTCCAACTTCCAACCATAAAGCATAATGAAATAAATAAAATATTACTTTTTTTGTTTTTTCGTTTTTTTCACATCCTCTCTGGCCCCTCACAGCCTCTTAGAGCCCAGTTTGAAAATTTTTGTACAAAAGCTTTTTTTCCCACTTAAAAAAATGGATGAATAAATATTTGGATGGACTTTCAAATGGATGACTTTAAATATGTCCAACCCAAACTTCCTCTTAAGAAGTACAACAATATGCGTTTCCAGACATTCCGGAAATCCTGTTTCTCCAACACTCAAACATCTCTCAAACAAATACGGTATTCCTAGAAAATAACAGTAGTCTATTACAATCACATCTATGTCTATCACATCATCTCAGAACGACTTAAAGGGATAGTTCATCCAAAAATGAAAATTTGATGTTTATCTGCTTACCCCCAGGGCACAGATAAAAGACTAACTGCAGCACTGACCAGAGCAAAACAACATCTAGCAATTATGAATCTACTCAATAGCTCACTAAGTGAGAGGAAGCCAGCTGCATTGAACAGAGGTCTGGGAAATCTCGCCAGCAGCATCCCGCTCAGCCCGCAAACTCAGATTCGCAGTCTTCTGTTCAGTCTGTTGGCCTTTAATTAACTATTGATTGGCATGGCGTTGTGAGAAACCTCCACTAATAAAACTATAGCCACTGCAGGTCAGAGTGGTGTTTAAACTTTTATGACAGAATGAAGTTAGCAAACAAAAGGACGCTGACCTCGTGTTGGAAAGTTTTATCCATCCACATATATCAGAATAGCATATTTTCATGTATGTAGATATTTTGGAAGGGGAAATCAGGTGCGAAAAGTTCTGTGCTGTACTACAAAGTATTTTTATTTTATCTCTTGGCTAAAGAGAGCAGCTGCAAAGGAAGTGTAGGTCTAGGGTACATCAACACGGTGTGGGGCCCCGGTCAGCATCAAACGAACAGCACACTGGTTCCTGTTTTGGAGCCAATATTTACCCAAGAATTAATCCTCTTTAAAAAATTCAGCGTTGGCATAAAGATGGCAGCTTTGAACACTGCTAGGCCCTTCAGAGGGATTACCTGCCTTACTGACAGGATATTTTACAGATGTAGCAGTTGCCCTTAACGCAGTATAATTGCAGTATTACATCAATCTAGGCAGTAAAACATGCAGTTTTGTGTAGTACAAAGATTCTGCACTGCACAATGACGAACTGTACTGTTATTAAATGCTTCTGTAATACTTAAAGTGGAAGTGATGCAGTCAGTCAAGTTTACATTATTTAGTAAAGTGATTTCCACTATATTTATATTTTAATTGATTACATTTTAAAAGAAAGAATGGTTAAGTTGTTAAAGTTTTATTAACTCATTTCATTGAACACTTTTGATTATAAATTTGTACTAAATCATAAAACACAAAATCCAGAAAAAATAAATTTTATTTCATGGGGCCCTAAATTACAAGGTAGCTACTCTGTGGAGTTTAATTGTAAAAAAAAAAATAAAAAAAATAAATAAAGTTTTTTTAATTTAATTAGCAAACATGTGGAAAGCATTTCCTTTCCCATTAATGGTAAATTAATATTGTGATATATATTGATATTGCATGATATGGAAAAATATATATATAGTGATAATATGTTTGGCCATATCACCCTGGCCTATTTGTACTGCATAGTCCCACAAAAATATAAAACAAAAACTTCTAAATTGATAATAATAAGAAGAAATATTTCTTGAGCAGCAAATCAGCATATTAGAATGATTTCTGAAGGATCACGTGACATTGAAGACTGGAGTAATAATGCTAAAAATTCAGCTTTGTTATCACAGGAATAAAATACATAAACAGTTACTTTAAATTGTAATAATATTTCACAATATTACTGTTTTACAGTATTTTGATCAAATAAATGCAGCCTGGGTGAGCTTGAGAGACTTCTTTCAAAAACATAAAAAATTGTAATTATTACAAGCATATAAACACAAGCAGACATGCAGTACAACTATATTTAAGTAAAGTATAACTGTAGGCCACTGTAGTAGTATAACTGCAGTACAAGTGCAGTTCAAAGCATATTATCTCAACGGCATAAAATACAATACCAAGTTAGAGTACAACTATACATTTTAATGCAATACAAGTTAAACTCAACACAAAACAGCTGCAGTTTAGTCCAGTAGAGCAACATGTATTTGTATATGACATCTACTGCAAAATGGGTGCAGTTACTGTGCAACTGCAGCTGTTGGCATGGTAACGGTGGCAGTTTTCATATTGCACTGAACTGCAGTTATGCTATAATACTAGACAGTGTTTGTCTGTGTGGTTGTATTCAAATTGTGCATACATTCTTTCTCTAATATTTCAAATACTGTGAGTTGCTGGTGCAGTTCTTGAGAATAGATGCAGCACTGTGCGAATGCAGGGAACTGGAGATCTAGACACAGTATGAACCGCTTTAGTACAACTGTGATAATTTGGATGCAGATATGCGGTTTTTAGTGTTGCTGTTGTACTGCATACAATTCTCTACATTTGTACAATTCAATAACTGCTGTTATTTTTGCATTGGTCATGATGGACAAGGAATTCAAGGGCTGATGGGAGATTTACTGCTGGAAAAGATGAAAAGAAGAAAAAAATCACCTCTGATGCTCAAGGAAACTGTGGCTATTATCACCAGTCTAGCAGGGATATTAAAAACACCCACATGTGCTGCCTAATAAGACTTTAATGGGCCTATTAAACATTGCACATTATGTTTATAAATTATGCTTTATTTAAATCTACATCTTTGATGAGTTAATTAATTGGAGACGACTTGTAAACATGTCATCTATTCAGTGCAGAAGTGCATATATAATAAAATATGTCTCAGATATTCACACACATTGACTTCACTTCATTTGGATTGCCTTTCAAACTTTTCAAATATTCACTCTTTTAGGTCCTTTGGAATCTAGCAATTCAATATCTTTACTTTAATGAATCCCTGATTGGACTGCGAGCACTAATAAATTACTTTATTTTAACTTTAATAAATGCTATTCAGGGAGCAAAAGGGAATAACAAGAGAGAAAAATACAATCAATACCAAGCATGTAGCAAAACAGCCGTGCAGTTACATCCGAATCATGCTGGATAGCTGTCTGAGTTGGCATGGTAAATCTGGGACAGATCCATATGAATATATTCATTGAATATGGACACAGTCATTTCATTATCCAGATGTCATCGGGGGACATTCGTTCTGTGATCTGTACTTGAAAATATTAATTTCTCTTCGCTTATGCAACAGCCAAGCTTTCTCCCCTTTTCCACCAATTAGCCTCATGTTCTGTGCAAGCAGTTAACAAGTGCAATGCTGCGATGTCATTGAATGGGGGGGTATTAGCTCAAATAAGCGCTTTAAAGTCTGCCAGAATATAATATTAGCTATTTTTGGAGGGATTGTAAGAAATTCTGCAAGGCCAGAAATGAAAGAATATGACATATATCCCAAATTAAGTCTGAATTAAAGTCCAGCAGACAGATAGTGGGACAACTAAGACGTTGACACTGGAAATGAACCAGTCAAAACCCTTTTATAATACCAAATAGAAGTGACCTCTTCAGCAGAAAAATACTGCCCATAGGGAAATCTAATTGCCCCTTGGGTAAAACGGCACTGTATAGCTCTAAAAACAAAAAAATTACTAAATAAAATAACTAAATTGCTTGTGCAATCTATCAAATTAAGTGTGCACTTTTTTGGAATCAAGAAGTAATTTTCCTATGGAACATTTCAGTGGAAAAACTCCATAAATCATTTATAAACAAAACACTGTAAAGGCTGTAATGGTGTGCACACACCAAAAGCGAAGCAATTATTCGCATTGCATTATTGCTCTATATTACTCTCGGGATGTTTTTCATGTTTACGCAAATAACAACATCGTATAACATTTTCCGATACAACTGGACGTGTCAATAAGCTCTTCGCTGATTGGCTTGCGCGACAACGTGTCATGCGAATTTTCCGCTCGAGTTGAAATTTTTTCAATTCAATTCGTGTCACGCAGCGCAAATTCGCGCCTTTGCATTGACTTTGTATGTAATCTGCACGCGAATAATTAAATTAACTTTTGGTGTGCACACAAGTCTGTCCCTCACAACACTGCTCACACAGCCTCATTTTCATCTGCATTAAATTCGGTATGTCATCTAACCTGACTAAGTTCTATTAAGATAAATGTGAATTCTAACAGCTAGCTTTCTCCAGGTATAACAGACTTCTTTGGCTGAACTGACAAGATTGAAAGACATTTAAATTAGCAGTTCACTGTACATTTTTATAAACTCTTTCAGTATAGGCTAACATATACATAAAAAAAAGTTTCTTTCGAAATAGTAATAATTCTATTTAGAACAATATCGTCTTGAAGAACCCTTTGCTGAAATGGTTTGAACGTTCAGGGTTCTTTATTCCCGCCCTTTTTGGTTTTTAAATCTGTAACTGTCAAAATATTGTTTCAGAGCCACCTCATTATTGATTTTCTGGAGCTCAACCCTTCAACTATACAGACTGTCAACAGACTCTCAATAAGTACTTGACATCTTTCTTAAAATGTCTATAAACTTTAAAATTGGAACTGGTGTCCTACCAATCATGCCTCCATTTTATTTATTTTTTTAAGCAGAACATGTGAGTGTGACAAGCTCTGTTCAGCTGAGGATATTTCTCATCTTCACTAAGCAAGTAAGTGACAGAGATTTTATGTTGTTTTTAATTATTACTTGGGTTTTTGCATAAACTTGCCCATGTCAACATATAGGGTAAAAACATAGCTGCAGTCCATAACTTTTGGCACTCTAGCGGTTAATAAACAGAACTGCATGCGTCTTGTGGAAGAACATTGTAGCCGGAGCTACTTCTCTCTGTTTATGACGAATCACGCAGGTACCGGGCTACTCCGCAGCGGTACCTACCCGAAACGGTCTAAAATAGTCTGAATATAAACACTTATTAGGTGTACCGTAGTGATTCAGGACAAGCCAAAAACATGGTTTGGAAAATGGATTCATGGTGTACTCGCTTATTATATAAAAAAAATTTTACATTTTGAACACAAAAAAGTTACGAACTGCAGCTTTAAATAAAGTAGCCTACTTTCAAGGCATGGAACCTTATAAAAAGGGTTCCGCTATTATTACCATATTTGATATGGTTTAGGTCCATTTTTCTTAACAATGTATCAGGGCCATGTTCTACCAGGAAGTCTCAGTTTGTAACTTCAGTTGTCAGATCTTAGCTCCACTGAAAAACGTGTTAGTCACTAAATTAGCATCACATTCCACATGTATCGCAGATGCTGTGTGCTTTTTCTGAAGGTTTTTTTTTTCTTTTGAATTAGACATTTATGTAGAATGTCATTTTTGTTCCTCAACGCAACACCGCCGATCGTGCGGCGAGTGTTTTAATGCAGGGAGGCCAACACGCAGCTGTGAGCTGTCTTTCTCTCTCACACACATCACAGATCGGCTCGCTTTTACCCTTGACGCTTTAAATAGTGACAGCGGAGAGATAGAGAAGAGCCTGATCCTTGATAGGGACTTCACACTAAACCATCAGTCATTTGCAAGACCTAAAGGCAAATTAACATGTTATAGCCTCGCTAACATCAGTGGACTTTTGTATTAGCTGTTAATTACTCTTTAATTATTCACTGCAGCAATAATTACCCTTCTGAAAAACAAGCTGGTCTTTCAGCCTGGCTGAGCTGATCTGTTGCCAAGTTAAGAGGGGTTTGGGCATTGTTTAGCTGGTTAGGCTGAGTGGTAATCCAGTGGAACACCTTTTTGGCCAGGTTGGGAGACCAACTAAGATCAGAAAACAAGTTTAAACTGTTTTCCTCATATTTGTGTTACTTTTTTGTACTAAACCAAACACTCATAAAATTATTTTATGCTGCTAGTAAGTACACTGGCTCGATTTCAGGTACTTTATTCTCATACCAAAGCTAGTTTACTGTTTGCTAAATTGTACAAAATGCTCTCAGCACAGGATTCTGAGACTTTTTGGCCTCATATTACAGTCAACAGCTTAAAAGCAACAGCTTACACAAGCATGAACAAAACATACTGTTTCTTTCGTCACCAACCTGCTAATAATTGAAGGGTTTCAATACTACATTTTTCTGTTGCTTACAGTTAGTTTGGTCAAAAACATCCAACACCTAATGGGTTACAATGGCATCCACGCTTCTTGTTTACAAGGTTAATATGGCTATCACTATATCAACCAAGCTTTTATTCACTTTTAACTTGCAATGTATACTACAGGGGGGGGGAACGTTTATTTAGGAAGGATGCATTAAAATATAATACTACATAAATATTTCAGTTTCAAATAAATGCTGTGTTTTTAACTTTCTATTCATCAAAAAATGGACATTAAAAATGTCAAACTGTTTTCAACATTGATAATACTCATTGTACATTATAATCATATATAACAAATAGAAATCAATTAAATGGAAATCAATTTAAATTGTAAAAATATATTTCACAATATCACATTTTTTACTGTATTTTTAATCAAATAAATACAGCCTTGGTAAGGGACTTCTACTAAAAAAACATCAAAGAAATCTTTTGAATGGTGCAGTGTAGCTCTCAAATTAAACATGGCTTTGTAACACGTCATTGATTCTCATGATTCTCACATTAGACCTGGCAAAACATCTAAATCCACCATATTTGTGTCAGTGAACGATACATTTTCATTTTTGGGTGAACTATTCCTTTAGCACTTTATATACACATACAGAGCAGGCAGTACATGGACTTCGCTATGAATGATTGGCAGACAGGTGGGAGCAGCAACAATGGCACAGAGTTTATTACAATATATGACAAAAGGCAAGATGTTGTTAGAGTGCTGTAATAACTTAAAACCATGGGGGATCATAACCGATTCAAACACATTCTGCATTTGATTTTCCACTCGCCAAATAAGCACGATTTGTGAACGCCTGCAGACATAGTAAGATCCTTTCCTTTACGGCTCAGGTTCACAAGCTGAGAATTGCAAGCAAAATCCAAAACACAGCTCATAAATAAGCCCATAAAAATGGAACAGATCTGTTTTTTTTTCTCGCTAAAGGCAATGTCCTCTATATGCACAACAGAATGAACAGACAAAACTTCTCTTTCTTTCTATTTTTTCCCAATCTGTAAATTATAAATGTGACATGGGTGCTTGGAACGTTTGGCTTGAAACTAAAATGGCAAAATGGAGTCATCACAAACACCCTTTGGAAGATGATGCAGAAAAAAGGAGATACCTTTTTGCTAAGTTTCAACAGAGAAGAGGATCTGTTTTGGTTCTCTTTTCATAAAAAGCTTCAGCGTGTTGCTGGGGAGAATTCAAAGTCCCCAGAGGTGACAAACAGCCCTTATTACTGCCAATCTACGCCTACCTGCGCCTCAAAGGATGTCAGGATCCAACCTGCCAACCCTTTGCTCATGATACTGAGAAGATCAAACATGAAGTGTTTAAAAGGAGGGGGAAAAACAGTAAGTTGGGCTGCAGTGTGCGAAGGAGACTGGAGATTTCCACACACATGGAAATGTGCAGCCCTTTTACGAAGGGCTCTGTTGTCTGGGAGACACATCTTACGTTTAAACAAAAATGCAACATCGCTGTCTGTCACTGATTGTGCATGTCTGAATGTCAAATCATTCTGCTTTAGGGACAATTTACATTTCATTGACATAAATGATGGCATGTTCTGATAAGTATGTTTTTAATAGGTTGATCGCTGTATGAAACAGGTGCCTTTCCTATTTAAAAAAATGCTGATTGTTTGAAGTAAGTACATTCTATTAAGACAAATAATGTGCTTAGCATTAATAAACTGAAAAGATAAATGAATACATTAATGCCAGACTTTTGACAATTAAAATCTACAAGGTGCAATATATAGTGCAATATATATATATATATATATATACACACTCACACACACACTGCTGTTCAAATGTCTGTGGTCAGTAAAGATAGAAATTAAGATTAAAAATTTTAAAAAATTGTATACATAATTTATTTAGCAAGGATGCATTAAATTGGCAAAGACATATATAATCAAATGCTACAAAAGTATTTTACAAAATTTTCTTTTTACCTTTCTATTCATAAATAGATTAATAAATTTTTTTAAAAGCATCACACTTTCAGAAAAAGTATTAAGCAGCACAACTATTTTGAACCTTTATAATAATAAAAAGTAATTATTGAGCAACAATAAAAAAATACATTTAAAAAAAGATCAAAATAGAAAAAAGTTATTTTACATTGTAATAATATGTATAATATTTCACAATATTTTGTTTTTATGATTTCTGTATTTTCTGTCAAATAAATGCTGCTTTGGTGAGCATAAGAGGCTTCTTTCAGAAACAAAGAAAAAAATAATCTTACCAACTCCCAACTTCTGAACGGTAGTATATTTTATATCTATACATCCGTAGTGTGTGTGTGAGAGAGAGAGAATGATTTTTTACTTTTTATTTGTAAGTTTAAAACATCAACACACTCTCAGAAAAAGGTGCAAAAGCTGTCACTGAGGCAGTACCCCTTCAAAATGTGCTAATATGTACTGTAACAATATGTACTTTTAAGGTACCACTGTGCACCTTTAAGGAGTAAAAAACTTTTTAAAAAGTGTACCTTTTGAAAAGGTAAAGCCACAGTGATGGCTTTGTAAAAAAAATTCTGAGCGTGTACTAACGCATAATAAAAGTTGGAATCAGCTATTCATTATTAACGTAATTTTAAAACATGCACATGAGGAACAAAAAAGGCACCTGTTTTGTAGAATGACCCAGATGGGAGCTCGTTTGTGGTTTGTCTGTCTCTATCTTTCGTCTCCCTTGAACTCCTCATCGTCCTTTTTTCTCAGTGCAAAGTGAACCTCTGAAAAATTAATTTGCACAGTGCCGCAGTTTGGTGCAGCTATGTTAATTCTGTAAAGGTGCGCTAAAGTGTCTCACGCCTGGAGGGTGCACCTGCAGCTGAGCCGATTGCAGGTGTTGCCTCAGAGCCACTTTGCACACATAATTATGTAATCATGCTCATCTTGCCTGCTGAAAGCCTGAGATGGATCTGACAATTGGAGGCATTCAGGCTTTTGACAACCGCACTATAATCACCCATCTGATTCTTTCCCAGCTCCTTCGTTTCGATAAACATCAATCCCAACCATACAGCCATGACAAACAATCAGGGACTTTCATCAGATCAAAACGCAGCACAAAGCCACAACACAATAATGTGGCGTTTCGAGTCTAAAAACAGAATCTGACCCTAATCTATTAAACATTTAGGATTAATGGTTTCAAAATGGACCTAATTAATTCATAGATCTATATTGCAATTTCTTTGAGGCGCGAAATTCATGGTCCATTGAATTTAATAGATGTAAATGATGGATTATAATTTGCAGTAATCCATTACCAAGTGATTACCTCATTTCTTCAATAATTTGCAGTGAGCCGCATTGTTTCTCAGTAAGTTTTCTCGGTGCTCGAGTGAAATCACAACCAATTATAGACGGAACAATTAAAAGATTTCAAACCAGAATAACGCCTTGACTTTTGCTCCAAGCGCTCCAATGTTTCTAGATGGAGGCTGTCAACAGTAATGAACACTCAGATGAGGTTTTTCTCCTAGCTTTACGTTCTGACACAAAAAGAGGTCAGTTTCTTGGACACAGATTAAGTGTCCAAAAAGCCGGGTTAAATTGCATTTGTCATTGGTGACTTTTCTTTGAAAATCCTTTATGGTCTTGGACTGGGCTTAAATTGTACCATTGAAATCAATCCAATAGGTAATACAGAGCAGCAGTCTGGAGTACATATAAAGGATGATAAAATATACTTATGTGAGGGCAACCGTAAACAAAACAGAGGAAAATCACCAGCAGGGCTCAACAATAGACAGACAGACAGACAGACAGACAGACAGACAGATAGAAGTCTGCTCACACGGCATTTATTTGATCAAGAATACAGTAAAAAACAGTGATACTGGGAAATATTATTACAATTTAAATTAGCTGTTTTCTATATTCAAATTTTAAAATGTAATTTATTCACGTGTCAGCAGTCATTATTCCAGTCTTCACTGTCAAATGATCTTTCAGAAATCACTTAATGTTGAAAACCATTCAGCTGCTTAATAATAAAAAAATTTAAAGTTTACTGGAAAAATTATAAAAATGACAATAAAAACAACACAAGGAAATTAAGAAGCTATAATGTAACTTCTTGACAGCTATGAATACCTACACAGACTTTTGATGAAAAATGATGGCATATGGTGCAAAACATTACTGATCTGTTTATCATATTCATCCCATTCTAACTGATGCATCCAAGGCTATCAACAACTCATTCTCACAGTTTCAACAAAACCTCATCTGTGTCAGCCAGCCAGATAACTTACTGATTTGCAAAATTAGCAAAAACATTCAATAAAAAAAAATGTTTCAGCTTGCAAAACATAAAAATCTGTATATAATCAACACAGGTTCAAAAGATGTAGTGACAACACAACGTTGATTAACTAGACCAAAACACTCTCACAATGGCTTCAGGACTGTCAGAACCTCCTTATTGTTCACCCCTGACCAGACAAGACAGAGGAAAATCACCATCTCAGCAGAAAGGATCACATCTATCATAGACATATGATAACATGCAACAACAAATATCTTTGGAACTTCACTGATGCACATTATGATACTTTTCTTTGGCTTAAATTAGTAAGCTACAGAAGGCCATTTGAGGCCTTTGAAGGTAAAATCAAGCATGAAGCTCTTACAATTAATATTTATCTAAATAATATTCATATAAATATTACAGTGTCACTTTAAAAGGGTACAAAAAAACAAAAACGGTTATACATTGAAAGTGAAAATTTGGTTTTAACAAACAAAAAAAAATTTTTAATTAAAAAGGTGAAATGAACCATTAAAACCAATTGCTCTGAATTGCCACCTTTGTCACAAAACACTTCTAATATCTCTTAATACCTAATCAAACAGTCTAGTGTGCAGCTCGTTCCATTTCCTATGACTATCACTAATAACTGTTTGAATCATGTACACTGGCAGGTATAATTACAGAGCACCCGTTACACACTGTGAATAGCGTGATTCATTTGATTATAAAATATACCATTTCATTCTCAAAAGGCTTCCATGGGTCTCCCTCCAATGGAAATTGCTTTGGGCTTTCAATTTAAATGCACATATGGGCCAGGCGATGACATAAACACAAGAGATTAAACTCAGAAAATCTGCATAAACATTTATTTTCTTGTCCACTGCCCACCGCCAAACATTTTAATAAAATCAATTGTTCCACCTTAACAGCTACAAGGTTTCCCTACCATGCCAAATGAGTCAATATAACAATCAATCTAGTGTTTAAATGACATTTTCTTTACAGAAAAACATAAAGGCTACCTGTATGAAGCCCCCTCAGTCTCTGTTTTTTCCTTGTCAAAGGGAAGTAAACAGGTCCTAGTATGAGAAAAATGAGAAAGCACATCAGCGGTGCAGATTACTATTCCACAGGTATGAATGCCAAAGAGTGAGACTCACATAAAAGAGAAATCAGAAGTATAGTTTCACAAACAAATAAATAATACAAAACTTTGTATGAAAAATACAGGTGCTTTCTGGACAGTTTTAGATCACAATTTCTTATCTCAAACAGAATTCCCAACCGGAATAATTGATTCTATGGCAAATCGAAATGAAAACTGATAGTCTAAATCATTCATTCAAGCACTCAGTTGCTGATATCACAAACATAAAATGGTGCGTGTTTTCACATTAATCAGGGAACATTTGTAAGACTCCAGCAGTTTGACACAATGTAAGCCTACAACACATTCGGCCTAGAAACAAGACAAACACAGCAACAATATTACATTAATATTAGCCCACTAAAGTATACTGAGGTGATTTTCAATATAATCAATAACTGGTCTGATATCCATGGAAGACAGTGAATATTAACCAATCAGAAACGTGTTTCTAAATGAACATTTGCTGGATGGATGGATGGATGGATGGATGGATAGATAGATAGATAGATACATAGATAGATAGATAGATAGATAATATTTTGTCATATTAATCTAGGAAAGTCTATGACAGCTACTCCTGCAGTTTTGACACAAGGCATGCTGAGATGAGCCAAACTCCATCTTGTATTAAAACTGCAGGATATAAATTATAAATGTTGCAAGTCTTGGTTTGAAAATGGCGCTGGACTTGCAAAGGCCAGACAGACAATTAGTCTTCCATTCGTTATGCCTGGAGGACAGATAGGGTCCTTTTGTATTGTCCCATATTACACTTTAGTTGTTAAAACTAACTCCAAGGAGAGAAATTCCAACTCATAGCTTCAGCTGTCTCTCGGTGATAAAGCTACAGCGGTTTTTGCACAAACAAACGCTGAATAAATGTTTTCCTTCTTCGATAATGAAAATGTCTCAGGTCTCAGAGACAGGTGAACCTCAAGTAAACATGCTGAACATATTGAGCACGCGGTGACACGATTTCTAACCGATCTAATCAGTCATATTTCCGCAGTTGTATTCATTAACTTATGACTTTGTCATTTTGTGCGTGTGCCGCAGATGATAGATGAGTATAGCTAAATGCATTTTCAGTCCTGTGGTCTACTCCCCATCGAAAATGAAATCTATTTTGAACGTGCGCACGTTCGCAGCTGTGGTTGGACATGAAACAGCCAAAACCGATTGAGTGCTGAATTGGACTGACAGTTGAAAGAAAAAATCCGGCTTTAGTGAAGAATCTAGGCACATATTACCTGGAGAAAGGTGTTCGCGTTCCCGCTCAATGACTGGCTCAAGATCATTGGACTTCTTCTACTATGTAAATGCCACAAAACCTTTCATCAAAGTTGTCCTAAAACCAAAATGCGTTCTTTTCTAGAACAACTTTGATGAACTTTTTTGATATATATATATATATATATATATATATAATCAATACCTGGTCTGCTTTTCATGGACAACGGTGAATTTTATAGTGAATTTTGGTGAAGTGATTGTTTTTAAACCAACATTTAAGATCTATAGCCATATTATATAATATCAGAACTTAAAACAGAATTGTTCTGCCAGAATAGAGACTAATTTACTGCCAGATGGTGTAGTTGCGTCATCTACCAGCAGGGCAGGGGGCATGCTAACCAGCTAAACCTTGACCCCTTGATGCCACATAATATTTCACATTGAGGCCAAACATGTGGCTTCAGCTGTCAAACTGATCTATCAATAATAACACACTTAGTCAAGTTGTAGCTGTAATTAAGATTAAGCTAAAACATAGCTGGACTTCTCAGCTTTCCGATCATATGGTTTGTTAATGGGTTTCAGAGGTCTTGTGAAGTCTAATTATATTCAAATTGACATGTTCTTACCTGGAGGGTCCTGTAAGGTCCTTCATCAGTTCCAGTAAATGAATATTAAGAATTAGTCTTCATTAAAAACAAAAAACAGACAGCTCTTATGACCATTAAACACAGCTAATTAATGTTAATGCCCTAAACATAAGGAGACCTTGAAGACTTTTCCCTCAGGCCATTCATTTAGGAGGGTCAGGAAGTTATTCATAATGAAACAGCTGCATCAAATTGAAAAGACGAAGACAAAAAGATGAATCTTTTACTGCTATTACTAATACAAGCCATTTTGTCTCTCTCTTAAAGGAGAGCAACACTGTAATTGAGAATGAATGTCCCCTGATAGACCACTTTGTTCTCATAGGGCAACCTCTTAATTTTGGATTAAAATATAGGACAAAGTATCATTAGCTGACAACACTATTTCTCTCTTGCCATTTAAGATGAAAAAACAACAACAACAAATGCAAATGTAACGCTTAGAGCTGATGTTATTTCTGAAATTTCCTGAAATTTAGTGAAAGGCATATTTGATCACAGGCAATGATTCAAATAACCTTGATATTGGGGTGGTTCATTGCTGCATTTCATTCATTTTCAAATTCAGTGTGACTAAGTTGGTGTCAGTTTCTTCCTCAAAGCCTCTCTGTCTGATGACGAGGTGGGAAATAAACTGGGGTGACACTGCTGAACACAGACTTTTATTAGTTGTGAGGTGTTCTGTGTGATTATATGCTTTTTTAAAGGGGTCATATGATGCTTTTTTAAAGATCATTATTTTGTGTATTTGGCGTAACAGAATATGTTGACATGCTTTAATGTTCAAAAAACAGTGCACACCAGTTTTCTGAAACACCTCAGTTGTGAAGATTTCATCCACACCAATATTCTGGGCTGCATGACTAAAATTAAAAGATTTTCTTTGTGTATATAAAACTGGTCTAAATTACACTCATGAGTTATCTGCATATATTATTGTCAGATATATATATTACAGAAACAGTGTAATAGTCTACAGTTTTCTATTTTAATATATTTTAAAATACCATTTATGCCTGTGATGGCAAATCTGAATTTTCAGCATTACTCCAGTATTCAATGTCACACGATCCTTTAGAAATCATTCTGACGCTAATTCAATGCTCAAGAAACATTTATTATTATTATCAACAGTTGTGCTGCTTAATATTTTTGTGGAAACTGCTATACATTTTTCAGGATCCTATGAATAGAATGTTTAAAATAACAGCATTTATATCAAATAGAAATCTTTTGTAACATTATAAATGTATTTTACTTTTCACTTAGATTATTTAATGTGTCCTTGCAGAATAAAAGCATTTTTATGAATAAAATAGCTGACTGACCCCAATAAAAAAAATAGCTGACTGACCCCAAACTTTTGTACTGTAGTGCGTATATAGTATTTAGAAAGGGCTGTGTGTGCAGGTGGATCGAATTGCAGAATGGTTTTAAATGACTCCCTGAACCAGTTCACAGGAAGTGATTCGCTAGAATTATTCGGACTTTCCAGCGCTTCTGATTCAACAGCAGCTTGTCAAATGTTACCACAGCGACGGGGCTTCACCCGAAGAGGGCGTGTCGCTGGGGGCGGGCAGGGGGCGGGGCTTGCTGCCCAACTCTCCAGCGTGAATTCACACTCTCTCCACTGCTCGTCCAGATTTCACCTGCGAACTACGCACAGAGCAACCGCCTGATCTTTTCAACACACTCAACCAGAGAGTTCCCTTGATACAATCAAACAACTTCCGACGTACATATCTCTGTTGAAAATTTCTTCGGACTGTATAAAAGAGAGCCGGGGTTTTCTATAAGGATGCAATCGGTTGTCTGCCTTTTCGGTGCCTTCATAGCAGCCGCTGTGTTTCATCCAGGTATGTCATTGAATTTACAATGAAAATATTGTAATCTCACTCTCCCATTCTTTCATGTAACATCGCTGGCGTATTCCGAGAATTTTGTTGAACAGGGTCGTTCCTATAGTGATCATTCGACTGTTTTACTTCCTTACATCAATGAACATCAACAAGTTTTTATTATAGCCGTTGCCGTAGTTCGTTGGCAATCATTGCCAGGTCATGTGTTGCACTTTTCATTTCTCTCACGTTAACAAGAGGTCAACTCTCCACCTGACGAAGACTAAGCCATCTGTGCCCGCCTCAGACATTCACATTCATTCATTTTATCACCAGCAGTAGGGGACTGCGATAAAGCTTTCAATTTTAAAGGATTCTCGGTACAGAAAAGTGAATAGGAAGTGTTTAAACTTTTAGTGTGGACGGGTGACTTGACTTACGACGTAATGTTGTTGATACTACGCGTTTCTGTTTCGGTTCAGCCGCATCACACGCAGAAACATATAGCAGTGACATCACACCTGCGCGTGTTTCTGAAAATCCCATCATAGATCTATTGTATGCGTCAGTCCCAAATAGAAACTAAACGCGGACCTTAAAGGGACAGTTAAGCTAAATAATAATAATAATAAAGTCATGTCATCCTTTACTCACTCGCATGTTGTTGTTAAGAACCTGCGTGGCTTTTTTCTTTACGAAGAACACAAACTGAACTTTTTTTTTTTTTAAATACCCTGATCTTCTGAAGTCATACAATAGGTTTGTATGAGAAACAAACGGAAAACACACAGTGTGCCCGGAATTGAGTCAGTGAGAAATGATTAGTTTGACCGATGAACGAATCATTCAGATATGATTTTGTGAACTGAATCATCAAATTCACAATGCTATTGTATGACGCCGATGACTAGAAATCTTTTGAACTACATTTATGATACTTTTATTGTGATTTGCGTTATCTTTTAAGCTTGATCGCTCACGTCCCCATTCATTGTATTAGCATGGGTATAAAAAAAAGGAACAGGATATTCTTCATTCACCCTTTCTTTTTCACAAATGAAAGAAAGTCACACGGGTTTGGGGTGAAATGATATTAGATACAGACTGAAATTTTGGGATGAACTAGGCTATCCCTTTAATAAGCGATTGCATTATTTTGTGTTCAGGCATGGCTGTTGCCTAGCGTGCACAATTTATGTCAAGTTAATCAGTGATTAAAGTCTATGGGATTTTGAGACGCGCGCGAACACCGCTGCCCAGCTTAAATCTTTTTGAGCGCGTGAGTGCGCTATGTGTGTGTGCGCATACGGGGAAAGAGAGAGAGAGAGGGAGAGTGAGCGAGCGTGTGCATGCTCACGAGAGGTTGCGGGGGTGGAGGGCGGTGTGTTACAAATTCAGCCATTTGACTGGTGTATGGTTTTATCAGTGTCACATGCTTGTTTGCTCATCAACATTTATTTGAGATGTCTTTATTCGTCTTCATAGATCGGCTTAATCTATGTTAAGGCGGTAAAGTGATTGACAACTTTGAGGTGGCAGCTGCTGTAATACTGCTCATCATTCTTTTTGAAATGTTTTTTTTTCTTGAATAATGGCCCACTAAAGATACGTGCTCTTCCTGATTATCTATCTATCTATCTATCTATCTATCTGCCTTTTTCAATTTCAAAAGTTCACTGTTTATTCTTTTTACTTTGGCTATAGGCCTACTATATATATGCTTCAGCAGGAGACTGATCACCTGTATGCAAACAGGTAAAGCATCTCTGCCATCTTAGCTAGCTTAGTGGTTGGAACGTGATGTATTTTATAGCAAAAACCTGCTCTGTGCAGCTTCCTGAATACATTTAATTTGTTGATCATTAAATAACCTGACTGATGAAACATTTCCTTATTCTGATTATGAAGAATTTTTCCTCTCATTCTGAAAGCTGCATGATTAAAGGACTGATGAATGTGGACTGGATTTAGAATGCTTGAAAAGGTTTCAGAAATCACAGTAATATTTTAAATAAAAAAAATTCTTGGAGATTCCTTAATGTGCATTTGTAAAATGCACTCTTGGAAAATTTCTGTTGGGTTAAGTTAGGGTTACTGAAACCACAGCTGCATTTTCCGTTTGCATATCAGTGACGTCACTCTGAATGACATATGACCAGTGAGGACGAACTGAAATGCTTGATGAACCAGAAAGCAGGCCTTTGTTTAGCACGAGAGATGAAAAAACCTAATTACATTAAGGCCGACACTAAACCGCATCTCCACCAGGAAATACCACATCTGATCATTTAAGCATTCAAGTGAAATATTCATGTCACCGTGGCCTGATGGGGGAATATTTTGTCATTGTTTATTGGCAGGCAAACGCTTGAGCTGATTAACGTCAGTTCCACTTAGATATCAAACAGGAAAACGCATGTAGTGAAAAGAAAAGTCTAATTCATATTTGCATATTCATTTAGTTTAAGCCTAACTATGGAACTGCTTTCAGGAAGAGCCAATAGGAGCATATGGTAAAAGCTAATTTTACAGCTTTGGGGCTTTGTTCGTCTCAAATGGTGGGAAGAGAGAAAAAACCTGAGAGCATAGGCTAAGTGAACAATGTTTCATGTGCTAAAATGATTGTGGGTATTATTCTGAAATTACTGGATCCAGGCTTGGATGAGACAGGCAGTTAAGGTTTCAGAATGTGCTTTTGACCAACCATTTAAAAGGGTTGAAGTGCCGAGGCCATTATGTCATCATTTATTCATATTTAAATTCCCTCCCGACCACTCACGCACATGCACGGGTAGAAATACAGTCAATATTTCCTGTGGTGTGACACACTATACTACACCTCAGACTATTTTTAAAATCATTTTCCATGTATAATTGCTCACATTAATTGCAAGACCACGTGTTAATTGAGATGATTATTATTTTTTGCTTTACAAAATCATTTGTCACACTGCAGGGCCATTTCAAATTAAACTAATTGGTATTTAAAATGGCAAAATGGTATTTAAAAATTGTAGGGGAAAAAGTGCCTATTACAAGACCTGAGATGTACAATTTCCCTTATAAAGCCCTTATGCAAATAAAATTTAAGCTAGAATGTTGTTGATAATAAAATAAATTGACATGTTATTTGTCATCTACCCATATACTGTCTAAAAATACTTTTTACTATTTTAGGTATGAAACTGTGTGCCATGTACAATACATAATGGGAATTTTTTTAAATCAAATTAAATGTGTTCAGCATAAAATTAGGGAAGCTCTGTCACACAGCAGGAAAATGCTCATCATGTGACATTTTCCAAAAATAACGCTTGTTTGTCAGCCTGTTTGCAGAACTTCATTTAATTTTATTGTACGACAAAGAATATGTTGTTGATTATAAATGCACTGGAAATTCATTGGAAAATACAGTTTGAGTTCAGGCTATTGTTGTGGGATTCTGTCTGATCTGACAGGCGATTGGTGTGGTTCATGCTCTTGCTTGAGGAACCCATACCATCCTTCAATATTTCCTAGTGTAGTTTCTAAGTGACAGAACATGACATGTCATGATTTATCCTGAGATGTAAGGCATGTTAGTATAGGTCTGTTTCCCCCACACAGACGTTGCTGTAAGCTATGTGGGCAGTTTCAAGAGAGAGTTCAGAGTTCTCCCCCACCCCAAACAAACACACACACACACACACACACATAACCCATAGCCTTTACTCAAAGGGTATTTGCTGTTATGACCCTCTGGCTCTTTTTGGTTGTGTGTTGAAGAGGTCAGTTTCTCTGTAGTGCTGTCAACAGGAGACGGATCACCTGTATGGAAACAGGTAAAAAAAAAACACCTCTGCCATCTTTGCCTGCTTGGATTGTGTGTTCTAGATGTATTTTATAGCAAAAAACCTGTTCCGTGCAGCTTCCAGAATACATTAATTTGACGATCATTAAATAACCTGGCTGATGAAACGTTTCCTTATTCTGATTATAAAGAATATTTCCTCTCATTCTGAAAGCTGCATGATTAAAAATGAATGTGGACTGGATTTAGTAGCATACATGAAAAGGTTTCAGAAATCATAGTAATATTTTAAATAAAATAATTATTGGGGATTCCTTTATGTGCATTTGTAAAAGGCACTCTTGGAAACTTTGTTGGGTTACGTTAGGGTTACTGAAACCACAGCTATATTTTTATTTCCATTTGCATATCAGTGACGTCACTCCGAATGACATATGACCATGAGGAGGAACTGAAATTCTCTCTGAACCAAAAAGCACAGGCCTTTGTTTAGCATGAGAGATGAAAAAACCTAATTACTTTAAGACCGACACTAAATCGCATCTCCACCAGGAAATCCCACATAATGATAATTTAAGCATTCAAGTGAAAGATTCATGCCACCGTGGCCTGATGGGGGAATATTTTGTCATTGTTTATTGGCAGGCAAGGGCTTGAGCTGATTAACGTCAGTTCCACTTAGATATCAAACAGCAAAACGCATGTAGTGAAAAGAAAAGTCTAATTCATATTTGCATATTCATTTAGTTTAAGCCTAACTATGGAACTGCTTTCAGGAAGAGCCAATAGGAGCATATGGTAAAAGCTAATTTTACAGCTTTGGGGCTTTGTTCGTCTCAAATGGTGGGAAGAGAGAAAAAACCTGAGAGCATAGGCTAAGTGAACAATGTTTCATGTGCTAAAATGATTGTGGGTATTATTCTGAAATTACTGGATCCAGGCTTGGATGAGACAGGCAGTTAAGGTTTCAGAATGTGCTTTTGACCAACCATTTAAAAGGGTTGAAGTGCCGAGGCCATTATGTCATCATTTATTCATATTTAAATTCCCTCCCGACCACTCACGCACATGCACGGGTGCACACGTATGTTCCATCACAGGCTTTTACAGTAAATTACTTAAGCCATGTGTTGGACCAAGCAACTGCTCTCCCATGAACACATGCACACACATGTACATTATCCCTCCTTTGTCTTGTCCATCAACCGCACTCCCCATTTGCTAATGGATTAAATGGAGCATTGCTAAGAAGGAAGACCTGCTGTCTGCACTGCCCAAAATGGCCCACTGAGACTTCAGCCGGTCTTATCTACTCATCTGGTCCCACAACCTTCCTTTTGCCACATAATCAAAGGGAATGCTTACATTAGGTCGTGTACGCTGATGGGCTGTTTTGTTGGTTACCAGCACTAAAACGTCTTTTCCCAAGATTGCTGGTTGATAAAAGGCAGTTGGTGGTCTTAAGTGCTGCATTGAGGGAATATTGTTCTCTCGCATTAATATTGTTATGCATATAAGCAGTGTAGCGATGCACAACAGGGAGACACAAGTTCAAGGTTTCAGAGATAAGCTTTAAATGAGAGTGCTAACTTTTGTGTGCTGTACACAATAATATCATTTTCACAGTGGAATTCTAATCTGTGCTATCAAATATGGAAGTGGCAACGATGTTTATTCAAGTTCTCCTGGTGGCAGACCTGCTTTTCACTTAGAAAACACTCAAGGCTGAGTGTTTTCTGATCAATAGCTGTGATAGAACTGACTGTAGGCGTCAAACTCACCAGTTCTCGCTCATAATCAGAGTGGCCGAAAGCTGATAAAATGCGATTGGACTCATAAGTTTATTTGCATTTATTTATTAATATCAGTGATTCTTGCAGACCACACACCAGCGGCGTTTGGCAGCATGACAGGATGCAAGGCGGAATGTTAATGAGTGGCAAACAAATCTTCCTGTCTTTTGAGTTTTTTTATCCCATCTTGAGTTTAATGGGATGGTTTAAAGAGCCATAACTGACTCTTTTGGGCCCCTCTTGCTCATTTATGGGCCGGTGATATAAATATATTGACGTGGCACTCAATGAAAGGGTCCGGGGATGGCTATCGATTAGACAAGCATCCAATTATTTCTAGACAACGTGTTTTTTAACATGCACTTTTTGGCGGTAACTCAAGAGCGTGGTTAGTCCGTCCACGGCGAGGCCACCTTGTGTCGTTCAATATAGTTTTAGCGGCAATTATGTGGCTGTTGGAATGTTATTTATAAGTTTGCTTATAGCGCAAGAGCCATAAGTCACCCTTTCTTCGGGGTTGTTGTATCGATCAGTTCAGAGATCACAGTGTTGAACCAATTTGAGTGCGTTTACCGCTTGCGTTTATGAAACGTACATGGGGCGTTTTGATCGGAGACTTTTTAAGCCATACGTTTTGAGGTCGATAATACCCCCCAGAAAAGGATTTACATACATCAGGGTGCTTGTTCACGTGTAGTGGTTAATGGTGGTCTGGAGGATATTATTTCATCAATGTCAAATGTTTGTCCTGGCATTTAGATCCATCTACAAAAGGTTGCGAGTTGTAGCGGCCCTTAGCCTGTCTCCCTCCCGCCAAATCACATTCTGTCAAATATCCATCTGAGGCTTTGAACGCTTCAATTCAGGCTGACATTCAAAGCTACACAACCTTTCTGGCAGCCATGGAGATGCACGATAACCGGATTCCCATTCTGGGTCCGTCGCTTTGATGCCGTCTGTGATGTGCAGATTGCATTTCTCCATGTGTGCAGAGAGTTCCTGCCTGCCACTCTCGCTTCTTTAAGTGACGCTTTGAACCCAAAAGGGCATGACAGAGGAAGGCAAAAAAAAAATTCCCCTCTCTTAAATCTGTTCCGGATAGAGTGAGAGAGGCGGATGGAAAGAAGGTTAGAGTACACATGATCTCCATGGGTTAGGGACGGGATCTCCCAGAGCTGTCAGGGTGAATGAGGAAGCACTGATGTTGGTTAAATCTATTAAAGGTAATGTGGGGTGAACCGTGAGCTTGACGGGTGGCGGCCCTATTCAGAGACACTCGGCACAAACAATGCGAGCGGAAGAGACAGTCCGAATTCTCAACATTTAGAATTGCTCTTTCCGTAGGTTCACAATGTGCCTATTTGTTTGAAAGCATTTCTCTTTCAGATTTAAGCATAAGGTTGTGCCATCTAGACTTGAATTGAGAATGCCATGTAAATTCCAGTTGCAGTTTGAATTTAACCCTTAAATGCATGAATGTTTCGCCAATCATTATTACATATTCGGGTCTTTAGCGACCCGGACCTATATATCCAGCATGGATGGATCTCTAACTGCTGCAATAGCAAAAAAAACTCTCTTGATATTTTAAGAACAATTACAGTAGAATAAAATAAAGCATATTTTGTTACCTTTTGAAACATAAAAGGGTTCAATTTGAGCAGATGATTTTACCATCGCTGTCATCGTCAGAGCGCACTTCCACAGGATATTCAGCATCTGCTTCAATTTATGTCTAACTTAAAAAAATGAAATGATGTCCCGGGTCGCTAAAGACCCGAGGTATGCATTTAAGGGTTAAATCAAATAAAGTGGAATTAAAATAAATGGAAATTCACATAATTGTAATTTTAAACTTTGTTTTTCTAGTAGTTTACCAAAAAAAAAAAAAAAAACTCATGTTGTTTCAAACCTGTATACTTTTCTCTTTCAACTGGGTCTAATGTTGTTTTGGACCCCAGTGACTTTTATTAAATCATTCTTCAAAATATCTTCTTTTATGTTAAACAGAAGAAAGAAAGTCATACAGGTTTGTATCATCATGAGCATGGTAAATGATGACAGTTTGAATTTTTGAGTGAACTATCATTTTAACTAGAAAAGCATATATTTTTTATAAAATTACTAGGGTATGAAGAACACTTCATTTTCCAGCAGAATTATTAAATTGCAACTTCAGAAATTCATCACAGGTAAAGTCCTCTTTTTGTCATTCCAATTAGAGCTGCACGATAAATCGCATGCGATATTTAATGCACATCTTGTCAGTAAAGCCGCTTCTGTAATCAGTTCAGCGTCCTTTGCAGTGTGGCATGGTGACACAGTAACTCAAATATGAACTCAAACATGGTTTGAGCCAAAAAAAAAAGAAGAGGCATTTATTTGCTCATGGTTGAAGGAATTTCTTAAAGTGACCATTCGCCCAAAAATTCCGTCATGATTTAAGGCTGTAATACACTACACAACTTTTAAAATCTGAACAGATTTTTAAAACACCAGACATCATACATTTACCGACTTCATAAATAGTCACAAAGGAAAACTGGGCATCATACACTAAACAACTGAGGATCATACTACAGACTTTAAAGTTGTTCTGATCACAACAAACTCACACAGAAACGTGTGCATTGTTGCTAGGAGACACGTGACAAATGAAAACAACGTGTTCTAAAATCGGCTAAGAATATCAAACATCCATGACTGGATGGAAGTCTCATAGTCTATAGCAGTCTGTGACAATCATACACTATTCGATTTTCTGTGGAATCTGTCAATCCTAATCTGCAGACTGGCTCTGACCTTCGTCAACTTATTCAGACTGTAAATCGGGGAAAATCAGGGCAAAAATCGTGTAGGGTATTCCAGCCTATACTCATCCCCGGTCATTCCAAACCTGTATGACTCTTCTGTGGAACATAAAAAAAACCCCACTGAGACATTTTTCAAAATTTCTTCTTTTGAGTTTCACAGAGGAAGGTAAATCATACAGGTTTGAAACAATATGTGGGTGAGTAAATGTTGATAGAATTTTTAACTACCGGTATATTTAAAATTCAACCCTGGTACAATCAGGAAAAAACTCTCCCAGACAGGAATTACGCATGGTAGTTTCAATTGCGGCAGAGGTTGCCAGCGAAAGAGGAAGTGGGAGCCTTTTTGAAGTCAATAGGTCCATTTTAGATGTACGTCATCCATCTTTACCATGCGTTTTCTCTTGGTACGTAGCTCTAATGAAAAAGGGTCAAATGTTATTCCCACTTACAATTTAGTGGCCTCTTCTCTCGTGTTCACATCCCTATTTAGCACCTCCCACTAAATCATGCTCAGAGGTGCTGAATTGTTGTCTTTGTGAGCCTAAGTAATAAATTAAACTGGTTATGTGATTTAAAAGGGTTACTGGTGGGAGCAAAAGGGAGGATGAATGAATGGGTGGATGAGGCTGCGGCTGGAGGAGTGCACGATAAAAAAAATAACATTGTGGAGATGAAAACCTTGAACCCAAATCTCAGAGGAGGAAGTTCAACTGTTCATGCCCACTAAAATCACACGTAGGAGTATCATTAAGGATTGCCAAACAAAAGGGTTCCCAAAGATGCATGGCATATAAAATCAATTTATTATTCTCTTTTCGAATTTCCAAAACAGCTTTGCCGCATGACTTTACATGCCATAGTCGGCTAGCACTGGATTTTTGACAGGTTAAACATTCAGTAAACCTCATGGTGAAAATGATTAGGACAGCTCCTGAGAGGCAGGGGAAGAAGCATCCTCTCATGCGATAAATTAGTTCCAGCTCTCGCAGGCTGGAGGAGCTCCCTCAGAGCTCCATGTTGTTTTAGCGTGCACCGTTCTAATGCGATTTTAAAAGGTTGAAAGTTGGAGTAGAGGTAAATGGTTGATTATGTACACACAACCGGTGCAACATCTGCTTCGGTTCACATCGGGGAGAAAAGAAGCCTGCTTTTTCCCTCTTCCTGAACCTGTTTCGGCACATCGAGAATGGTGGCCTAAGGGGCTTTTGTGACGCCTCCCAAAATTCCTGTCTTCGTGAGCGGGTCTTTATCTCCCTTCACATGCAAATTTAATGGTTGAGGGAGTTTTTTTTTTTAACTGTCTGCACCGACATCACACATTTCCCCTGTTTTGCTGCTGCTTTTGTGATAGGAGTACCGCAGAGAGCAGGATGAAGCAACAGTCTACCCTAGCCGATCTGACTTTGTCTTTCTTCTCTCAGTGTCATTTGAGGGAAACTTTAGGACGGATCCGTCTCTCTATTTATTCAAGAAATCCCACCTTTGGGTGTTTGCCCTTTTCGCTCCCTCCCTCCTTCTCCTCAAAATCCGTTGTTTCTTTATTCATCCTGTGTGACAGCACTTTCTGCATTCAGCACAAATTGATTTATTTACCATCCAGAGGGGTCAAGTACAATGGGCCTTATGTTAAAAGTCCCGTAGATGTGCGTGAAGGAAAACAAAGAGTGTGCTATGCTGAATATAAAGACTGAGGAAGCTGTGCTCGTTAGAAGGCCATTGGAAAAGAAAATTGCTGGAGTGGTGAGTGGTATATCTGAAAGAGCCCTGTAGGCCTTGCTATACCAGTAGTCTGCCATTTTGTCACCCTATGGCCTCCACTTTACTATGCTATTCTAATAATCCTATTGACCTGTCCTGTAATTTTCCTCACAGCAAATGAGGCAATTGCACATCCTACATTAACCTCTACAGAAATGGGTTGTAACAGCTAAAAGCCATGGTTTTTGCCTTAAAAATGGCAGCTTTTTAATAGCAGGGCTAACTCAAAGTGTTCATATTAGCCATTATGTAAACTAAAAGCCACTGTGCAAGAGAAAGAAACAAGAAAAGGGAAGAGATTGCAGTCAGATTTCCCCTCCCCCCTTTTTACAATGCTAACCAAGTACTGTATATTTTTGGCTGGTCCTAATTTCAGATTTTTGACACATCCGACAGCTGGTCTTAAAACTACAGTGATATATCTGGGATTTATTCATAAATGTATAAACATAAATAATTCTGCTGCTTATAACAAGTCACCAGCACATTCAGTGCACTTTAAGGAGTCCACTCCATCTTCTGAAGTGCCGTTCCAGCGACATGAGGCCATAATATATTTGAAAGGAACTTAGTTGCTGTCTGCTAGCATCCATGCTGACAGCTTAGGGTGATAGCACACTAAATTTAACCACAAGCTGACCAACTTCCATTTCTTTTTTTACATCCTTATTTGGAAATACCTGTAAGCGCATTCAAAGCGGTCAGAGATAACACCATTCTTGGGAGGTTTACGAGCGCTTATCGTAGATCTCATACTAAAGGTATTTAAGCTAAAAGCCTGTGCCTTTGGTGTTCCCAGCGTCTTAGGTGGACTATTTGCAGGTGGAGAGTTTTAATTCCTTTTCTTGCTCCCCGTCTCACTCTATCCCCCTCTGGTTGGGGCTGCACACACATTTTCGGAAAAGATTTCTTCAAGTGTGTTCCTTGGAGATAAGAGGCGATGCATTTTTCTCTGGGCAGTGCGCTAATCTTCTGCTGTTCTATATATAGGAGACACAAGCTGAAGTATTTGTTTGATTCAGGCCCGTGCAGTGGTCTCATGACCACATTTCGGCTGTCATTTAATGAAATTGACCTACGAAACACAATGTTCCTCACACGGACGCAAAACCAAGGAATAGAAGGGCTGAATTTTTCCCTTTTTATTTCTGTGTCTGATGCTCAGTAAGTTCACAAGAAGTTTGTCTTAAAATGAAGCAAAAGCTCAGAAAGCAAAACAGCATTATTGTGTTGACGTCAGATTTTAGTCATCATAGCAACCCCATTCATCTCAGTGAAATGACTGACTGGCTGAGGTCACCACAAGAACGCTGTTAGTCTCAAGCCCTTCACTAACAACCATATTGAGCTGTGACGTTAAAGGTAGTAGACAAGAAAAATGTAAGTACATTGATGCCATTTAAGGGATAGTCATACAGGTTTGGAAAGACATGACGGTGAGTAAATAATGAAAAGATTTTTGGGTGGACTAAACCTTAAAGAACCCTCCAAACAAAATCTGACACTGGTAATATTTGTCATTAATACATACTTACCAAAAAAACTATTTTATCAGAACACACAGCTACTTTGGAACAGATGTCAATAAAGAAAGATGCTTTTTGGTCAGTTATAGTTATGGCATCTATCAGCTAGCGTTAACTTCGCCATGCTAACTTGCCAAACCTTGACCCACTGCTGGTCATCAGCCTTTTTCACTTGGTTCAAAGTCTTTTTTATTCAGTTCAGGCAGCAGAACTAGAACTTTCAATATAATTTCTCTTATTTTCTTGCACACTGCTAACTCAGGCATACGGAAGGGTAACGTATCATATCTCTGTAAAGCTTTGGAGCATGTTTGATCCTTTTCATGAACTCACCCCAGTGGCTCTCGTGTCTCAGATGGGCCGAGGCAGCCAATGGCTCAGTGCTATGGCTGATCCGTTTTATCTGCAGCATCAGACGCTGCACCATCCTGGGCGGCAGTGCAGATACTTCCCCTCTCATCTGCTAAACACCTCAACACTGTTTTCCAGCTAAGAGCTATCTCTCTATTTATATATTTATTTGAGAATTGTATTCCTAAGTTGTTGTTTTTTTCCTTGGCATTGAAATTGATATTTAAACCAACATTACTATTTTGACTGTGATATTGCTTTTGCATAATAATGTATATACACACATTAAACAAGCTTACATTGAGTGAATTATATTTACACCACATTGCCAATTGCTTTGTCTATTTTTGCCAGTCAAGTTAAAAATGGAGCCAAAACAAAATTCACTGTTGTGCATGGGTCTCCAAGCAGCACATAGCAGTGGCTTCACTGAATGAATTTATGTTTTTGAACAAAACAGTTAACTATTTGATTACAGTCACTTACATGCGTTTTGAAATTAATTGGTGTTTTTGAACAAAACTGATGACTGAATGCCTCAATCAGTGATTCAATTCAAGTCACTTAAACAGACTGTCACATTGTAACCTGCAGAAAAGGTCACACAAAATTCTCACAACTAATGCACAGACTACCAGAATATGAAGTTTTGCATTATTACACAAATTGCATTAACAGCCATTTTTGTCACATAATTTGCATTAACAGTTATTTTTTCATTGATTTCAATGAATAATTCAATTAAAATCATTCCTAAAGACTGTCGCTAGTTGTGACCTACTGGTATATCGATGTAACCTGCAGAAAAGATCACAAAGAATTCTCACAACTAATGCACAGAGCCACAGACTAACAGTATATGTAGTTTTGCGTCCTGCCTAAAATATTTAGACTTATAAAGCTCTCTTTGTCACGTAATTTGCATTAGCAACCATTTCGACTCAAAACAAACATGACTTGAGCAGAAACTCCAACACAAAGCTCTAAAGACAAAGCTCTCCTTCATATTCAATATTGTTTTGATTTTGCTCAGATATTCCTCAGGTGTTTGCCTTTTATTGGAATCCGTGGCTCATTTCTTGTTCTTGGCCAGGGAAAGTGTTTTTAAATTGTATCTTAGCTTGTGCTGTTGCGGTAACTGAATCCTGAGTGCCCCAAGGAGCTGTGTGGTAAAATGGCTGGGAGGAAACTGGCTGCCCTTGTCCTGGCTCTCGTTGCCAGTGGCTATGCTGCATCCCTCTGCATGATTGAAACTACAAAACAAAGCTGACTTTATCTTCTCATCAAGTTCAGAACATGCCCTGGTTTTGTTTCCTCCGCTTTTAAATAAAATGAAATCTACAGTATAGTGATGCTATAATGGTGTGCCCAGGCCTGACAAGTATTGAACAAAAACATCAGGTGTCTGCAGGTCTTTCTGAACCGCCTGCTTTGAGGGAACAGAAGGTTTTGTTGCACGAACCTGATAGTTGAAAGCTCTGATGTTTCAATACAAGTTATGTTTATGTCCTGCATTCACCTTCCTCTTTCTGTCCGTTCAATTCTTTCACACAATATTTCAAGAGAAACGGCAAACATTCACATGATAAATACCCCTTTCTTTCAGCTGCTTCTGATTTCTCTGTCAGTCATTTACAATAGTAATGTTTTTGCTCTGTTATAGTGGGCGGATGTGCAGAGAGTTGGAGAAGGCACTGCTTCTCCCAGAGGCTCACATATGTTTCATTTAAGCATCAAGATGTTTCTTCTAAAAGAGCGTAATTTTTTCAATGATACACAACTTTTTGTTTTTTTTCAAAAATATTCAATATTAATTAAGAAATTCATTGGTTGATTTACATGAAAAGGTGTAAACACTGTGGGGCTGTGGTGTTATCAAAACATTGCTCTGTTTGTTTGAACATCTTGACCTGGCCGACAACAGCAACACTGGCTTAACCAATGGTGAGCATTTAGGGTGGGACTGTTTGTTTGACCAATGGCAGATGAGGGATATTTACCAAGAACCTGTTTGAAAACTATTATTTTTGTAATTCTGTTCAATTCAACTTGAACTCTCTGCTGGCTCTCCATTCACTCTTATTGCCGTCTATGAAAAACAATAACAATATTAAAGCAGTCTCATTTATGATTGTGATTAGGGATGCATTGATATTAAAATTCTGTCCAATACAGTAAGCCAATATGTTTTTATTTATTTGTTTTTTATATAGTTATGGCTGATTGATAAATTACACATATTAAAATTCTATACTAGTGTTATCGAAATAAATAGATAGAACATCAAACTAAAACAATAATTTAAAATGCTACAGGTGAATTTAAACATAACAACATTACAATGTACAGTATGAAAAATGGATGATCATTTTGACTGGAAATTATCTTACATGATTAAATATCCGATGTCAGTGGTTGCTATTGTTAACTAAAACTTTTTTGTTGTTGTTAGTTGAAATAAAGGTAAAATCTAAATATTAGATGAAAAACTAACTGATGAAAACTTAACTGAAATAAAATAAAGCTAAATAGAAATATTTTAAATTACTAATAATAATGACAAAGGCATTTAACAAAATAAAAATAAAATAAAATAAATAAAAATTAAAGCTGATTCTAAATATTTATAAATAATGATAAATGAAACTAAAATAACACTGATGCCAGTACATTACAAATCTCTAATATTTGCTGACAAACAATACTGTATTAATATATCATGCATCCCTAATTATGATTTGTAGAAATTAATGATAGAGATCCCCAAACTGGCACCACCTCTGTTCATCAGACTGGACGTCAAGTTTGGTCTTGTGCAGTCCAATGGGAAAGAGGGCAGTTGGTGGGTGTGGTTAGGACCAACAAAAATGGCTCTGTCTTCAAAGTGTAATGCAGATGGCTTCAGGGTAAAATTCCATTTCCCCTCTAAAACGCACACAGACACAGACCCGCAATGACCTCCCCACCCAAATCTTACACATACCCCACAAACAGATGTGCCTTTGCTCATACACATACACACACACACACACACACAGAGGAAAGTAATGAAAAAAATTCAGCTTCATCGCTGCTTTTTTGTGTGCCAGCAGCCCTATTCAGGTGAATTCATAAGCAGTTGAATACAGCTGTTCCAAGGCCTACATCTATTTTTCAGCTGTGCCGTGTGCCACAATGGCACTTAAAATTTGAGTAGAGCTGATTTAAAAATAATCCACTATTGAAAATTAGTGCTGGAATATCATACCAAAGTATTTCTGAAGGTTATCCTGTCTTTCTAGGCTTTGTTATATGATAAAAAGTCCCCATTTTACCCTTTTTGCCAGGAGCACTGGTCTGGGAAGTGTGCCGGACAGCCAGGTGCCTGAACCGAAGTGAGGGCCTTTGAAGTTTTAAGGCAGATTTCATTTCTTCATCCGATTCATCAGCTGAGATCAACTTATAATGACTAGGCTTCATATTCTTTTGAAGGAGCAGGCCTTGAATCAAGTTGTATTTTAAAGAAAGGCCACAAGTGATATTTTGCCTCTAAGGCGGGAGACTGTAGACTAGCATAGTTCTCAGCATGTCTTTTTGAAACCGCTTCATCATAAATATGCACTGAAAAGGACTTTCAGAAACTGACCTTTTGGTTTTCCATGGCCTTTAGGTGAAATGCTTGAACTTTGGGTCTAGAGGACTTGAAGATCTAGTGGATGGGCCGGAAAGGATCAGTGTCAGCTATATAAATGTACAGCACGGGTTCCTATGTGTTAGGCATCATTGGTTTATTTGTTTTCCAAAAATAAAAACCTATTTAATCTTTGTGTTTGCTGCATTTCAAAGACATCAGGTGTTCAAAGAGGTTATTGGAAACTCATATTATATAAATATGAATTAGAACAATAGATGTGTCTTACATAAGATAAGCCCTTTTTAAATTGCATTACAAACCCTGTCACGTTTACTGCTTCAGACCATACCAAACAGCTTTTCTCTTGAAGGTGATTACATTTACATTGACTAAAGTATGTCGAGGAAAGAGAAAAAGGATGTACATTATGTTTTAAAAGCCTAAAGTTGTTTTAACAAAAAAAACACCTAAAAGCTGACTGGTGTGGGAATGGTATTTCTGCCCTCTCTCAGATTAAAATAACATGCATGAGTCTAACACCTTCTGATGCACAGAGTAAACAGCGTAAATGATTCAACACATGTTCCCTAGATCCAAACCAGCACAGAAACACCTTCCCCAGCTCTCATCCGATTCATTAGCTTCTGCCTGCAGTTAACCGGTGTGACCAGGATCTTAGTGACTTCACGCAGTTGACTACATTACAGCTATGCCATCCAAACAGACAAACGGTGGGGTCCAAAGAAGTAAAATATTTACGATTCTGCACTATTTCTAGATTCATGCTGTTGTCATTAAAGAGACAGTTCACTGAAAACTGTTTTCATTTATTCACCCTCATGCTGTTTCAAACCTGCATGACTTTCTTTCTTCTGTATAATACAAAAAGTTTTTTTTCCCATGCAATGACAGTCAATGTTGTTGGATCCGAAAATTCTTCAAAATATCTTCTTTTGTGTTCTGCAAAATGAATAAAGTCAGAAAGACAGGTTTGTTTAAAAAAAATTAAAAAGCGCTTTTTCAATAATTATAGCATAAATACTGGCAGTACTACCTTACTTTATGGGATAATTGTGTTGGATAATGTGGTAAAGAAAAAGATTTTGATTCAAGTAAAAAAAAGACAAAAATATAAATACAAAATACTGGTTTACAGTGTTGGGCAAGTTACTTCCAAAATGTAATGCATTATATATGACTAGTTACTGTCTTTTGAAAGTAATTAGTTACATTACAATATTACTGTCTCTGAATTGTAATGCGTTACACTACTTTTTAGTTACTTTCACCAAAATATCCAATTAAGTATTACAAAATGCCAAAATGTAGTTTATTGCTGCTCATTAAACATCCAGTAGTTCATAATGTGCTAGGTATATATAAATGTGTCCATATTTGCGATGTATTTGAATGCAAAACTATTATTTATTATGTAAACCAGGCTTACTTAACGCGCTTAAAAAAACATCCTCGTCACATGAGCAGATGTGTGTTTGGCCCGAGCTCAGGCTGAATGGCACGGATTGTAACTACGCAGTACGCACTATATATTTCTTGGGAAGTCGTGGCCTAATGGTTAGAGAGTCGGACTTGTAACCAAAGGTTGCGGGTTCGAGTCTCGTACCGGCAGGGATTGTAGGTGACATGTCACGTCACTTTCTACACGTGGGTGGGAATTAAACACCCCTTTCTGCTGATTGGTCAGCCGAAGATCAAACCGTGCCATCATCAGTTCTTCTGCAGTATCACACAGCAGAATAATAGTCCTCCGCTGGTGCAGTTGTATGGATTCTTAACACATTTATTGCAACTACATTTCATCTTTTTTTCATCAAACAAACAGGCTAATGAATAGCTCGACACAACTCATATTATATAATATTATTTTTAGTTAAACTTATTTTTGTTGCTTGTCTGTACTCGTCCACCGCCTTTTTCTCTTCTGCGACCCCGCAGCTCTCTCCGATAACTCGTGCTATTTCTCCATGTTGAGAGTTTGGTGTCGCACATATTGCACCTGACTATGCATTCTTCTCCTTTTCTCCGACGAACTGAAAATAACAGGAGGGTGTACATCTCACAAATGTCCGCGGAATTTTTTCTCTGGTGCTGTTTTGCTGTGTTGGTAAATTCACCACTTAATTTTGAGTTCAAATATGTTGTTGTAATTTGCGTTACTGAGATTGTAACGAGTAATAATATTACCCAAATTTTATTAGTAATGCGTTATATTACTGCGCTACAGCAAAAAGTAATATACTACTGTAATATTATTACTTTTGTAATGCGTTACTCCCAACACTGCTAGTTTAGAATGACAAGAGGGTGAGTAAATATAACAAAATGTTAATTTTTGTAAGAAAATTTATATGAAGGCATTCCGAATTTCATGTTCACATTTCAATTCAACTTTAAACTCAAACTATTATGCTGAGTATACATGTATGATTTAAAATGAAGAAAAATTGTATTCAATTAGTGGTCTCAGACTTTTGGACCTCACCCAACAATATGTGATTAAAAGTAATTTTATTAACAACATGATAATGTAGCAAGTGTGTGCCGAAAATGAGAAGAATCTGAAATTTCCTTATTAGCATGTTAATTAGCTTGAATTGACTTTTTTCCCTCATGGCAGTAATACAGTGGGCATTTTTTGGTCAGCGTTCACCAGTGATTTAAAAGAGGCCATCTGATTGTATAGCAGTCTGTGACGGAAAAGGAACTGGTGTAATTGCTTTAAGTTTTGCAGAGCAATCACTACATGGGATTATAACTAGATTGGTGGCACTACCTCTCAACCTCCCCTCCTGCCACCAGCACTCCCCCAATCTACTCCCTCAATTTTGAGCTATTGTGTTTTTTCGCCATCACTTTCACGCTCCGTCTCCATCTCTCTCTCCCACGGTTTCAATCTGTCTTTCTTTGCATGCCGCAAAAGCGGTGTTACCTGATGCTCAACATTCCATCATTCTGCATATAAATGTAAAACAATAATTATCAGACTCGCCTCTGATGTAAGTTCCTCAACATATTTTGAGCTTTGCTTTTTTCATTGTTGTTTGATTGAGAAGGCCTTGGTTTCCAAAAAGTCTGTGAATCATTGTCATGGAATTAGTCAATCCAACTGTATCGTTAAAGACCAAGCCGATATTGATTCAAACTGTCAGGCTGCTGATTTCAAAAAAGCTTCAGTCAATTCTGAAGAGCTTGATTCTGTGGCCATTAATGGCCATCTTATCTGCTGAGAACTGACTGGAGAACCTTTTTAAAAACCAATCAGCGTGTGCCCACACAATCGCCATTGTATCTCCCTTTCCCAATGTCCTCTGTTACTCAGGCTTACCTTTTGCATGATAAATTGGCCGGAACGGTTCACCCCGCACAACACTGCTGAATCAATTTAGCCACATATGAAATGGCAGCTCGAAGTGCGAGACGAAGCACAGTAAAATAAACTTTCAAGGTATTTCATATTGAATAATGGATGTGCCAGAAGCCATTACAAAATCATTCCGTTTTCCATCCTCCCGTCACCAGCAGCGAATACAAGGCATTTCTAGCAAATACGGTAATAAAGCAAGTGTATGATTCACAGACGGCAAGTTGTTTTACTCCAGATACTGTGATTAAATATGAATGTTCTTCAATATAGAGACTCTCAAAGAAATCTTTTCAGATTAACCATAGGTCCCTGTTTGGCACTCTCGGCTGAATGTACCATATGTGATATTCTTTGTTTGTTGTTTGCTCTTTCATTGAGGGGCCGCCCGTGCCACATTGCTTTCACAGTAATCGCAAATGGCAGCGGTGATACATCATTGTACATAAGGCTACGCCATGTGTCCCAAAAAAATATAAAAAATCCAAAAGCTCACATGGACGTCAAAGACGACAAGCAAAGAAGGGAAGCACAGTCTTCCTTGGCAGCAGCTTTATTTCTCAAACAGAGGACGTGCTCAGTGTACCAACGCTTTTCTGTCTGTCTTAGTGATTGTGTGCGCCTCCTTAAATGAAACCTGTTACCCAAGCAAACAAAACACATTTGCTCAAAGCATTTTTATGCTTGGTGAAATGAATTTGAGCTTCTACAAGCACCACCTAGAAGGAGTCTCAAAAACATAGACAGCGAGAACAGTTGGCATTTCTTTCACGTAAAAGAATATTCTGGATTATATAATCGACAGTGCTCGTAGCATTATGTTGATTACCATAAACATTTATTTACTCTTGTTCCTCCTTTTTTTTTTTTAAAACAAGCAGTCTGTTACGTAGAGGCACTAACAGTGGAATGGAATGGGACCCATATGTAAATGTTAAAATACCCACTGTTTCAGTTAGTACACTCACAAGACGTAATCAATGTGTGCTTACTCAATTTTACTGCAAAAATATCCAGAATTTCTGTATATCCAGAAAAAGTTATAAATTTATATCCCGTTTTACAACTTTGTTGCCAGTATAACATACCCATAGACACTAAAACCCTAAAATGACTATAAAAATATGATTTAAAGGAATAGATCACCCCCCACCCAAAAAAAAAAAAACTTTCATCATTTACTCACTTTTATGTTCAACATAAGAAAGAAACTCATACAGGTTTGGAACCACATGAGGGTGAGTAAATGATGACAAAATTTAGATTTTTGGGTGAACTATCCCTTTAAACAACTCAAATAATACAAGTTTAACAGAATAATTAATGTAAATGCTTTTATAAAATAATAAGCTTCACATTTCTGCTTTTAAATCCTCCTAAAAGTGACCCCATTCACCTCCATTGTAAGTGCTTCAATCATAACCTGGATTTTTGCTTTTTTTTGTGACCAAAAACAAGGAAAGAGTCAAAATTATTTTTTGTGGTAATCGACATGCCATAAATGTCATCAAATGAACCTGACTTGTATTGAACACAACAGTCTGTTTAATTCACAATGGGCCAAAAAACTCAGACATGTAAATGAGATCAAGAATCCGTCCTGGAGGAGGTGTAGAAGGAAGGGCGGCGCTGCTTTTGAAGGATTTCTATAGACAAGCAATGCTCATATCTACCCTCTGATGTTAGAGACAGCATAAATTTTATGGGCGGCCTCTGAAGTTTCTCTTTCTGACCTCCCACCCCTGTCTGCAGAGAGTTCCTGATATCTATCTTAAACACAATCTCGGCAACTGCAGTTTTGAAGCTCGAGACACCGCAGCCTAAAAGTCACGCTATGCTCACTGGTAATTTACACCTTCTCAGTTCTCACTCAGTCCTAACTAGCGAGCGTTTCTGCCAATTATATCTATGACACACGGAAGAGACGAAAGTGGCTCCTGCCGATTCTATTCCTCTGGGTATTCACAGTGGTCCAAATATATCTCCTCTGATCCGCTACCCTAATCAGAGTTTCATCCATCTCTGGGTTTTGAAACAGCTGGATTAGTCTCTGAACCACACAAGCTTAACGGATTCCAGACCGACGCGATCGGCTTTGTGTTTTCTTGTGGAAACTGCCTCAAATGGTCTCAAATGTCAAATGTTAATCACTGACAAACATTAAATTTGTGAAGATTCTCCTATACAGCGGTTCTCTACGTAATAGAATGCAGGGAGGTTTCTTTTTGGTGATTTACTCGATTCTTACTCCGTTTGTTTGCTTGTGTCCTTTTTTCCATTAGAACCAGTTAAATGATTGATTATAACGACACACAAATGGCTTTGGCCTAGACAGTGAATCGGGTCTCCAGGCGAAAGTCTGTGCTTGTGTGACTAATGCATTGATGAGTGTTCTTCTGGAGGAGTTTGAGTGAGCGTCTTTTAGATAAGCAAGGAAAAAACGAAGTGTGAAAATAATGAGTGTTTGGACAAACACAATCAAACGCTCGTGTAGCTTTGGAAATTACTTCCTCCATTTTCTCGTACAGCTCCAGGACCCGAGCAGAACTAGTGAAGTAGAACCTCGCAGAACTTTCATGAAACTAAATGGCCCTCATTTGTTTACATCATCACCTCTTCGTGATTGGTTGGGAGTTATCACCATGGTCTGCTGTTCACTCCTTTAATTGACTGAAACTTGTTAGACATAAATGTATGGACGGCATTAGCATATTTTAATTATATGAAGATCCACCTCTGCGCAGCCCAAGAGTAATTTCAGAGCGGGAGGAAGATAAACTGACGTGTCATTAACACACATCCTTTATAACAAAACACACACACACACACAAGTAAGTCCTCAGAAGAAGAAAGTAATTAATTTATCTTAACATCAAAGTTCTTCCACACAGTATTTTCTTTAGGTGCTGTCTTGGAAGAGGCGTTAACCTTGTCTGCTAGATATTGATGGTGTTAAATCGTCTCACCCTGAAAGAATAGGTTGACCATCAGATGCATATTATGTGCAAAAATGGCTGAAATTGGCAGTTCAAATCTGGTTGAAAACTTTCAGGAGTGGGTAGCAACCATTTTGCCTGAAAACAAAGTTGTGTTTATGAGGTATAACGGTTTGATACAAAGAGTGTTATTTGAGGACAAAGTAATCATTCTTGTATTGGCATTCCTGACGTTCAAACAAATCATGGTTCTAGCAATGCCAAGGCCATGGGTTCAATTTAGGGAGTGCAAAACTGCATATTTTTAAAAAACATTTAAATTAACAAAAACATAAAAAAATTACTTTTAAACAGAATATGAAAAGATGTAAAAGAAAAAATGTAAGCTGCTTTGTATAAAAGTGTCTTCCAAAATAAAATAATTAAAATGAAATAAAATAAAAATAAGTAAACAATAAGATTTTGGCCATAATTACTGCTAAAAGAAAAGGTCTGGCTACACAACACTATGTTGTAGTTGTTTGATTAAGATTAACTAGCAAACTATGATAACTAAGAAGGTCTGATTGAGGCTTAAGGCTTATAAGGGAGTTGATTAAGGGGATCTTTACTAAGTTTTGGCTGTTGATAGAACAGAAGAGTCTGCTTTAGAGATGTGATCTCTTCTGGCTCAAGTACAGTGGCTATTTTCTGTCCTCCATTCCTGGCACCTCACCCAGCATTGCTGCCGTCCTCCCGGTTGGTTTGTTGTCACAGGCTTGCGGTGTCCCACACAGCTCCGTCCTGGGTTTATCTAAGCTGGTGAGAGTGGATGGATGATTCCGGAACGACGAGCCTGATAAGGCATCGACAGACCTGTGTGGGCTGCAAACCACCTGGAAAGAGCCTGCTAACCTCTTCCAGAGCCCCCCATAACAACTCCTCCAGGGCTTTATCTGAGACTCTCAGAGACAGGGTGACCTCAGCCCTTGACTCACCTATCTCTCCGAGCACTCCCCTTCTGATAGCGAGCACAACACTGGGCCCTCTGTGGCCAGCGTCACACACACCTGCCCCCCTCCTTTCGCCCCCCTGCGGCCTGCTGCCAAGGCCGGCAGCCCCTGCTTGGCAAAACGGATGAAATGGAAGAACGAGAGCACGCTGATATGAGCCACGACACCAGCCCTCTCCCTTGTTGCCATCATTCCCATCTAAACTCAACTCTGACAGCCCTCAATGGACCTTTCATGCGTCTCAAAGGTTCCTCTGTCAGTCCGTGTCTAGATTTCATATTCTGTGATGCCCTCTGTGGGTCAGAGTTCTCCAACATTTCAATCTTGCACCCGCAGGCACACTTCAAGTGTCATATAGTCGGTAGCCAGATCTTTTTTTTCTACCGTGCCCTTTTCAGATACTGTGACTCATCTTAGAATGTGTTGACAGATTGTTTGGTCATTCTCATTTCCTGCTCATTCCATTAGTGCTAACGATACAACTTTGTTTTGATTCTGTGCTGGTGACTCACATGGTTAGCACTGTTGAGTCTCTGTAACTCCATTCATTGGTCTCAAGCAAGAGCTGTGGAATTTCAGGCACATTCATAAAAAAAAGTGGGGGTTCTTTTTGCTTATATATATGAAAATAAACAATAAACTACGAAGGACTTTTACCTCAGATAAAAGGAGTTTTTATTTGGAACACTAAGAGTGCCAGAAGAATCGGTTAATAATTTATTCATTCAAAAATGGAAATTGAAATACATAAATTACATCACTTTTCAAAATGACAAATAAATGGGAATTTATAAGACTGTGTGTTTAATTTATGTATTAATGTAACAAAATAATGAATTAACTCAATAACAGAAAAGCATTTGGCAAATGGACTGTTCAAGGTTATTTCTTTTAATGCAGTTTAAAAGTTAGTTTTACAAAGCATTGGTCAATTTCTTTTCTAATTAGTTTGCTTTTATTTATCCATCTGTCAAAGACAATGAGTTAATTCCTGTATGATATTTAGACTATATTGTAAGATACACTGCCCTAAATAACAGCACAGTCAGTTTGTCAATTTATTATTTGTAGCATTTAACTACATATTAAAAAAAAAAAAACATTGTCTATTTATTTACATTTGAAATGTAATTTATTTGTTAATCTGTACATTGAAAATTAATTTCTTCATTTAATTGGCACTCCATACTCTTAGACATGACACAAAGATCTACTCAAATCACATGAATGCTAAACTATGTTAATGTAATCTGTCGACATTGTTGAGAACTTGTTGTAAATATGAATTATAATCCTGCACTAGAGAGATAAACAGAGTTCTTATAGCAGTACTTCTTTTAACAAGCTCTCAACTGGCCTCTATGTTTCGTCTCTTGCGGTTGATTTTTAACAATGACCTTCCTTGGGTCGGTAAGTCTGAGAAGACTGAGGATTGTTTCTGTCAGCCTGGTTTTAATCCTGTTGTGGTTATCAGCCTTATAGGTCCTCATGCTGAGGGGTAGGGGTGTTTCGAGGTGAATGGGGGTGTTTCGAGGTGAATAGGGGGTTTTGATGTGATCTCTGAGGACTAACGGGAGCAGAGTTCCTCCTAATGACAGACACTTGCTCTTTAAGAGAGCTTTGAGATCAACGCGGGTTCTGTTACAGCAGCCCATGGGGAGGTCAAACACACCAGCACACTCTTTCACTTTCTCTCGCTTGTGAACAGACAAGCGTAGACTTTGGCGTCCCTTGGGAGGGTGTGCGTGTATGTTCGGCCGTATTTCAGAAGCAGGAAGCACTTTCAACCTTTACTGTAGTCAATTTAGATTAAAGGAATATATTCCAGGTTCATTATGAGCTAAGATCAATCAACAGCACTTATGGCATAATGTTTACTACCATAAAAATAAATTTCGACTTTACAGCGAGACATGTGCAGTGGAAGTGAATGTAGCCAATCTATAAACATTAAAATACTGTTTCGATAAGTATAGCCACAAGATGGGCAAGAGAGATCCACAAGAAAAAAAATAACTTACTAAACTTAGTTACACTACTGTTCAAGGTTTGAGAAAGCATGCAATAAATTGATCATTAATCTTTTTTTGTGAAGTTATTTATAATGTTACAAAATATTTCTATTTCAAATATGTTGATTTTTTAAAACTTTCTATTCATCAAAGAAATCTAAAAGTAATAGATAGGTTATTTTACATTGTAGTAATATTTCACAGTATTAGTGTTTTTACTGTTTGATCAAATAAATGCATATTTTAATGGAAGAATTATAAGCTTCATGTTTTTGCATTTAAATCCACCAAAAATTTGCCCCACTTCCATTGTCAGTGTCTTACTTCAAAGGAAGTAAAGAATGAAAAGTAGGGAAGAAATCTGAGATCAGCTAAACTTGTATTGAACCTGGATTATTCCTTTAATATACCCTCAGATAAGCCTAGAGCAAGCAGATTCAGCTCCTCCTTTTCTTAAAAGACGCTTCACAGGAGCCCAGTTTGACAGGGTGTGCCTAGGGAGCGAGCCACCAGGGTGAAGAGGAGAAGGATACCAGTGGGTGGTCCCCTCACAAGACAAGATGACTGTATTTTAACAGTCGATGACTTCCCCCTTAACAGTGACTAAGATTAGTCAGATAATGAGGATTGTGACATTTCACAAAGGGTCTGAAATCTGACTTATTTTAATTTTTAACAAAGCCACGCTCTCTAATGACTACTTGACTCGTTCACCTCATATTACCCATTCTAGAAGTCGCCTCCAGCACCCAAAATTAGAAGAAGGGGTGTGTGCCAACTTAATTCTCACACGACAGGGTTTTCCCTGCAGAATGAATGCTGTAATCCCTCTTAGATCTTAATTAGAGAGCGTTTCACGCATGCTGTATTTAGAGGCCACGTGTTTGACGCTTCCATCCTCCCCAACCCAAATCCAGACAAGATGGTGCCATACCTTTTAAGTCAACCAGCTAACACAGAGGTCCGTCCCTCAGGCTGAAACCCTGCTTTGTTGGAGATTTCATACATGATAGACAATGTATATGTGTGTGTGCCCATAAAAATGGCTCTTTTTTTGTCAAGTAGTAATCTCAGCAGCAGAGAGGTGGGAACTGTGCTGGATCAGAGGATCACAACCTCTTTCGAGGGCATGAAATGGGCCATTTTTCAGTACTCAGGTGCTGTACTGTGAGTGATGGCTGGGTATGAAGGCTAATGGAATGTTTAAATGGGAATATGCTGTTGTGGTCGTCTGTTCCTTTAAGGATTTAAGCTAAAAACACACACACACTACTCTACTTAGACTGTAATGGTATTAGCATGATTGAGGGAACCGGCAATTTTATCGGACCAGCTGCTGTTGGGATCCGGATACTATCTAGAACCATTATCTGCTGTTATCCTTTAGTAAGAAGCCAAGATTTTATTATCTGGCTGTGTATGGCAACAGTGCAATATCCTGATATCTTAGCAACAGCATCCGGCGGTCTCAATGCATTGTGTTATGTGATACATTTTATTTTGTACTTTGTAAACATTTTTATTTGCAACATTCTTTTTTTTTTTTTGAGGGGGTCAAATGAATATGTCCTTCACCGCGGTTCAATTTTATTACTCTCACAGAAAATTAATAACTCTGGCCTGGACGAAGCGATCAGGTCTCGGATTTTTCTCCTGTCCGGAAGGTATATAAATATAGCCAAGCCCTCAGGTTGTCAGGGTAACAACCGCACTCCATAGCTTGCGGGCACGTATAGCAGAACACGGTAAATCAATCTAGAAGATTCCTCAACTTGAACAGAATAGGAGCCAGTGAACAATAATGATGACTAAAGCAGCTGGCGTGTTGAGGGGCTCCGGATGACCCTGCTGTGGCTCTGAGCAGCGAGGCAAAAAAGTATCAGCTATCGCCCGCTGGTCTCACCCGTGACTCCTGCTGCTAGAGCTGTTTATCTGACCCCTCGACCTTTGATCTGTGGGTTCTCAAGGTGCGCCAAGTAGGGGCCTGTAGGACTTTAGCAGGGGGTTGGGATGTTCTGTTCTTTCTCACCTGTTGGGCATAAATCATAGAATATGTGCACTGTTTTAAATATATAAATATGTAAGTTTACATTTACAATATTTATAAATATATTAAAAATACATATTCAACAAATTTATATATATATATTATTTTATCTGCTGGTCCTTTCTACGATGACAGCATCATATGTGAGCCCTGAATGCTATTTTTCATACCCTTCATTCTCACTGTCTTTGTTGTTCCAGTTGAAATCTCTAACTATAGACTCTCAAGGGTCAAAGTCAATGGGAGACATACTCCAAGTTCCTGAAAGGTCTTTAAAGGAGAGGTTTCTCAACTGATCACAGTTTGTCATGATATGACAGCAAATTTATAGTGTGTCATTTAAGTTGTTGTTGTTGTTGTTGTAGGTTTCAAAAATATCTATTTTAAGGATGCACGATATTAAAATTCTGGCCGATACTGATAAGCTGAAAATTATTTTCATGTTATGGTCAATAACCAATAATTGCACAGCATTAAAATTCTTTTCTATTTTGTCTATTAAATTAAAATAAATTCTTAATTGAAATAAATTCTTTTAACTGCTACATTTTTAAGATTTGCTAAATATTACATTTAACAGTTTTATTATTATTATTATTATTATGTTTTTAAGATTAACTTTAAGTGAGCATTAGATGATGCAAAGGTAATATTGGTCTTTTCTCGATAGGATACTGATATAAGCGCATCCCTATTCATTTTAAAGCTAGGTTCATGGTTAATCTTTAGTAATTATGATAAGCTTTATTTAAAACAATAGAACCAGCTAGTAAATAGAATTTAGCTATGAGAAAATGTAAGACAGCGTTGCCAGTTTGCAGCACATACCGATTACACCCTTATCTCTGTGTGTGACTCAACCTGCTTGCGTGAGTTTGTCTTTTTCCTTCCTCAGTCTTTCTTCAAGTCAACACACACACACACACACACACAGCCAGACGTGATGAGATCACCAAATACTTCACATTAATAGTAATACATGCAGCACCGTGTGCCAACAATACAAACTATCCGTGAGTGGAGGGAAGGTTTAATACAAGCCACTATTCCAACTCCCTGGGTAAACTCAAAGATCAATGGCTTCCTATGTCACATCTTCACACACATTGGCTTGGATTACTGCAGAATCGGGGCTTTTAGTCAGGATTAGGGCTGTGCTGAAAGTGAACAACACAAAAGGAGGTCTGATAGTAGAAGACCGAGCGCTAAATCGGCACAGCAGATCCTGGAGCCAAGTTAAGCCCACAGCAGACTTACTCTGGAGGGGGTCATCCTCATTAACTCTGCCTGTTACCGTGCTAAAGCAAGAAAGAAGATGTCCACGGGCTTCAATTAACTCGGTGTTACTGTATTGAACCATTTTTAAGACGACACTGAATGCATCTGTAATAGGATCGGATCTTATTAGAATAGGAGTCTGCAGTCAACTTTTGGAAAGTTGGACTTGGCTAAGCAGCGTTTTGGGCATCTCCATGGCAGTGGTGTTAGCTTATAATTAATGTTGTGTAGTGTGTAACGGAGGAAAAAGGCAGCCAGGTAAGGCTCTGGTGTAAACCCAAGACCATCTGCTGTCATTTCTTCAGTGTTGTGCCTAATTGCCCCTAGGCCTCCAAGAAACCCTTTTCTCTCTAAATGAGATTAGGCAAACATTGCGCCATTTGCATGTCTTTAGCGTAGTGGGTGGATTTGGAGCTGAAGTTGGCAGGTGGCTTGCGCCGCAGAAGTTGCACATTCACCATAACTTCAGATGAGTGTTCTGCACAGCCTCCGGAAAGTTTTATCGCCACCCCCACCCCATGGGGTTTCTGTCAGCAGGGATTTTGACTGTAGTTCCTATGTGTAAAAAGTTTAAGATCTCACAAATTTAAAGGGATAGTTCACCCCCCACCCCAAAAAAAAGAACGTTCTGTCTTCATTTAATTACCCTCTTGTGGTTCTAAACCAGTATGGTTTTCTTTTTCTGTGGAAAGGCAAGGTGAAGGTTTGAAGAATATCATGATCGCTCAAAGTGTTACAAAAAAGATATTTGCTAAAAAATCTGTTATCTTAGATTTATGTACTTAGAGTATATTTTGAATGAGCATTTATGATTTCATTTAAAATTTCTGTTTTATTTTTTTAAATTTTGTTGCACTTTTTTCATTTTTTAGCTAAAGCTTAGCTTTAGTTTTATTTAATTTTTAATTTTAGTACTTCAGTTTATTTTATGTCAGGTAGTTGCCAGAGCAACTTTTTTTTTTCATCTAATGATTATATTTTATTATATATATATATTTTTTTTTTACATTAATAGATTTTAATTGCACAATTTTAATAGTTTATTTACTGATAACAATGCTAAAAATCTCCTTGGTGCATTCATAGGAAAAGTAACAATGTCTAATTTATGAATAATTCATATAATCATTCATCTATTTTCAAAAACAGTCAGAATGATTCATTTGCAATGATACATTTATCTTGAGGGCAAGATTATCAGTGAGTAACGACTTAAAATGTGTTCTGGTCATCATACAAAACTTAAGAAGACAGAACATTGTGAACAATTAATAAAGAATTGAACATTATTTGACGTTTTTAAATCTCCTTTCACCATTATAAATGCATATAAAAGGTTGTGATCCGTACAGTCATATATTCAGCACATCGTTTTGTGTGTTCCATGGATGAAACGCAGACATACGGGTTTGGAATGGCATGAGGGTGGGAAAATGATGACACTAATCCTTTAACTCAGAGTATAAATTGCACACATCGCTTGTGATCTAAAGTCGAACGGAGGAATGTGTCTCCTGGACGCGCCAGCAAGATATTCGGCCAGCGTGACTGACACACACAGCGCTAATGGTGCATGTCTCATACTTCTCTCTCACACACGCTCACACTAAAAGGCTTACACTCCCACAGGTGTGAAACGGTTCCAGTGTGTAGAAGCACAAGGCATGTCAGTCGGTTCTCAAAGTCTGTGTTGCTAAATGGTCCACAGCTATTAAAACATCTTCACACTGTCACTCATGCCCATCCTCACTTCCTGTCTGCTTTCAAACATGACTTACTCCCAGTTCAACTAATGGGCAACAGAGCAGCAGAATGGAAACCTCCGAGCGAATGCCTGTTTTTCTTATGTGAACTTTTCTTTTGTGGCTATCATACAGGGGGTTGTGGGGTGTTGTCCATTCCAGGCACACTGCTGGCCTTTCACCAGCATGAGACGGGAGAACAGAGAGAAAAACAGTCTCCGCTGAGAAGACCTTGAAACTTCAGTAAAACAAACACACAGATGAGCAAGAGCAGAGTCATCCTTCACCTCTCCCGCTGCTGGTTATGGTTGGGAGCTGGATGAAAAAGAGGCCTTTGGCACCAGACACTTACAGTTAATAATAGGATTCTGCTTGGATACACTGTGATTTTTCCCACCCTGCTACTCTCCATAAGGCTATGGAAATCTGAACGCTGCCAAAAGTGAGAAGGATTTCTGCTGTGTCAAGACCTGGCAGTACAGAACACTGACTTTAATAGAGGCATGCGTTCACTTGACGCAGTATCCCTGAGCGTGCTGTATAGCACAAAGACATATTAAGTGGAAACACGGGTTTTCATATTTCATTTTTTCAGCTTTGGTGAGCTGAGTGAGAAGTACATGTATTTGAGCTAATAATTGTGTCCCAAATGGCATACTGTACACTATGCACCATGTACTCAACTGTGTAGTAGTGTGTGAATTTTATAAGGTAATTTTGTCATCCAGCATCAGAGTCTGATAGCTCCTCCCCTTCCGATATGTGAGGAAAGCTGTGACAGTGCGTGAACACAGTTCTACTTTTTTTGGTTAATTAAGTTCATCATCTGACTATTTGAAGTGCTCTTTATATTTTTGTAATTTTCAGTGTGAACACTCTAATCACACTAAAATGGCATAGAAAACTGTCTAATTATGCACTTATGCAATTGGGACACATCTAATGTGTTAGAGAAGTAGGGCCATTCATACAGAACGTGTTTTTGTGTTTAAAAGCAATAGGTGCAGGGCAATGGAACAAAAAAAACTCTCAATGTCTACAAATGCGATGTAGGCTGTACAAGTTGAAATTTTAACTTTCGCGTGAGACACCACAAAAGACCTGAACTCAACAGTCAAACACGTCCATCTAGTGCATGTTTACTAAAAAAAAATGGAAATGCAGCACAGTGGAATTCTGTGAGAACGACCCTTAACTGATGTCTTTGTGAATGTGTAGTGCACTGCTTTTATTTTAAAAGTTGAGTAATGAAATATCACATGCAAGAGTTGTTGTTGCGAATTTCAGTTATTTGGAATACGAGTGTGATATTGATTTTATACAACAGTTCAACAAATAGTTAATGTTAAGTAACATACATTTTAGATACAATATTGCTTGTTATGTATTTTTTGTTCTGCCAACAGAAATAATTCCATAAAAATTTAACTTTTTTTTTTTGAGTGAAGAATGATTCAATGAACGAGTCATCTATCACTTACTGGTATATTGATGTTTCTGCAACTCAGTTATTGAATAAAGACATGCTTTGGGCATAAAATACATACAAATATTTTGGGTTATGAATGGCCAAAGCGAGGGCCACGCTTTGGTCTAAGTGACATGAAAAAACAGCATTAACTTGGTAATGACAATTAATCTTCAACCAAAAATTCATGATTGTGACATTTTTTCAATTCAAAGGGTGTACCACAGTAACCAATCCTAAGTCCTCTTTCATTCTTCTTTTACCCTTTCGGACCAGCACTAACTGCTCAGTGGGGAACTTGGCCTGAACTGCGGTCAATCAGAGCCTACACCTGAATATATAAACAGCAACATCTGCTCACACAGTCGCTGTAGGGATCTGGTAATGGGAGGATGCCCGTTCCCCCCTGTTATTTGGCCACTGTGCTGTGCTGTTCAGATGTTTGGTGTCAGGTTCCAGATGGACCGTAGTCTCCTTTGTATAAATAACAGACGCAGGGTAATGATTCCATTGTGTTACCTGCAGTACTAAATGAGATTGGGGCATAATGATGCCCTGCAGCAAGTCTTTACTTATGGGGAGGTTTTGTTGTCGTTGTTTTTTCCAAATGACCCTGCAGTGGGTTTAATAGCATTTCATTAAGGGAGGCAGACAAACACGGATTGCGATGCAAGTCTTACCACCAAGACTGGTTTCTTGAGACTTCCTGGAAGCATGTGATTCGCTGCTCCCACAGGATACCCTCCAACCTGCACACCATGCACGTAATGTAAAGCATTACAGAAATTATTGCAAAGTGCACTTACTTGCCTTCCGTTACTGATGGACAGTTTTTTTTATGACCATGTTCTTTGCTTCGCTCTGCACTTGTTTTCCTCCATGTTGTGAGTATGTATGCGTGCATTTTCTTCCTGGGCCCTGAGAGTGGTATGCTTCTCTCTGAAGAGGGCAGATAAAAGGAGAGAGCAGAATCACTAGAGCCATTTTGACTTATTCCAAAAATACTCTGACTCTTGAAAGATCTTCACATTTTTCTGGACTAGGATCTTTTTCCACATATAGAGTGTGGAGGGTGAACCGTTGCATCCACTGTGTGTTTTAGGAGATGAACCTCACTCGGGACATTATAAAAACAGCACACATGCTGCTATTTGTTCTGTTTTATGGTGCATGTAACTGCAACATTAAGTAAGTTTTACATGAAAACCATGATTTTTTAGTCAGTTTCCAATTGGAGAGAAGAGACATAATGGAGGTGGAGGTTACAATCAATCAAGTTGAATTGAATTTTTATGTGTTCAAAAAGGCATTGCAGCCAAACTTAAAGCGGAGAAATGACATTTAATGGACAAATTGTTGTTTTATTTAATTAACTTTTAAAGTACAATTAAAGTACATGATTAATCACCTTAACATGTTGTGCATGCAAGATTGCAAGCCAAGCTTGCAGCCAATTACATACTATGTCAAATTGCATCATTACTATTAAAAATGTAACATTTTTAGTTTAGTTATATAATAAAACATCCACATTTGGATAAGAGAAATGGAATTCTCTTTAACAAGCTGCACCTGCCATTGCAAAGAAGAGATCAAAATGAAACGCAAATGGAGGGGATGGGACATGGGAGCTGTTTCAGGCTGACGCACAATGCTCAGTTAATTTGCTTCTTTCTTTTTTGTTCCTCTGTGTGACTGTTTCAGTCTCTGCGTTTGGCGCTGTTGTGTTCGAATGCTATGATAATTGGATTTTTGTTTTGTTGTGGCAAAGGGAGTTCTATGTCAAATAGTTTTCTCTGAATGAGAAATTTGATAAATTCAGCAGAGAAACTTTGTGACTTTCAGAGCGAATGTGTGTGTGTTCAATAGTTCAGAGTGTTGTTTATGTGTTCATTTTCAGTGATATTTCCCATGTGTCACCTCTATAGCCACTCCTACAAATGGACGTGTCCAATGGATAATTGCACAACTATTCAAGTAATGTTCTATGAAGTTGTTTTATTCACTTGCTTTACATTTGGTATGTTGCTTCCTTATCCAACTTCACTCAGCATTATTTTTTATTTGAATTATGGCTTTTTTCACCTTTTATACAGTTGAAATTAAGATTTTTAGAGTACAGAACTCCTTAGAGATACCTAAAAAACCTTTAGTGGTATAAAAGAATAGCTCTAACCAGACTACAAACTATGCTAATTGTTTTTGTTCCGGTAAATAACTCTTCCAAAAAGGTTTGATTAAAATGCTTGTGCATGCAAGATTGCAAGCTAAGCTTGCAGCCAATTACATACTATGTCAAATTGCATCATTACTATTAAAAATTTAACATTTTTAGTTTAGTTATATAATAAAACATCCACATTTGGATAAGAGAAATGGAATTCTCTTTAACAAGCTGCACCTGCCATTGCAAAGAAGAGATCAAAATGAAACGCAAATGGAGGGGATGGGACATGGGAGCTGTTTCAGGCTGACGCACAATGCTCAGTTAATTTGCTTCTTTCTTTTTTGTTCCTCTGTGTGACTGTTTCAGTCTCTGCGTTTGGCGCTGTTGTGTTCGAATGCTATGATAATTGGATTTTTGTTTTGTTGTGGCAAAGGGAGTTATATGTCAAATTGTTTTCCCTGAATGAGAAATTTGATAAATTCAGGAGAGAACTTTTGTGAGTGTATGAGTTTGCCATAGTTCAGAGTGTTGTTTGTGTTACTGAAAAGTTAGAGAGCTGAACAGCAATCCTTGACATTTCAGCATTCAAGATTTTTTTTTTACCTTTTAAAACCTTTCATTTGCAGTGACATTTCCTATGTGTCACCTGTATAGCCACTCCTACAAATAGACGTGGCTGATGGATAATTGCACAACTATTCAAGTAATGCTCTATGAAGTTGTTTTTTAATTCACTTGCTTTACGTTTGGTATGTTGCTTCCTCATCCAATTTCACTCAGCAGTATTTTTCTTTTAAATTATGGATAAAGAGTTTGATGCTTTTTTCACCTTTTACTACAGCTGAATTTAAGATTGTTAGAGTGCAGAACTCCTTAGAGACAACTAAAAGTCATTTAGTAGTATAAAAGAATAGCTCTAACCAGACTTCAAACTATGCTAATTGTTTTTGTTCCGGTAAATAACTCTTCCCAGAAAGGTCTGATTAAAATGCTGTCCATAATTACCGTGGCTGCTTTCTTTTGCACTTTTGAATTTGTAAGCCTCCTAAAATACCTCCATTTTGTTTTAAACAGCATGCTATAAATAAAGATTGTCAATTTGAAATGTCTTTCTACATCATCAATCTATTTTACATTCGCAATTTGACTGATATTCAATGAAAAAATTAGAATGGGAAAGACACACTGTCATATAGACGTTCAATCAGAAGTGTTTCTGATATCACAAACCTTAAGAGCACAAAACGAATTAACTTGCAGTTTAGTAAGTGACTTCAGTATTAATTCAGTATCCGCTCTGACTGATTCAGTGAGTTTATTCAGTTAAGGATTCATTGGAGTGATTCAAACCAGTAACTTGAGTCTTTTTGAACGATTCATTAAATGAACCACTCATGAATCAGACTAGTTGCACTCTATGGTTTTGAATCACTAAAAAAGAATAATATGCTCACACACTTGTGCCTGTGAGTGAACTTAACGGAAAGATGTGATCTCTATTACAGTGACTCATTGTTGAAGACCAGAAATGTCTGTTAAGAGAGTAAATAGGGTCAGTTTGGATATGACTTTAAGGTCCTACTCAACTTTTCTCATCATCTGGATTCATTGTAGATGTATACCTTTGACACCTATTGGCATAATCCTGATGTCAGGGCTATTAGACTAGAATACATTTGAATAGAAAATGTGGCGAATGGTAAGGAGTGCAAAGGTTCAGAACTTCCTTAAAAGCCTGGAAGAAACTTGGGTTTGGTGTAAACAGAAGCAGAGTGAATGCCCCCCTTGAGAGTGTTTTGGCATAGCAGAGTGGCCTCTGGATTAAAATGCTGGCCCATGCCTCAGTGCAGAGACAAACCTCCGCTATCAATGGGATTGAAATCTCTCAGTACAGACAGCACTGTAGCAGTGAGCACTGGGAGTGCCAGCATTGATCTGAAACACCCAACAGAGACACGGCAACAGACTGAGAAGAGAGAGAAAGAAGAGAAGGAGAAGAAGAAAAAGAAAGCTGGTTGTATGATGATGCTTATCCCTATGAGAGTCCAGAAGCCCTGTGGTTTCTTTCTTAACACGTTCACTCTCTCGCACGCTGCCGTTCCTCTCTTCTTTTCTCTGTGTGCCCAATGAACAAAAACAACCCTTAATTCCAGCTCGACATATTCTTCTCTTTTCTTCCCTCACACCTAGACCTGATACCCAAGGCAGCACGACTGAAAAATGTTTGCATTGATTTCTTTCTGCATGGGAGTGGCTCTCTAGAGTCTGGTGCCCAAGGTTGCACAAGTGAATGTTATCACCGTACTCATAATTCTCAGAAATCGTATTGACTCCTATAATAGTCATTTGGCCCAGTTTGCTCAATTTGTCCTGTTATACAGCCCTCAAGGTTTTCCTACAGAAATTCTGTAATTACTTGAATTGAGTAAGTCTGTTTGGTTAGTTCAACAAGGCAGAAATTGCATCTTTCCTGCCAGATAAGCCCTTTCGGCATGTGTTGCTGGCAGTGCTATTGAGAAACCGACTCTAACGTGGTTTGGTCAATTATAGTGTGTTTCTCGCCCTTTCACATCCATGTCGCTGTACCTCACACTCCCTGCCACCTGTTCAGTGAAGCACAAGCTGTGCATAGAGATGAACTGTCTCTGTCTGTGTGTCTTTTTCTTTGTCTCTTTCCATTGCCTATACACATCAGGCGTTACAGGTGTGATCGAGTGAATCTCACAATCGTATCCAGGTCACAATGTACCCTAAAATCAAAGGACAAAGAAAAAATGGCTGAAAAGCAAACTAAAGCTGTATGTATGGCCACACTTTCTTCCAAACTGTTTTTTACTGTAATGCATGTAATGTTTCACAGATTCTTCTCAATGGTGATTCATTTTAATACAGTATTTTCTGTGCATAAATTACAATTAAACTTTTACATTGAAATTTATAAACGTATATAAAGCTATATAAAGGGGAGTTGTATGTGGTTATATTTCAAGTAAAAAAAAAAAAAGTAAAATAAAAATGGTATTTTTAAAGCTGTTAATTAAACAGGTTAATTTAAGTATGATTACTTATGAATCATGAAAAAACACTTAATGTGTTTGGACAAATTTAATTACAAAAAAGGAGCCTGCAGTCAGAATTTATCCATTTTGTAATCAGTGATGGCTGATGGGTTTTAAAATAGAGGAGGCATACCAAATTATTGCAGTCTAGCGAACTGGAGGATTTTTTACAGGAAAATTACATTACACATATATGCATATGCACTATACAAGACAATATAAATATAATATAATTTCACTTATTTAGCAATTGAAGAAAAGCCAGGGTTTAGACAAAGTAATATTTTATGGTGTACATTGGTGACAAAAATCCACATTATGAAGATATGAAATTAATAAATGGTCATTTTAATAACAGTAAATTGCTTATTTCTGATTTTCCTTTTCAAAATTTGGCTGTGCCGTCTTTGCCTCTCTGGACAAGCTGCCACTATTTGTAATACCTATTCAGAGCTTTAATCTGTTACAGTAAGGTCTTTAAATTATTGGCATTTGGGGGCTTCTTGTTATTACAACTGGCATATCATATAATTATTCAATACAACGGTTTATTTTCCTTATATTGATATTGGATTGAAATATGTACCAATAATAAATCCCTCAGAATTTTTGGCCGGGTTTTGTGAGATTCAATCCTATAGACGCCCATGGTGTTACAAGCCCTATCGTGTAGCATACCACATTTAACTGTGACACCATCCTGGAATGTTTGGAAGCAACAGACACTTCTCCCAGCTGTTAAAAATTCACATAGTTATGAAAAGTGTCCTTGCAGTGCACCAACAAAGGACCATATCCCTACCTCACCTCAGTGCCTCAGGCTATGTCTGTGTGCCTAGAAAATAAGCAGCATACTCTCAAAAGAAGCCCCTGCCTTAATAATAGCAACACGTATTCCTGTTCCAGTCTCAAACTCTCGACCTTCACTTCAGTGCATACAGATGTCTATTATAAGAGGTCTGGTCAGACACATGCAGGTCTCCATGGTCCTCTGCAGGGCTTGCATTTGTTTAAGTGGGTTGAGTCAGTCTGCCTGCACAGTGCTGCGTTAAAGGTGAGAACAGCATGCTGTCCTGTAGAAGACGGCTTTGACTCGTTTCGCTATTCAGTCAAGGGGGAATGCACGTAGAAGGAATTGCGTTCACTGTTACTTCTATTTATTTGTATGCATGCGTTGTTTTGCCGCCCGATTCACTAAAGAAGTTATGCAGATCGTATAATGACAGAAATCTGTGTAGAACACAATTAGCATGGTACAATTCCCAGTCTTGCGAGTCCTGATTCGATTTGATTTGATTTCACACGCTTTTGATTTGATTTATGATTCATTTAGCTTACATATGAAAAAAATCTCTCTGCAACTTCTGTAAACAAACAGAGGTAGTGTTTCAGACTGCTTCAAACCAGCTTATATGATTCATTTGTTGGTGAACCACACTAATTGCACTGTATGTTTTTGATTCACTAAAAATAATTATTTCATCAGAGTCAAAAATGTTTGTGAATCAGACTACACTGGTCACATTCTGTGATCGGTTTTTGCATGCAGTCATGAGGACAACTTAACAGAAAGACATTTCTTGCAATTATTTTGTCTTTTTATTGCATCAAAACTCGCTGTATTCAACTGGGGTAACATGATTTCTTTTGTCAAATCGCTGAAGATTCAGCAGTGGAGGAGTGCTAGAATCAGCTCTTTAAAATACCCGAAAGTGCACTCATCAACTTTGCACCTCTGATGTGTCAGATTTAAACCCTCATTTGATGAGCTTTTGATGAATAAGTGCTGCCACGATCAATAGAAACTTTACATAAGCATCTCTGTGCAATTTTATTTCAGTTTTCTGCTTACTTTGCCATGCAAATAGCTGAAAAGAATGAAAATGACCTGTACTAAATACGACACCGCACTTTTCTGCGCATTTAGCGGCGGTTTAAACTCGATTGCGGTTGTTTAGAGACTAAGATGCTCTTTGTTGTGGCAAAAACTGTTGCTCCACAACAGTTTAGTGAATTCTCCCTTGGTGCAACAGACCAAAAAGGCTGCCCATCCGCTCCTGAAAGCCTGGGCCATGGATGGGTCAATTAGCCTGCATGCACCACCAGAGGCCCTCTACAAGGAGCAGGATGAGAAAAAAAGATGCTCTGATTTCTTCGCCTGCCTGAGGTGTAATGAAGACTTCCCTAATAAAGACACTGCCCTTGACTGAGCCGCACACTTTCGGTGTACCTACTGTTCGCTTCTGAGCACGTAGTCACGTCGGCGTGTGTTTGTGTGCTTCATTACTCTGCGTGTGCCTGCTGTCTTAATCAATTACTTCTTGCTTGTTAACAGCACTGGGGACCAGATTCAGTGGGCGAAGAGCATTGATCCCCAGTTCGCATTTGCATCATGAGTGGGTTGTTCTCGTTCTTGGCCAGACTGCGGTCTGCAAACTTCTCTGGATCAGCTCATTAACCGATCGCTTACTTTCTTGCCCCATGTTCAAACATGCCGTGATGGACGAGAACTCTTTTAGTGCATAGTTGTACATTGCTATTAGAGTGTCTCCATCCACAGGAAGCCCATCAGAGTCTTAATCTCTCTCCCCACTTCCCTCATTATTATTTCATGTGGTTAGTCAGAAACGAGAGGTATTATGTTGACAGCGTGATGGTTTTAGGCTAATGGAAGGGCTTGTTGAAAAAGCAGAGTCAAGTTAATAGTATGGACGCAGCTCTGCCAAAAGCAGATTTCCTCGTCAGTACGGGATGAAGTCGTTTTAGATGGTGTTTATTAGACCGCTGTAGGCGATGTTCCTCCTCAGCAAATGTCATTAACGGCCATCTTGTGCTAGTCGTGGAGGAAGGCCAATTATTGCTGTGTGCCGTGATCCTTGAACGTGTGTTTTTCCATATGTCTTAATGAAAACAGTACACAGAGTCACTGTGCGGTGGTCGATTCAACTCTTATGGGGTTGCAAATTTATTGGAACATAATCAAACACACATCTACTGCTTCCAGAGAGCTGGCCCTGATCCTGAACGGAGCTTTGCTTTGGTCCTCAGAGCAAATATTTGCTCAGTTCTCAGTGGAAAGTCACTGAGCTATGCCCTGCTGAAAAGATATTGCAGGTTTGCTGCTGTTGCCACCAGACTTCTTAACTAGCTTAACCAGTTCCATGGTCAACCAGTTTCACCAGAAAGAAAGACAGGTAAACCAGCACTAACCAACATGAACCAATTCTAGAAAGCCTTCACAAGTTGAAAAAGGGTTTCAGTTAATGCATACGTGTTTCATTGCAACCATTCATAACTCCCTAGAAACCATGCAAAACACTCTATCTGGAAAGTTTAAGCTGGTAACTTAGTACTGGTTTTGATCTGTTCTGATGCAGTCTTTAGCTGTGCAAGCTGGTGTTTGGTCCAAGATTGGAACAGCTAGAAATCTACAGTATTTCTACCATATTTCACAACATAGTTACCATGGATTTGCTACCCACCATGGATGGATTTTCCAATAGGGAAATCATCTCAGTATCTAATATCATATGGCTAATTTGTTGAGAGAGACTCTCAGTTCATCTCAGTTCAAACATCTCTGTAGCTGCACTGCAGTCTTCAGGGCCGACGGATCCCAGTTGAAGTCCGGACATTGAAAGGGAAGCGGGAGAGAGGATGAGAGAGTAAAGGGAGTTGAACAAATAGCCTCTTTGACAATGCTCTTTCCCTGCACTGTAATTGCTGTCGCCCATCAGAAAGATGATTACATCCACGCCTATCTAATGCTAACACTCTCCTGACATGGCTCGCTAAACCAGCTGCTTTATGCATGACCATCGCTGTCAGTGTACCATTGACAGCAAAGAGCACTGCTGCTTAATGCCATTTTAGAGATGGAATAATAGCTAGCTTAACAAAATAGTGAGGAATGAGGTTAAAAAAGAAAGAAAAAAATAGACAAAAGCATGTTTCCAGTCAAAATAAAGTGGTAATTAGCTGCTTTTTTACTTGTTGGATGGGCGACCATTGATTTGGCAATGCCTCTTTTTTTGGGGGTGTGTGTAGATGCACTGGAAATCCCTCAATTAAACTGAACAAACTACCAATTGCTGATGAGACAGATGGTGGCGCGAACCTGGACTGGTGTTTTTTATTGATGGGCATATGGTTTACAGAGGGAATGGGGTACCTTCGTGATTAGGGTACCATATTTAATAAGGGTGCAGAGCGGTGTGACTTTACCTCAGCAAGTCCTCATTAGTGATGAGCTAAAAGCCAGACTAATTAATCAGGAAATATTGAGGTATTTTAAGCATAAAGATATCAGCAAATTAGGAAGATAGTACTGTGGCACCAAACTATATATAATGTGTATATATATATATATATATATTTGGATTGGATTTTTATATATATAAAAATGTATTATAAAATATAACATATTTGCCATACACATGCCATCAGTCATATCTTTTAACCATTGAAGTCAAAAATAATGTAGCGGGATGCGCAGAGTCGATCAAATCACAAAGACCTGCCATTACTGTGTGATTTTTCATCTGGATAATGTTTACCTGCTTGAAAAAAAAAACATGGATACTTCTGTCGGTTAATACCACCATAATTTTCGTGTGGATCTATGGCTCTGGGCAGGCAGAAATATTTGATTTAGAAGATGAACAGACTAACATTAGAAGAGATGAAAGCACCTTGCCAATGCAAACACTGTGTTTTATTAGCGCTGCTGCTCAGAGGCCCTTAGCTGCTAGATCAGGCTCAACACGCTATAGGCACTGAATTCTCAATCATGAACTTTCTGCAGAACTTTTTAAATTGTAATTTTTCTTCTAGAAGTGGGGTTGGGTTTGCTGTAGGTTTGTTATGTCTGGCTGTGGAGGCTGTTTATAATGAGGGATCAGTAATAATATATTTATTCGAGCTTCAGGTCAAACCTGCAGACTACCTCTTGTTCTCTCTCGCGTGTCTCTCCATGCGTAGTAATGTGCCTCGCTCCCACTTAATGAGACTTTAGGAGTAAACTGATGTTAATTATGGTCTTCTTTACATTCAGATCACTGAGCTCATCCCTACATCCCTACTCCACTTCTCTCTTCTTTATATGTTTAAAAAAAGGTATTTTTTCGTTGAGAGTTGTATGTCTGCAGGTAAGCGTGATTATATGCAGCAGATGGTGATTATGTTGCATTATATTGGATTATATGCTGTGCATATTATGTCTTCATTGCCTAAGTTTATGCTTAGACCAGTCGTCACGCATGCACAATGAAGTCCTTCATACTGTTAGAGGTATTGCATCAATAATTTCTGCAAATATAATTTTGCCTGTGTGTGTATACTGTATGTATATAATGAGACTGTTCTAGCAGTGTGTTTAGTTCTTCAGGCATAAGCTAGACTTAGGCAGCGTGGATTCAGATATCATTCAAGCTAACAGGGAGTCAATACCCAGCAGCCATGCTGAGTGATTCTGTACAAAAGCACATGCCCTGCGTGTTTGCAGCTGGTGCGTCTGAGGGAATCCACGCCTAATGGAATTCCAACCAATTACTGGCTTTAGTCGGAGCTTCATTAATTCCATCAAATCACCGGTCTGGATGCATTTCATTCACTTTCCTTTAATTAGACAGGCCTTAAATCAATTAGGTCTAGGGCTGGCAGCAAAACACCACAATAGCACCTTTCTGCAGGTTTTTATAGATTAGGAACTGTGGAAATGCTTCCCTATGGGGATGCCTCAAAACCTTTATACAGCAAACATTATTACTTTGACATTAAAAGCACGTCATTATTGAACAAAAGCTACTTTAATATGTGAATATCTGAAGTTCTGAAACAAAGTCTGATGTTAGTAAAACCTACGGTGGATCAATTTAAACAAAAAATAAATAAGTTAGCAGTGTTGTAGCATACAAAATCTACTGCATTGCAGTGGGTTTTTCTGGTCAAATGATCAAAAGTCAGAATCAATCATTACGAAAGTGTTAACTCAGCACAGTTTTACATTTTCCCACAGGCCTTCCAGATTCAGCATTCAGACACAGGCCTTCTGGAATCAGCATTCCAGATTTATGCCTCCAGATACATTTCGATTGGTATTTTACTGCTAATACAGCAGTAATTAGAAGAGATGGGCAGGAGATCCAGAGTACTTGAGTGAAATTACAGCAATGATCAATAATGAAAACGCATTAATTTTGTGACTTGATTTTTCCCAAAGCGTTTTACACCTGTCAAAGTCCAGATGCCATATGCAAACATACAAAATGGGCTGTCATTTTTAAGTGTCTGATTTATTAGGGTGGCATTTTGGGAGGTACCTTGCAGTCCAAGTGTTTAAAAAGGGTGGCAACTGGCATCCTGCATTGAAACAGTCAGCTTAATCCAGAATAAGTTTCTTAATTAAATTCGGTTGTATAGTGTTTTTAAAGTTTTACACATTGCTGCCAAGGAGCTTTATGAAATTAAAAAAAAAAAGATAAAAAGAAAATGGTATCTAACAACCCCCAAGTGAGAAAGCCGCAGGCAACAATGGCAAGAACAAAAATCCCTAGGATGTTTAAGTAGACGAGGAAGTAATTTGAGCTGTAATTTTCAGTCAGAGCAGCAAAGGTCTTTAACATTGAGTGTGTTTACATAGTGTGCAGTATACAAATATTAAAATCAACGTATTCAAACCAAAAAACACAAGACGACGACATTGAAATTAATTTTTTCTTTAGTTTTGATATAGCGAATAAGAAAAAAAGTGTGCCAACTGGGTTTTGTTAATACAGTTTATGACCTTTCCTTCATATTAAAAATATGTATGTCTGATCTGACACATCTGTACATAAACCAACAATTAAAAATACCGCTCCATCTCCACCTCCGAACCCCCTTAATATTGCACAGATATAACAACTAAATACTACATTTCTCAAATGGACCAAAATGCACTTGCCTATTTTGGTGAGTGTGTGTTGTTTTGGAGTGCGTGTTGAAAAATCGGTGGTTGCCAAATTCAGGTGCATGTGATCATTACCAGTTTACCATGCTCTGATCTTTCGCCAGCATGAAGTCAACCCAGGTCTCTCTAGACAGGCTGAAGAACTGTAGCGTAAAGCTCTAGATTTATAGGACATTTTACAATCACAGAAGCATATCTGACGTCAACGCATTCTGACGGTTGGCAGAGAACAGTGGAACCGTCGAGTCGTATTCAGCGTGGCTTTATGCCCAGCAGGTTTTAAATTAAGAAGAATGTTGAAGTTATGAGGTGGTGCCAAAAGCCCTTTCGACGGTCTGTTTGAGCGCAAGCAGAGTAAGATAAACACTGAGTGCTTGTGAGAAGCTCCTTCAATCTGCTCTCGTGTTTAGCCGCTAATATGTTTGGGTTTGATCATGGGCACGGCAGGCGCCGTTTGATGAATCGCAGGCTGCAGAGCGAAGCGGAGAAGGCATTGATTTCCCCAGTGCCAGTTCTTTTACCTCCCTCTCTCCTAGCATTGCTGTTCTCTGTGAGGGGTTTCGGAATCCTTGGAGCTGATTTAGAGGAACCGGAGAGTGCAGAGTATTCCAGCTGTCAAGCTCTAGTGCCAGATCGGCCGTCTGAGATAATTAGCCTTGTCACAATACCAGAATTTCTATAGTTAATGCCAGTGAAATTTCTCAATTATCAACTCCAATTTTAATACAACACCAAAAACTTGATGCTAATGGACACATTTGACCTTTATTTAAAAGGTATAAATGCTGTACATTGCTGTTGAGAAGTTTGGAGTCAGCAAGATTTTTTAAAGAAATTATTACTTTTATTCAGCAAGGACACATTAAACTGCTGTTAAAAATTGTGGGATTGGTAAGATTTTTAATGCTCAATTTTTAATGCTTATGCTCAACAAGGCTGTATTTATTTGATCACAAATACAGAAAAAACAATTGCAATTTCTAATTTTGGTTTCCTATTTTAATATACTTTAAAATATGATTTATTTCTGTGACGCAGTGCTGAATTTTCATCAGCCATTACTCCAGGCTTCAATGTCAATCATTCTAATATGCTGATTTATTACCTAATATGTTGAAACTGTTATGCTTAATATTTTTTTGGGAACCTGTGATACTTTTTTCTTTGATTGTTTGATGAATAAATAGTTTAAAAGAACAGTGTTTATTCAAACTAGAAATCTTTTCTAACAATATTAATAATATGTCTTTACTATCACTTTTTATCAATTTAACACATCCTTGCTGAATAAAAGTATTAATGTCTTTAAAAAAAAAAAAGAAAGAAAGGGAAAAAAATGATTGACCCCAAGTTTTGAATAGTATATTGTAACACAAAATTTCTAATTTGAATAAACACTGTTCTTTTTAACTTTTTATTTATCAAAGAATCCTGAAAAAAGTATCACAGGTCCCCAAAAATATTAAGAAGCACAACTGTTTCCAACATTGACTATAAATCAGCTTATTAGAATGATTTCTGGAGGATCATGTGACACTGAAGACTGTAGTAATGATGCTGAAAATTCAGCTTTGCTTCACCGGAATAAATTATATGTTAAAGTATATTAAAATGGAAAACTGTTATTTTAAATTACAATAATATTTCACAAAATTACAGTTACAGAAATTACAGAAACTTATTTAAAAAACATTAAAAAATTTCAAAATGGCCGCTGTGTGAAATCAGAGAATCATGGGAAGGAAAAAAAGTTTCTTTATGTGAAATATAATTATAAAACACTTTCTTTTGATTTTGGGATGATATATAACCTATTTTGCTGAAGAAAAAAAGCTTAATCCATCTGAAGCTAGTTTGATGGCCTTAGCTGGTTTTAGCTGGTTTAAGCTGGCTTATATGGCCTAGCAAATCAGACCAGCCTGACCAGGTTGAGAGACCAGCTTACACCAGCAAACCAGTTTGGGCTAGTTTAAGCTGTTTCTTTTAGCCATGCAATCATGTGACAGGTTTCAGGATTAGACAAAACCTTTCCTATCTACATCTCCCTCTTTTCTTGACTTTATTTACTGTCGGGGTCTTCCAGCAGATTGTCTGTTGTACCTGTGCAGGTATCATGTGTCTGTGTGCTCCTGGTGTATTTTAGCACAAGTCCTGTGTGCTGTCCAAACAATCAGTAGTCTTTAGATGCATTTAGACCCCCGCTATGTACACATTGCTCTCCACACCTGTCCTTTTCGGCTGTCATCCTCTCAGTTCTTCCACGGGATTTATTATTAGCTCAGAGCTTTTAGCAAAAAAGTGTCTCGCTTCTGTCACTTATCAGAACCTGTTGAAAAAGTCAGAGTGCCAGACTGCTAAGCCTTTTTAAAGGAATAGTTCAACCAAAAATTAATATTCTGTCATCATTTACTCACCCTCATTTCTTTTCAAACCCATATGCTGTTTTTTTCCTTTGAACACAAAAGGGGAATTTTGAAGAAGACATTTTCCATTAAGTTCATAGCGAAGATGTCTTGTCAAGCCTCAAAAAGGACAAAAAAAGTATGGAAGCTTGTTTCTGCGTCAGTGTCAAAAAAAAATTTCTTAACTCACATGTGATTTCATAATTGTGACTTTGTATCATATGAGACTTTATTAGATAAACTGCAATGTTTTATCTCACAATTGCAAGCTTTATTTCATATAATGAGACTATTTATCTCGTTTTTTGTGAATTTATATCATATAATGTGACTATATTGCATGATTCTAGCTGTGTATTGTAAAATTGCAACTTAATAATTGACATCTTTAACTTTTTAACTTCACAACTGTTCATTGTACAATGTGACTGTATTGTACGATTGTGACTTCATATTGCACAATGTGGCTAAATATTATATAATTGTAGTTTTATGTTATACAATTGCAACTTTATCTCACAATATGACTTTAAATTGCAACTTCACACATTTCACACAACTTCACAAATTTCACACATTTATTTCACATTTTATATTGTGAAATTGCTAAATTATATCTCACACAACTTTTATATTGTACAATGACACTTTATATCACATTTACATTTCACAATTTCTGCTTTTTATGACACTTTATATTTTTGTTTTCGACTTTGCCACAATTACCTGTGTAATGTTTTACTCTGTGGTGGAAACAGGTTTACTTTAAAATAAAAAAAGCAATACAATTCTCATTTTGTGTTCAACAGAAAAAATATTAGCCAGCCCACAGGTTTGGAAAAAAATTTTGGGGGGAAATATTACTTTAGCCAACACATCGGCTATTGTGTGCATATTGATTGCTTGTTTAATGCCAGTATTCTTGTATCTAGAGGCAGATTGGAAAGCACTGTGAAATGTAGTTTCTGTGCAGAATAGTCCATATTCAGTTGTTCAAAATGACCTATTCTGCTGAATTGTTGTGTTATGTGTTTTCTAGCGTGCATCTATATCACTGATGTTGTTTCTGCTTATCAGCTCTTTTATCCTCTGCAGTGCAGCCACTCGGTCAATATTAAAACTGCTATCACAATGAAAAGTTGCAAAAATGGGGAACGATTGCCCTGGAGGCAAGGCTGACTGCGTGCAGAAGAGCGGTTGCCTGCAGCTCTCGTCTTCGGGTTGACCAGAATTTGAACCTTCGTTGTTCAGACTCTTTGATTAGTCTCTCTTGGAGACAGAGCACTGATGGAAGTGGGCGGACCGTGACGTTCCTTCAGCCCTGACCTTTCAACCCCCTATACTGCTTTACCTAAATGAACATGGGGCCTCATTGCCATGACAACCTTACCAGGCATTAATAAAGGGCTCTGCAACCTTTAAGTACTAAGTTTTGCTCAACACTCTGAGAAATCAATTCATGCACCATTCAGACTATTATTGCACAAACATACCATTCGTTTCACAATGCCAACCGTTTCTGCTCTCCAATCTACGATCGACTGTTGCTGATTGTCAGCGCTTATCTGCGTAAGACAGTAGGATGTTTACGGCACTCGTCGGCACAAGTGACAAACAGCGCTGTCGTGTCGGCAACGGAATGATGCAGTGCAATCTATCATTCCAGATGACAATGTTCAACTTCCATGTCTGTCATTTTATTCCGTGCCTAAACGCACACGCTAACACACAGACAATTACGAATACATGCACTTCCCATGAGAGAATTCCAGACTGGTTATGTGTAGAAAAACCACCGCGTGAACATAATTCATTGGTGCTGCTGCGTTGAGTCATGCCTTTTGTGCTTTCAGAATCTGCGAACACGTCTAATTTCAAATTAAGATGCATAACGTGCACGTCTTGGGAATAATCAAAACAAGACCTCAGCTGCCTATCCTCCCTCCCATTTCTTGTTGCTCTGTTTCAGAGTTGAGATAATGCCCTTATGTTTGTGTACGTGCGCGTGTCGCATTTGACAGTCATTTCTGCCGATGCTTCACAGCCACTCTGTTTGATACCAACCCTCCATCTAAAACAGGATGTTCTTGTCTTGTATTTTCCAGGGAGCTGTGTGGAGACGGTTATAGGTCTGTACGGTGAGACCATTGAAGTGCCATGCAACAATGGAAATAACAAGCCAGATGGCCTTATTTTCACCAAATGGAAATATGTGAGTGTTTCTCTGAGCATCTGGGCTGTTACTCTACCCTGCTAGCCAGTCTGGGTAGCCAAGCAATATACAGCTACTCTCATCCTCATATTGATTTCTAATTTAATCACTATAGGTGCAAAATGTGTGTTTGTCGGTTTGCTAACGGCCCTGTTATCTCGTTCAGGTGAAAGATGACGGCTCTCCCGGCGATCTTCTCGTGAAGCAGGCTCAGAAAGATGAGGCGACTGTATCCGCCACAGACGGCTACAAAAGTAGAGTTAGCATCGCCGCCAACTCCAGCCTCCTGATCGCCCGAGGCTCACTGGCCGACCAGAGAGTTTTCACCTGCATGGTGGTGTCTTTAACCAACTTAGAGGAACACTCTGTGGAAGTGAAAGTTCACAGTGAGTATTAATAAAACACACACACGCACAACATATTAATAAATAAGAGCAAATCAGAGAGGAGAACAGGAAAAATCAAGCACAGCTTCAGTCTATGATGAAACCGAATGTAAGCATCAGATCTCAAATTGGACTGGAAAAGGGGTGTAGAGATGTCAGATATGGGAGAGAATAACATGGGTGATCCACTTTTGTAGCCTTGATCTAGTTGCATGCTTTTAGATGGATACCAGAGAAATGATATTGATAGTGTGCACAGTGTTCTACCATAGATCAGAAAGATTGGCTGTGCTTGGGAATGGATTGTGCATACTAAGCAATATATATATATATAATTTTTTTTTTACTTTACACATTTTTAAAACATAAAAACATATCAGTGAGTGAGTGGCCAATATTGTGTCAAAAAATAATTTGAACTTTTGTCCAATCAAAAATGAGTCAGAGGTTTTCTAGTGCATTCATCACAATGGAAATGGAGGGCCAAGTGGAGGATACAGTATTAGTCACAGTGTACTCAGGTTGTAACTATAATGGATATTTTGGCAAACAAAGTGCTGTAGGTGGTCTGGGTAGTTGACAGCTCAAGCACTTTGTTATATATGTATAAACTTAGCATATATACTAAAACATTTTAAATATATATAAAATATATGTACTTTCATTTTCTTTGTAGAATCCATAGAAATGAAATGTCCAAGACAACTAAAATCTAACTACCCACATTCTATGCATAGAAGCATTTTGTCAGCAGCATTCATACTGTATACTGCTGTATGCACAGGATGAAACATATCAGTGAGTGAGTGGCATACAGTTATCATTTAAGTAAATCCAGTTGTAATCCAATATTGTGTCAAAAAATAATTTGAACTTTTGTCCAATCAAAAATGAGTCAGAGGTTTTCTAGTGCATTCATCACAATGGAAATGGAGGGCCAAGTGGAGGATACAGTATTAGTCACAGTGTACTCAGGTTGTAACTATAATGGATATTTTGGCAAACAAAGTGCTGTAGGTGGTCTGGGTAGTTGACAGCTCAAGCACTTTGTTATATATGTATAAACTTAGCATATATACTAAAACATTTTAAATATATATAAAATATATGTACTTTCATTTTCTTTGTAGAATCCATAGAAATGAAATGTCCAAGACAACTAAAATCTAACTACCCACATTCTATGCATAGAAGCATTTTGTCAGCAGCATTCATACTGTATACTGCTGTATGCACAGGATGCTGATATGCTTTATCAAACATACCTACATACTTTTTGATATCTTATCTCTTATTTCAGAAAAACCATCAGCCCCTGTAATCAAAAACAATGCGAAAGAACTGGAAAACGGCAAACTGACGCAGGTGAGTCACGCTCTTTATGCACTTCGCTTTAAGACCCAGAGCTTCAGCTGCTGCTGCTGTTGTTGTCTCCCGTATCCAGTGTTTGCTCCAGTACACAAACCAGCCAGTGTACTAACAATGTGCAGGATCAAACCCTGTGCCTTTGTTTTCATTACCCAGCATGCCTCTCCAGTAGTCTCAACATTGACACACACCTGCTGTTATCACAGTCAGAGGCGGCTCAAAGACAGCGCTAATGATATGGACATCAGCGAACGCGTCTGTGGGGCGTACACACCTGATTTAGGCAGTGCTCGAGCAATTGTCACCCACGGCTACACAGGAAACAACCATTTTTATGTTGTCTAGAGTTTGCATCTCAAAAGCAGGACGGCAGTAATATTATTCGGTTGCATGAGAACAGGAAGGAGCTTTGATTTGAACTACTTGGAGCACATACAAGGCTTCCCACGCAGTCCTTATGACTGGTGTTTGTAAATGGAGCTGGGGGTCGTTATTTTTCATTTCCTCCCTCTATCGCTCTCTCTTTTTAATGTAGTTCAGAGGCGCTGGGATCTTAGAGTCTGGCTGAGGCGGAGGTGTGGGGTGGGGAAGGCTGGGGTTGTGTATACAGCATTATGGGTCTTTTTTTTTCCGTGGCCACCCACCGAGGTCTGTCGTGTTCAAAGTGTCGAGACTTACTTAGACAGAGAAAGGGGAAGAGCATGGAAGAAAGAGCGCCTCCTCTGAATATAGAACATTTAATACAGTTGAAATGCAGGGTGACTGAAGGTCTCTGGAAAGAGAAAATTAGAAAGAGAGGGGTGAGTACATTTAAATAGGTGTGCCGCATTTCAGGCTGTACATGGATTGTATTGAGAGGTTTGTGTACGTTTTTTAGTGATCATCGCAGCAGTTATTCTTGGAAGGTGAAGGAGAGTCATATTGCTAATCAAAACTGGTTCTTTAGAATGTTTTGGGATTTATAGTATGAATTCTGAAGTCTGGATTGCAGAGATGTAGCTGTTCTGTACAGCCACGGAAAATCATGTGAATCAGAAACATAGTAGTAGTCTGTTTCTCCAACTAATGACCTGTTATGAGCCTGTTCTTTTAGTTTTTTTAGCATGATTTTTACTAAACATCTCATTACTAAACATGTTTTTGACTAAACATCTCACTAGAAGAGCCAGCTCATAAGAGATCATTCATTGGGTAATCAGACTGTAGTGGTCATGCTGTGTAGCTTGTTTTGCACTCGGATGACTTTTATAATTTGGTTCTTTTAGTCAAAAAAGATGCTAAAAATAGCTTGTCACACTGTGTTTTTGATTGTCTAAAACAATTGAGTCATATGAGTCATTCATTTGGTTATGCTATAGACCATTTCATGAGCAAATGACTTGTCTTGATTTTTTTGTTTTTGTGAAGCAGAAACATACATCACAACCAGTATAGTCTAACTGATTCTCAAAAGAATGACTCTTCTTTTCGGTGAATCAAAAACACAGCGTGACTGGTGTAATCTGATTCAGGAATAAATTATTCTTTTGAGACATTTTTTTGTGTGTGAATCAAAAACATATTGGGTGACTAGTGTAGTTTGATTCTCAGATAAATTACTTTTAAGACTTAGTTCTTTTTAAGCAATCAAACCTATACACTGAAACCAGTAGTCCAACCGATTCATGAACTAACGACTTAATGATTTAAGGCTCATGAAACGTAAATCAGGGTGGTTACTGACTGGTTGTTCATATGACATCATGTAGTAATTATTATTTGAGTTTATATAAGATTACATGTTTTGTCAGTAGTATATTATTAAAAATAATGAAATTAAATATATTATAACATAACACATATATTCTAATTTTTGTTTGTTTAAATATATTTCTTATATTTTAGATTACATTTTTTATGTACATGTTTTTTTTTTTGTCGCTAAGGCCATTGTTGAAATTTTATTAATGCCGCATCTAAAATAACATTTTGCCAAATTAACAATTCTTGTGCCACAGAGTTGTTATTGTTAACTAAAACTGAAACTTTAAAAGTTGTTTTATTTAATTGATATAAAGCTAAAATAAAATAAATTATAAATATTAGATGAAAAAGTTAAACAATAAATTGACAATTAAATGAAATAAGTTTAAATTTGACTACTAAAATAAAAAAATAAATAAAATGGAATTAAAAAATAAATTAAAGCTAAAAAAAAAAAGACAAATCACACTAAACTAGTAAAACGTAAACTAAAATTAAAAATAAAACTGGAAATCTAAAAATAAAAGCTAATTCAAAATAATAATAAATACTATAATAATAGTATATGTGACCCTGGACCACAAAACCAGTCATAAGTAGCACAGGTATATTTGTAGCAATAACCAACAATACGTTGAATGGGTCAAAATTATCAATTTTTCTTTTATGCCAAAAATCAGGATATTAAGTAAAGATCATGTTCCATGAAGATATTTAGTAAATTTCCTACCGTAAATATATCAAAACTACATTTTTGATTAGTAATATGCATTGCTAAGAACTTCATTTGGACAACTTTAAAGGCGATTTTCTCAATATTTAGATTTTTTGCATCCTCAGATTCCAGGTTTTTATACATAGTTGTATCTCAGCCAAATATTGTCCTATCCTAACAAACCATACACCAATGGAAAGCTTATTTATCCAGCT